>NW_022196431.1:0-600000 GCF_008641045.1 Pistacia vera
ACATTAGGCCCGGACTTTAGCAAGAAAGTCCAGGCCCAGCCCGGGCTCGGAAATTTATTTGAAATTTTGTGAAATTACAGATAACCCAATTTAAAATACATAAAGCCCCCTAAAAAATTACAAACAGTCTTCTAAAAAGTTTTAAGAGGCCCTAACAATAATTCGACAACCTTCAATGAAAGTTACATAATAACCGTTAATAAATTAATCCAACACCCACCTATCAAGTCAGCCAAACCCAGGCTGGCGGGACGCAAGTGTGTAAAACCCGGGCCAATCTGGGCAAGTTCCAGGTCTTTTATTACTGTTTTACATCCCTAATGCTGATGAGTGATGCATATTAACAACGTCATTTCGTGACTACTATACACTCACATATGGTTTTCAAGGACTTTGAGTTTCTTAAGAATAATTCATCCTTTGCTATAAACTAATTATAACCACATCGATATAGTTAACCAAAATAAAAAATAAAAAAGTTTGTTATTTGAGGGTATAAAATATACTATAAATAGACTCCACATAGACTATAAAAGATCGTATTTAGTCAAATAATTTAATGCATAGAAAGAAACAAAAAAAAACATCGATTAGATGTCATTTTGTCCGGTAAAACTAGGAGGGAAAAAAAAACCAAAAATCGAACCAAACTAAACTAAAAAGTTAGACCGAAACTGAACAAAAAATTAGGTTTTTTTGGGGATTCGGTTCGGAATAATGGATAAACCGAATATTCGGTTCGATTTTTAGAAAAAAATAAACCGGTTAACCGGAACCAGATTACTAAACCGGTTTTTAAAAAATATTTTTTTTTCTTTTATTAAATACTTCTCTTTTTCTCGGTTTCTCCATCGTTTTATTTTGTTAAATACCACTCTCTCTCTCTCTTTCTCGATTTCTCCACCTTTTTCTTTTATTAAATGCCTCTCTCTCTCTTTCTCGATTTCTTTCTCTCTCTCTCTTTCTTGATTTCTTTATCTTTCTCTTTTATTAAATACCTCTCTCTTTCTTTCTTGGTTTTTCATCTTTCTCTTTTATTAAATTCCTATCTCTCTCTCTCTCACTCTCTCTACAAATACATATTGCAATTCAAATGACATCCACTTCTCTATCTTTTCCTTCTCTGCAACTTCAGTTCCATACTCCACATAAAACATGATCATCAAAACCATAAGCCATATGTACAAGCACCACCAACCACGGTTTCACCATCTCAACTTGCCACTCAACCTCCAATCTGAAAAATCCAAGGAAACTATGGTATCCCTTTTATTGGTCCGATCAAAGACTGTCTTGAGTGGGTGAGTGGCATTCTGAGCTATAGTAAATTGGGCCAAAGTGAAAGGTTTTATTGAATTGGGTCGACTGGTCCAAGCCATTTTGAAAAATCGGTTAACCAAACTAAATTTTCATTTTGGTTACAAATCGGTTTAAGTGAAAAACTGGTCCAGTTTCACCTAACTGAAATCCAGTTCGGTTCAAATATAGGATAAACCGGTTCGGTCAACCGGGTTTTTCCACCCCTAGGTAAAACAATATAAAATCATTTACAAGGATAATTTTGTCATTACAAAAGCATATAAGTGGTTAGATTGGGAATTTGCTATAACCACACCCTTACAATTTTAAGCTATTTAAGAATATTCTTCAAATGGATAACTGTTTGTGTTTGGAATTTTTTTTTTTTTCTTTCTAAAAAAGAAAAAGAAATTTGTTTTCTATTTACAAAGAGCTTTATAATATAATTTTCTTTTAGTCAAGGATAATTTTTATGACTTTTAGAATTATGTCAAGATCATAATTTTATTTTGTTTAAATATTTGTGTAAAACACATACATATTCCAATATTCATTGATAACACAATCAATTTCAGTTTAAAATCTCCATGGAATATATGCGGAAGTAAATGACAAACCTCCAGCCATAGCAATTGTTCTTTGATCTTCTTGCTCCTTTATGAATTACAGGATCTTCCACTGACTGCAATTTTGGGTGATGGTTTTTGGGAATCAATATAAAATTGCGTCTAATGGGGACCTGTAAAGTCTCCTTTATATGCAGTTGTCTTTCCATCAAAGACAACTGCTCAAGAGAAGAGACACGATTTTTACACTTTTACATTAAAATCCACATCAGCATAAAAGTGTAGGACCGTAATGAAATTATATTAAAAGTGTAGGACCATAATGTAAAAAGTCTAACAATTTGGTCTCATTTAAATATAGCTTAGACAAGTTAGAGGGATGTGATTTTTCGACTTAAATTTTTTATTTAAATTTTTTACATAAATTTTCAATCGTAGATTCATTTACAATCCAACGGTGTATGAATTGCTTAGGTGAAAAACATAATAATTACTTCCAAATTCTTTCTCACATCCATTAGATTGTAAAATATAAATGACTAAAAAAATTGTGGCTTAATTTAAGTAAAAAAAAAATTAATTTAAAAGATCTCGTGCCTAAGTTAGATTATATCAATTTAAATATTTAACTAATTTTTATTTAAATTAAAAAAAAATTATTTTAACTCTTATCTTCTCTAGTATTAAATAGATTCATGACTAATAATATTACAATTCCAATCTGAATTATTATAACCTTATTCTTTAAATTTTAAAAATAATTATTTAATTCGTAATACTATTACTACGCTAATAAACGAATCTCACAAATTTTCTCTCATAAATCGACGTTGCACCTAGTTGGCATTAACACGTTAACTGATAACTTTGACTAAACATGAACGGTCATTCCTTAGGAACGAATGATCGTTTCTTGATAAAGAAAGATATTTCCTCAATAAAGAATGGTCTTTCCTTATGAAGGAATTATCGTTTCTTCATACATAGTGATTGTTACTTTCAGAAACGAGAATAGTTATTCCTTAAAGAGGAACGGTTATTTTTTTGAATAGTTATTTCTTGAATCTAATCAAAATATTTTGTACCTTAAGTATGGTGGTGACGTGATGTTGTCGACTCAATTAACACGTTAGGATTTGTGAAATTCATTTATCATCTCAATTAACACGTTAGGATTTGTGAGATTCATTTGTCATCTCAATTCAATATGAAATGTCATCTCAAACTGAAGCCACCTTTATTCGGATCCTTTTTCTTACAAAATAATATTATCTTTAACTGAAAATTGTAACAGGTGTTGTCGCGGAACAGTAACGGAGCAACGTGCATGGCAGATTCGAAGCTTCCAGCTTCTTTAAATCCGTTTTACGCAGTCGTTTCTCAAGTGCTTCCTTGCAACAAAAAAGAAAAGGATAGTTTGTGAATAAGTTTGGGACCGCTCAATACGAATAAACAAAAATAGATGCTAAAGCAAGCTGCCTACACTACAAACTTGTTTCCTTCATTTCTTTTAATAATCCAATTTCATTCCCAACCCATTTCGAAGTTCTCTCTGCCTCTGTTACTGTCAAAGGTATGATCTCTACCTATGTCTAAAAATTCAAGAACATCCATATATTATTGATACCAGTTTTGAATGGTGTTCATGGTGTCAGTAGCTTAAATGAAATTAAAGAGCTGATCAGGGGACGATGAATGGTGATTCTTGTTGGTTCTTTGCGTTTTGTTATTTATATACAGTCTATAGATACATGTTTATTCGTGACTAGTTGAGATTGTTGATTTAAACTATTTGATTTTTTTATTATTAAATTAGTGAAAATGGTTTTTGTGTGTTTATTATCAACTCCAACGAGTCACAGACTCAGAAGTTTGAAATATAGATTTCGCGTTCGCCGTTTGTCTGCTGGGATTCCATTTTTTGTCCACTGTGTTTTGTCATATATTGTTGATGATCAATTGATGATGTATTAGATTTACAAGTATTACTGCTTAATAATATATTTTCTCAAGTTACTGAGCCTCTTCATTCTTTGTCAGCCAATTGGCATGTTCTTGTTATATATCCTCTGTACAAAATGATGAAGTAAGCTACTCAACCCATTTTACTTCTTCTGTTTATCATTTCACATAATTAATTACTGAAGAACTGTCCTTCGATGGTTGATTGTTGTTCAAAGATAAGCATATGAATATGTCAAATACTTGTTCTAAATTGATAATAGATTAGGTTTAGATAGAAAAATATTCCTTATATCATTTATTATGTTGTGTACAATTATTTGGGTATAGGGGACGAGTACGGTGGGATGAAGCGAATCTCAATGAAATCAACACAAATAAACCTATAAGGAAAAAATTAGACGAACCTAAGACACCATATCACCCAATTCTTGGAGAAGATGGTAAGGAATAAGCTCTAGATAAAACCCCTTTTACTTTTGAAATGATTTGATGCTATTATTTATAATTTTGATAGGTTGTTCTTCCCCTGAATCGGATTCCTCTGACTCAATTAGTTATGCTGCACATGCTGAAGCTGTAAGGATTGCACTGAATAAAGTAGCTTTAACTCAAAACCGTTCTGCGCAATTTGGGGACGCCATGGACAAAGAAGGTGGTTCTAAAACTTACCTTAGTTGCAAACATTAATTTTATGCATAAAATATTTCTTTTTAATGACTTGTTTCCAGGCTCAGTAAAACAACCGCGTGCTATTAAGTTTTAAAAGCAGAGAAGAGCTCATTATGACGAGTTCAAAAAAATGAAAGAACTGAAGCAAAAAGGGTCCTTTCTGGATTATGAAGATTTAGACGATTACTCTAATCATGAAAGAATATGCAATGCATCCCCGTCTTAATCTCAACCCAGTGACTTAAAGAAATTTATATTCATGGTGGTGATGAAATTCTCAAAACACTAAACATTGAGGGACATTTTAATTCTATTTAATTAAGAGGACCTCATGTAATTTACTATTAGAAAGCTTGTCCATATGATTGATTATCCTTAGCTGTAAAAGCATTTTCTTTTTGTTTGGAATGTGGAGAAGACTGTGGAACATCGTCACAATCGGGCATATTTTGGCCCCAGCTTAACGTCTACTTCTTATCATATGGCCAAAGCCAAAATACAAGCTCAGGTTTTGGCATATAGCAAGCCAATTTCAAGGCTTGTTAAAAGCTGGTCAATGCGATGTCGATTGCGCAACACTCCAAAATTAAGGTCCTTTTAACAATGATTTGGCATTCAAAATTCATTTAAAGCTCAGATTTATCTTAATGTATTTGTATTAAAAAGCATAAGTTTTTGTTGGGAGAATTTAATTGAATACTAGCAAATTTTAAATCCCAAAAAGTGAAAAATAATGCGAATAAATGACAAACAAATAACCAAACACACAAACACAAGATTTATAATAGTTCACTCTCCGTATAAGAGCTACGTCCACTTTGTCACTGCGGAATTTCACTATGAAGAAGAAGAAAAAAAAATTACAAGAATCTCTTACAAACCTCACAAATTAACTCACTCACTCACTAGACCTTGTTTGGTGGCTTTCACTCTCTAGTTGTGGTTTTGTCTTTAATTTTTTTGTGAAATCTAACTCTAGCACTTAACCCCTTTTTATAGGTAATACATGAGACACTATTCCTAATAAGATTCAAATCTCATATCCTAATAGGAATTATGTTTTAATTCCTAATACAATTATGATTCTATTCCCAATTGTATTCCTAAAATAAAACAGTTCTATTTAAACACAAATTAGGAAAACCCATATCCTAATCCAACTCTAATTTGGATTGAATTTGGCTCCACAATCTCCCACTTTGAGACTAATTCAACATGTCTTAAATTCTTCACTTCCATCAGCAGTGGCATCAACTTTTCTTTCTTCAAACGAGAAGTCCAACTAAAATTGTACACAACTTCAGTTTCTCAATGGTAACTATCTTTGTAAATATATCAAATGGATTTTCTATAACTCCTTCCAAAACTGAGCGTATGAAATGGTAATGAACTTTTATGTGTTTTGTCCTAGCATGGTAGACTGGGTTCTTTGTCAGGTGAATTGCACTTTGGCTATCACAATACAAAGTGTTCCTCTCATAATTCTGATCCAATTCTTCTAGAAACCATTGTAACCATATTAGTTCCTTACTAGCTTCTCTCATAGCAACATACTCTGCTTTTATAATGGAAAGAGCAACAATCTTCTATAACTTTGAAACCCAACTAACTGTTGTACCACCTAACGTAAGGACATAACCTATGGTACTCTTGCGGTTATCAATATCACCAACCATATCAGCATCCACATAACCTTGTAGCTCTAAGTCTGACTTCCTAAAGCATAATGTTGAATCTTTAGTACCTTTCAAATATCTGATAATCTACTTTACTGCTTCTCAATGTTGCTTTCCTGGATTACTCATGTACCTACTCACAACTCCCACTGCATGTGCTATGTCTGGCCTTGTACACACCATGACATACATCAGACTACCAATCGCTGGTGCATAAGGTAACTTGGCCATGTAGTCTCGTTGATGCTCTGTTGTAGGTGACTGATCTTTGGATAGTTTAAAGTGACTAGACAAATGAGTACTTATTGGTTTTGCTCTATCCATGTTGAACCTATTGAGTACTTTCTTCACATACTCTTCTTGTGACAGCTTCAAGAAACCTTTAGCTCTATTTGGTAACCCTCATACCAAGGATTTATTTTGTAGCTCCCAAATCCTTCATAGCAAACTCCTTTGACAATTGCCTTTTCAGCTTGTCTATTTTATATTTACAAGCCCCTGCAATCAACATGTCATCTACATATAGTATTAGGATAATATAGGAATTACCAAGTTTCTTGAAATAACAACAATGGTTTGCTTGGCATCTGAGGAAACCGTTACTACACATAAACCCATCAAACTTCTTGTACCACTGTCTAGGCACTTGTTTTAGCCCGTATAGGCTCTTTTGAAGTTTGCACACCATTCTCTCCTTTCCTTGTACTTTAAAACCTTGTGGCTGTTGCATATAAATTTCTTCATCCAGTTTTCCATGAAGAAACGTTGTTTTTATATCTAACTACTCAAGATGAAGGTCTTCTTTTGCCACTAACCCAAAAAATGTTCTTATTGTAGTCAACTTGACAACTGGAGAGAAAATTTTAGTGTAGTTAATGCCTTCTTTCTGCTGAAATCCTTTCACGGCCAGTCTTGTTTTACATCGTTTGCTGCCATCATGTTCATCTTTCAGTTGATAAACCTATTTGTTTTGCAATGCCTTCTTCCCTTATGGTAGGTTTGTCAACTATCAGGTTTGATTTGTTAATAATGAGTCTATCTCATCCTTCATAGCTAACTCCCACTTGATTGAGTCGTCAACTTGCATTACTTCCTTGTAACACCCTGGTTCACCACCATGAGTTAGTAAAATATAATACAACGAAGGGGAGTACCTATGTAGTGGTCTTATAGTCCTTGAAGATCTTCTAGGTCCAAACACGGGTGTTTGTGGTTCAACTTCTGGAGCTATATTATCTTGATCTTTCTGGTCATTGTCTTGCATGTTATTCCTTGGGAAGTCTTTCAAAGGAACTACCTCTTGCTTCTTCACTTCCATGTTTAGATTTTTTAACTTCATATTGTGTCTATCCTTGTACATCACTTCTTCATTGAATATGACATCTCTGCTCCTTATAATCTTGCGATTTTGGTCATCCCAGAAACGATAACCAAACTCAGCATCATCATAACCAGTGAAAAAATATTTGTTAAATTTAGCATTAAACTTACTTCTAAGAGTAGAGTCAATGTGAACATATGCTAAACAACCAAACACTCTTCAATTTAGCTCTTTGCCGCTCCAAACTTCTTATGGAATCTTGCAATTTAGCGGAAACAGAGGTTCCTCTGTTGAGCAAGTAGCTGTAGTATTAATTGCATCAGCCCAAAATGTCTGTGGTAGTCTAGCATGCAATCTCATGTTTCTTGAGGAGTTGCAGGAATGATCTTCTCCATCTTGATCCTATTATTGTCACAATATTCTTTGAACCCTTAATCAATGTACTCTCTCCCATTATCGGATTGCAAGCACTTCACCCTTAGGTTTGTTTCATTTTCAACCATGGCTCTCCACTTTTTTAAAGTATCAAAAACATCATATTTATTTTTCAAAAAATAAACCTATACCTTTCTGCTCGTGTCATTAATAAACGACACATAATACTTTAAGCCTCCAAGGGATGACACAGGAGCAGGTCCCCACACGTCTGTATGAACCAACTCCAACTTATTAACCTTTGGTTCTCTTGCTCTTTTGAAAGAACTTACTCTTCTCTATTTGCCAAAGCTACAACTTTCACACAAACTATGATGAATTGACTTTAACTCTGGTAGTTTCCCCTTTGATTAAAGCTCCTCCATTCCTTTCATGCTCATATGTCCAAGTCTACAATGTCACAAACTCGAGGTAACACTATCATCTGCGACTGCAATTGAATCTCTGCAACTAGAAGTCATGTAAAGAGTTCCAGTTTTATTTCTATGAGTAACCACCATGGCTCCTATAGTAACTTTCCATACACCACCTAGAAAAGACACAT
Organism: Pistacia vera; assembly: GCF_008641045.1. Lineage (NCBI taxonomy): Eukaryota > Viridiplantae > Streptophyta > Magnoliopsida > Sapindales > Anacardiaceae > Pistacia > Pistacia vera. The sequence goes on from NW_022196431.1 coordinate 8,476, forward strand.
TGTGCCCTTCATCGCCAAGTTGCCCAACTGATATTAGATTGTGCATCAATTTTGGTACATGCCTTACCTTTCGAATTTTCATCTTCAACCTAACATCACCCATACCTATGATATCCAAGGTTCTCCATCTACTAGGTATACCTTTCCATGATTTCCAGCCATATAATTTTCTAGAATTACACGGTGTGTAGTGGTATGGAATGAAGCTCCTAAATCTAAAACCCAAGAGTTAATAAAACTATCAACAAATAAAAGTAAAGCATATGGTACTTCCTCAGTTACAACATTGGTGGCGTTGTTATTGTTGTTCTCCTCTTTCTTTGGTGTTTTGCAATTCCTCTGTATGTGACATTTATTGCCACAATTCTAGCACTCTATTTTTTCCCAAACCTGGACTTGCTTCTTCCGTTCCTTGATTTTGATCTTCCTCTGCCTTGGTTTGAATTTCTATTGTAGCCCCTGCCTCTTGTTTCAACATTCAAAGCATTTAATGTTATCTCACCCGAATCTTTCCTACGAACCTCCTCAGCAAGAATTTTGTCTCTGACATCAGTGAGTTTTAATTTCGCACTACCTATTGAATTACTAATTGTTGCGTTCATAGGCTCCTAACTATTTGGTAGGGAGGCCATAAGAATTAGGGCATGAACTTCTTCATCAAAATCAATTTTTACAGACGACGGTTGATTAATAATTGTATTAAAATCATTCATATGCTCTGTCATGGAAGCACCTTCTCTCATCTTAAGATTAAATAATCTTTTCATAAGATGTACCTTGTTATTAGCAAGAGGCTTCTCATACATATCAGACAAGATCTTCATCAACCCTATTATGGTTGTCTCCTTCGGCACGTTACTTGTCTCATTCTTGGTCAATATCAACCGAATGACTCCTAAAACTTTCTATTTTTTAATTATCTTTATAATTACTTCTCCTTACTTTCTATCTTTTGTACTTCTCCTTGTATAGAATTCCACAACTCATTACAGCAACTATAAACTTATAAATGATTTGAATCTTTAGTTGACTGTAAAAAAAATATATATATTCTTATTAGTGCTTATATGTTGCATATATCTCCAGCACATTTGAAATTGTGAGGTGGAGATGTCACTTAAAATATAATTAGTTATTAAAGTTAAATTATTTAAAAAAAAAAAAAACTTTTAAAACTTTGATTACAATTTACTTCTTAATCTTCTGTCATTCTCAGTTAGTTTGTTTTCTTCCCATTACTTCATATACTCTATACAATTTTTAAAATTTCCAAATTTGTTTTGCATCAAATATTAAAATAGAGTTGATGCTTGAAAAGAAAATTAATGTTTATAATATGATTTTTTTTTTTTTTCTCAAAGTAACTAAACATGGTTTTATGTAATTTTAGTTAAGGATAAAATTATAATTTATGAAACATTTTATAATTGAGGTTTTATTGGATAAAAAGGGGGAAAACAGCATTACTCTTAAAAATAATAAAGATTGTCCTAAAATATAAAATAATATATGTTATGCCTAAATAATATGCTAACATCATCTCCATCAATCAAGACTCAGCAGACTTCTCCACCAATCAGATCTCAGCATGCATATTCACCAATCAGAATTCACCAAGCATTTGAAGACCAAAACATAATAGTTGTTTGATCCTTAAACCGACTCAGAAAGATATTTTGTGCAGACAACTACCGCAATTTCATTAAATTTAAGGATATGCATGAAAGCTCACAACGAATCAGAATGGAGGAAGATCTTCATCAATTCAAGGCAACTTGCAAAAATACTCATCACATTGAGCTGAAAATAGTATAAATAGGCAGCTTTACTCCTCAAAACCACTTATTCTACAGAAAAAATAGCAAAATCACTCTACTAGAAAGAGACTGGCTTGTCATTCTCTTCGAACAATTCAATCTTGTAACCTTGAGAGATCGCTTTCTTTGTATTCTTCAGTAACGATCATAGAGGAAATCATAAATACAATCATAATAGACGTAAGACTTGCGTATATCATCTGAACCACTCTAAAAATCTCTCTTATCAAGTTGTTATTTACATGTTAACAAACAAACATCATCACTACACCATAAACACTCCTTATAATCACCTCACGTGTAACTTCATAGCACTTTTTCTATAAAATACTTACCTTTTCAAAAAAACTTCATAGCATTTTGCACGTGCGTAGTCGTGAGTGTCAAAATCATGTATCAATAATATACAATTTCAAAAGACATGAATTATAGTATTTTAAATTTATTAATAAATATACATAAAATTAACTTTAAATAGGAAGAGTATCAATCAATTGGTGTATGCCATATATGTTTATAATATTATTTCTTGGTTCTTTGAGGCTCAGGCTTAGGCCGCAAGCATGAAATGTAGAATAATAATAATAATAATAGGGGTTTTTAATAAATAACCAAAATTCCAAACCTTATACCTATTTAACCACTTGGTCATTTTCTTGAAATTACTCTCATATATAAATAAATTTTCCTCAACTATTCTCCCCTTAAAGAAAAAAAGGGGTTTGGAGCCGATTTTTATTTTCGAATTTTCACTTCCTTATTGCATTAATCACGGTATAAATTGATTAAAGTGGGTATTTTGGTTACACTTTGATTGATTTTTGGGCGATATTGGTGGTGAGAGCGAAGTCAACCACTGCACTTTGAAGGAAGTTGTTAGATTTTGAGTTTATCTAAGATTTGTATGTTTAAGTTAAGGTTTTTGGATTTTAAATTTCTACGGTTTTTAGGTTAATGAGATTATTGTTGTGAAAGTTTGTATTTTTATGGAGGTTGTGAGTGTTCGTGGTGTGAATGTTGTTGTGTTTGATGCGAATAAAAGTGTGTTGGTTCTGTTTGTGTCGAATTTAAGGAATTGTAGTTGGTTCGACACTTGGTGTTATTTTTCTAATTAGCGATGGAAAATACGCCAAGTGGGGAATCTCTTGTAAAGTTTACTAGTTGGCGTAAAAAATTACTCCAATTGTTTTAAAAATATGTCAATTGGTGTTTTTAAAGTACAAATTTTGTCTTTCTCTGTTGGCTTAATTTTCTACGCTATTATCATAAAACATTTTGTTCATTGACATATTTTTTAGCCAATTGGTTTATTAAGTTACACCAATCGTGAAAGAGTGAATAACAAGACACAATCATTTTAAGTTAACATCAAAAATGAAAATTTGAAAGGGTATAACGATTTTAAGTTAAAGATTAATCTTGTTACTTGGATTTAGTGATTTTACTTGCTTGATATTATGTTTTTGGTGTGAGAGATTGTAGATGAAAGTTTGACAATCATAGGGTTTTGCTTAAGTGTTGGGAGGTTGGGGATGAAGGTATAATAGTATTTAAATAAAGAAGTTTGTTATATTGGTATAGGGTTTGAAATTTTGGTTAATTACTATAAACCCTGGAAATTTTGGTTATTTTATTAAAACTCACAATAATACTAAGAGTGTGCAAAAAACCTGATATCCGATTCGGATCTGCTATCTGATCTGATCCAAAAAAACCAGATATCTGAAAATCCGAATCGGATATCGTATTGCAATATTGGGGTATCCGAATTTTCGAATCATAAACCAATTTAGGGTTTTAGGGTTTGGAAAAAATCGAATATTTGATCCGATCCGGTGTTTTAGCACCCCAACCCAAATATTATTTCCCAAAATACTATTACACCCTAAAACACAAATCCCTAATACTTTTTCCCCCAAATTAATAACAGAGAACAACTCTAAAACAAACAACAATTGTGAAGTTTTGATTTTGGCTTTGCCTTTATCGTCTTCCCCTTTATAGTAGTCATCACCCCAGCCCAAAAGGGAGGCACTAGAGTAATCGCAAGAGGATTGCCAGAAGATGGCGTCGGTCCAACTCTCCCAAGCACCTTCGGTCAATTGTTGGAGGGTTTCTTGATTGAAGGGTTGTGAAGACAAAGGAAGGTGAGTTTTGGAAGGGTTAGGTGTGGATGTAGAGGATTGAGAAGGAGCCCAAAGTAGACAATTTCTACTTGGTTGAGTTCAAGGTATGACAGACCACACGACCCCTTTAGCCGCCACGATTTTGGCCAAGATAACCATGTCCATTCTACCTCAACCACATCAATTTTTTAAATTTATTTTTCTTTGACTTCATTTTTTTCAATTTTTGGTTAAATATTGTGCATCATGAGTTTTGGGTTCATAATTCGTAGAGTTTGACTGGATAATTAGTCTTTATTTAGTGTTGTACGAGAATGTGTGAACAGCTCAGAGCGGGCAATAGCTCGGAGCGAGTTGTAGCTTGGATCGAGTTGTAGCTCGGAGTAACTTGTGAGACGACGATTAGACAGAAGCGGGCTATAATAAGAAGTAAAGCAAGTTGCTAGGTAATTATGTTCCAAACCATTGATGAGTCTTATCTCTTTGGACAAGCATTATCCCCTAAAATCAAGGTGAAGATCACAAGATTAACCCTCTACAATCTTGATAGGATCATTACACCAAATATCATGGGATTAACTTCCCAAAACGCAAGCCATTATCCCCAAAAACACTCTGGTAACAGTTATTAACCTAGCAATATTTAAACCCCCTCAATATCATTGTAAGGGGGTTAGCAATTTTAGAGTTGGAAATTATTCTTGTAATCACAATTATATTAATAAGATAACAGAAGACATAGACTTGAGAGTTAACTTGTCGAAAAAATCATTTTGCATATTTATTCTCAATTTACTTGCTGATTATTTATAATCACGCGGTCATCTTATCCGATTCTGTCAAGATCAATTGGATATCTTTGGTCATTGCGAGATTTCGTAACAACATTTTAGCGTTAGAAGGAGGGGCTTCCCTTGACAATCTCAATCATTGCAACCGCCACATAGAGATGGCAACAGGTCCGGGTGGGATCGAGGACCACTATCCTCATGCTTGTCCCCATCCCTAAAAAAAAGAGGGAATCCTCGACCCGTATGGGGCGGGTCCTCGAAAACCCAGGTCCATTTGTCATCTCTACCACCACGCCATCACTTGACAACAATGGTACGCAACATTCTACATAATAACAAGAGCAAACGACATGTTCCCACCCAAGGTTTAGCCAATTCCCAAGTTCATACCCCTGGTTCTATTTATTTCATATTCCCACCCTTAAACTAACACTGTAAGTTAATTTTAAATTTTGATTTTTGCAATTACCATTCTGCCCTTGGTTCTTATTTCACCCCACCCAACCACCATCACCCTCACCATCCAGCCACCACCACCACCACCCACCAAACCCGATCGCCGTTTAGGCCCAATTTGGTCTGATTCCGACACCGATTGACCAACCCAACACCACCATCAGGATCCTCTCATCTCCCTCTCGAAAACCCCTCTCATCTCTAGCTGTTTGCTGCCACCGTTCGTCGACCACCGCGCCCAATTTGTTCGCGTGCTGCAAGCAAAATTCTGGTCTCTCCCGGTGCTGGAAATCAACCCTGTTACCACCAATAGCTTCACCAACATCCCACCTCAAAAAGCCCCAAACAGATCCAACATGGTTGCTCGTCATTCGCCGTTCGTCACTCCCCTTACGGTTTTGCGATTTTGGTGAAAATTAGATTTAATTAGAGGTTGATTCAGGATTTTACACGGAGTTTGTGGGTGTGTGATCGATTTAGAGGTTGATTATGTTTGTTTTCGAAGTTTTTTTGTTGTTTTTTGGGTTGGATTGATTTTGGGTTGGCTTGTTGGTTTAGTCATGAATTGCAACGGGTGGTGGCCGGTGATTGGGAAGCAACGGTGGTCAATGTTGGTAGGGGTTTTATTCAGGAGGAAGTGAAGAGGCTAATGGTGGTGAGTGGTGGGATTTTGGAGTCGAAAAACCACCGGAATTTTGCTTGCAGCACACGAACAAATTAAGCGCGGTGGTCGACGAACGGTGGCAGCAAACAGTTAGAGATGAGAGGGGTTTTCGAGAGGGAGATGAGAGGATCCTGATGGTGGTGTTGGGTTGGTCAATCGGTGTCGGAATCAGGCCAAATTGGGCCTGAACGACGATCGGGTTTGGTGCGTGGTGGTGGTGGTGGTGGCTGGATGGTGAGGGTGATGGTGATGGTGATGGTGGTTGGGTGGGGTGAAATAAGAACCAACGGTAGAATGGTAATTGCACAAATCAAAATTTAAAATTAACTTACAGTGTTAGTTTAAAGGTGGAAATATAGAATAAATAGAACCAGGGGTATGAACTTGGGAATTGGCTAAAGCTTGGGTGGGAACATGTCGTTTGCTCTAACAACAATTTAGTACTTAACATATTTTTATTAATAGATTTTAATGGTAGAAGGGTTAAAGTTTTACTTTTAATACTGTAGGAAATACAACTAAAAGTACATAAAACATCGAGCATTTCTGTAGCATAAATAAATTATTTAACAAAAAAGAATTATTTTTTATTTTACATTCTACATAATAACAATTTCCTAAGGACTAATTTAAGGTAGTTCTTCTTAAATCCCTAATATGTTGTTTGAATTTAGAGTGACACACAGTTTCTTTATTTTTTTTCAAATGATTTTTTGTTAAGAAATAATAATTTCTTGAAATACTAAAAAGGAAAAACTCTAACAATTTTAACGAAAATTCTTTAGAATAAGAAAGTTTAGAAGTAATTTTGAAATGTTTGGAGATATTTTTACCTAAATAGAAACAAATAAATTTGAATAAAATAATACTTGGATTACAAAGATTCTATACAAAGTTTTTTCTACAAAGTGACATGTCAGATTATGATAGGATGAATTAATATAAAAATATTAATATAATAAATTCATATAAAATGATAATGAATATAAGAATAACGTCACATCAATTTATATGAATAATTTTATATAAGTCTTTATAAGTGTAATATATTAATAAGAAAATGAATGATTATATATAAGTTTTTATAAGTGTAATATATTAATAAGAATGAATAAATACGAGAAAAATAATAAATAATATTATACTCACAAACATTTCTTATTAATTTTTTCTTATAAACATGATGTATTAACTCACAATTGATGTATTAACTCAATTCAATTCATATAGGTTTTATTTGTTCAACGATATATCTCGTCTGATTAAATCAATTATAAACTGTCGTGTGCATTAAAGAGTTCAATAAAAAGTGTTTGTTTTAAAATAAAATAAAAATTAAAAAAAATCACCTAGTCCCAAGTCGTGAGTCGAAAATTGACAGATGGCAGAAGAAGAGATCTTAAGAGTAGCCTTAGTACATCTCCCATCCGTGTGATCCAATAGCAACCTTACATCAATATTCCACTTCACAACTCCTTATCTTAAACAGCGGACGGACGTAGTCCGAGTGTGGTTTTCCTTAGCCAAAGAGACACGTGTAAGCAATCCGATGAATGTAAAAATAGATTAAATAAATAAAGAGAAAGAAATAAAGAAAATAAGAGAGAGAAAGAAGCTTCTGGAAAGGACCTTAGACCTCGCACTTCTGGCGCCTTCCTATCCTGAGTTGGGACCATCTTTTTTGCCCTTTTCTTCCTTTTTCTTTTTTTCTATTCCGCTTTTTATTTCCCTTTCCTTCTCGAACCCACGATTTCTCTCTCTTCCCCCGCCTTATCATTTACTCCACCCCGAACTTTCTAGAAACAACACAACCTAACACACACGCTCATCTCTCTCCCCTCTTTCTCCGAGATCAATCAACGTCTTTCTTTCCATCACGCTGTTTCGGTGTAAGGTCTTTGATTTCAACTGTTTATGATTCAGGTGAACGTACTTCTTTATAGATTAATGGAAGTTCTGCCTATACCAGGTAAAAAAACAAAAAAGCTCATCATTTGTTTATTTTTTTCTAATTAGGAAAACTGTTACAGTTGAATTTCCTTCACTTAAATTGTATCTGATGAAAGTTTGTGATAATCAGATTAAGTTAAGAGCAAAGTAGAGGGCAATAGATAGAGTTGGGTAATTTAGTTTGAAGGGTTGGGATCTGAGACCTAACCCGATGGCACCGGGTGAGCAAACGAGCGAATCTCCAACTGCCACAGCTGCAGACTCGCAGAGATCTCTTCCGACGCCGTTTTTAACTAAAACTTATCAACTAGTTGATGATCCATCTGTGGATGAACTCATATCATGGAACGACGACGGATCGACCTTCATAGTTTGGCGACCAGCTGAATTTGCCAGAGATTTGTTGCCTAAATATTTTAAGCACAACAACTTCTCTAGCTTCGTCCGCCAGCTCAACACTTACGTAAATCACTAACTAATTATTATTAATCAGTTTTGTAATTAGTTATAAATAAAAACAAACTTAACATTCAATTAATGCAGGGATTCAGGAAAGTAGTTCCAGATCGATGGGAATTTGCGAATGATTGTTTCCGACGAGGCGAGAAAAGTCTTCTACGAGACATTCAGCGACGTAAAATCTCAGCGACAGTCGCTGCATCCACTGTTACCGTGGCTGCGGTGGCACGTGCCGTTTCGCCGGCGAACTCGGGTGAGGAGCAGGTAATATCAGCGAATTCATCACCCGCGGCGGCGCCTGAGACCACTGTGATCCGTACAACGAGTTGCACGACGATGCCAGAGCTTCTGGAGGAGAACGAAAGGTTAAGAAAAGAGAATATGCTGCTGAATCACGAGTTGACTCAGTTGAGAGGATTGTGTGATAGTATACTTTCTTTAATGACGAACTACGCCGCTGGTCAGTTAGACACTGTGAATTTACCGGAAGGGAAGGCTGTGGAGTTTTTACCGGCGAGGAAGGCGGAGGACAGTGGTGCGAAGGCGGAGGAAGTGGACGTGACGCCGAGGTTGTTTGGCGTCTCAATCGGAGCAAAGCGTGCAAGGAGAGAAGAAGAAGAGGAGAATAATCAGGTGCAGCAACAGGAGGGTGAAGGTGGATCGGATGTGAAATCAGAGCCGTTGGATGGTAAATCTCATAATCATCAGGATCCTCCGTGGCTGGAACTAGGTAGTAAATGAAGAAAAATGACGGGAGGAGACTAGAGATTGGATTAATATGAAGTGACACGTGTCGGATGGAGGGATGGAAATTTGCTAAATATGGAGTATCAGATGTGTGACACGTGATGGTTATGGTTAATGTCTGGGAAAGTAGAGTCCTTGACTTGACTAGTTGTGTGCTGCTAGAAAAAGCAGCACTTTGGATCCAAGGAAGGAGTACAAAAAATGGTGCAAAAGTGAAAAGAAACTGGAACAAAAAAGGCAACTTCTTCGAGATTAATTTTATGGGTAGTGAGCAAATAGTTAATTAATTGGTAGGTTTAAGCTTGATAATTGGAGCTGAAACCTGTAATTTATGTTACAATTACAAATGTATCCCAAGCTAAGCTTTGAGTTTTCAATTTCCGAATTTAATTTATCCTTTAATGGTGGCATAAATGGAATGCTGTTGATAATGATGAATACCAACATTCCTTTTCCTTCTATTTCAGTTGTGTCTGACTACACAATCCAAAGATGTGGGAGTGTAGATAGGCTTTGGGTTTGGCAAAGTCAACTCTAAAAATATGGACTTTTGTGAAGTACAATTTGGCTTTGGTCTTCATCGCTGTATTGCATATATTCTTTCTGGCCAAAAGCTACAAAATTTGGTAATAAAATTCAAGATGCGATTGTTCTCTGCTGACTGAATGTTTTGACGTGCACATTTTACATCCATTTTCTTACATAATTTGTAAATAAATTTTGTCAACCCTAATAATATACCTAATATTATCCCAATGTTAACTAGTGAAAAGCAATACTCCAAGCTTATGTCCTGCTAAGTAGAAGTGAAACCAGATGTCAGGAGTGGATTCTTTGACGCTAAAGTCAGCCAAGGAGTGACAATGATACTCGTAGGTAAGGTTTTAAAACCCGATTCGGGGAGTGACCCGGTCAAGTTACTGGGTCATCGAGTTGGCCAGTCGAATCGTGATATCATCATGCTGATATCAATGTAATGACGTTATTTTGACATTAACATGACATATAAAAAAATAATAAAAAAGCGATTCAACTGTTGGGTCGAACTGGTTGGACCGACGGTTCGTAATAAAAAATTCGGTCCAATCGCGGTTCAAACTGGGTTATTTGAAAATTTTGATTTTTTAGTTGAACCGATCGGACCGGGCTAAGTTTTAAAAGCACGCTCGTAGGTGAGCTTTGAGGGCCAAGGAAACATTTCAGTGGGTATTTTTGGAGTGAGTAGTCCCATTTGCTTCATATACTACTAGGGTTCTTCCACATGTCCCTTGTAACCGTTTTATAAGGCATGTGGACCTTTTTTTTGCCTGGGTTATATGGATCCCTTTCTTAACCTCGCAAATGTAGCGAGAGGGATAGGATCGCCTAAAGGCGAGCGAGGACTGTCTCCCTAATGAATTGGAGGAGGCAAAGTTATACCAAGTAAAACTAAAATTAATTAACCTAACCCAACTCACATATAATGGGATGAACTTAGATCTCAACTAAAACACCTCCACCATTAACCGAAAATCAAAAGGAAACATTCAGTGCAACAATGGCCAAGTAATTGGAGTTTATATTATATTTATTCCCAAAGAAGAATTCTTCACGTTCACTGAAGAGGATTAAGTATGTCTGTATTAATTGAACAGAAAAAGGAAAATAAATCAAACAAGATCTTGTCATATAACACAACAAAGTAGTTATTAAAAAATTAATTACGTGAAACACGCTGTGGAAAAATAATTGGCATTTTGGACTTTTTCCCACAACAACCAGACACCTGCAAAATGAGATTGCCATAATATTAACATTAATCAACTCTTCCACTTCCTAGAATCTCCTCAAGTCAACAAGAGAATGAATAGAGGAAAGATGATTATTCAAGTGGATGATCATGTTTGGTTTATTTCCCATTTTTTTCTCAGAAAGCGATAATGTTGTATTTTAATATGACTTCTTCCTTGTTTTGTTTTATTTGACTTTTCTTCTTTTCATTACTAATTACAATAATAAATACGATTTCTTTCCTACTTATTCATCTCATTAACTATCAATTAAATTATGTATTTAATTCATATCACATCTCCCCGTTTCTTAAGATATATTTTAAACATTTTAAACATTTTAAAACCATGTTTAAATAATACAAATTATCTGTTTATTTATTTGTATGGTTAAAATTAATGTATTTCCTCATTTTCTATTTGAAATATATTCTGCCTTTTCGAAAGAAGTATTAAATATGGATTTTTTCCCTTAAAAAAATGATTAGTTTGATTTATATTCTCTATCACAAATTATTCTAATGATTCTCAAAGATGAATAGTTTAATTCATACTTCATAATTAGAAAAGAAAATTAACTCTTTTTTTTTTTTGGTGGTTGTTTGATTTTTTCAACTATGTAAATCTTGGGAAGGTCACAAATGTTTTAAGTGACAATAGTAATGATAATGGTAGGAAAAAAAATAATAATGGACCATAAAATATGTGGTACATAAAGCAATAGCAGAAGGCAAAACTAAGGTGTGACAAAGAATAGTACAAAAAAACGACTTCAACGTCAGCCTTATATTGACTGCCTAACCTAATTTTAATTTAAATTATATCATCACAAGCAAAATCCAAGAAACGACAGGCCACGCCAGTTGCCCACATGCCCACCGCATTTCTTCTTCAAATTCAGACTAAACAACTTTTCCCACTAAGGTATGTTAATCATTTTCAAATACCACTTTCCCACCCGACATTTATATTTTATTAATATTCAAAATATACTTTACTTTCTCAACTTACGTTCAATGAGTTACAAGAGTCAAGATAAGAGATTTTTTTCCAGTGGAGGCCGATGTATGAATATTGGTGACCGATTAAATATTCACCACTGAAATCATTCATAAATCAACTAAGAATAAGAAACTCTAACTTTGCAATGGTCAGTAATCGACGAGAAATCAAGTTCCTAAGTGAGAAGGACTTTGTAAAAAGGAGGCTAGAGATTCAAATGGTATGATAGAGAGAATTTTATAATCGAAATCAGTTTTGAGTAGTAACAGAATATTAACTTTTGATGAAAAAGATTATTTAAAACTTTTTGGACGGAAAAGCGTTAAGGCTAACCTTGGGTGGGAAAATTTGTTACTCAAATTTCACACTGTTATGTACGTCACATATTTACTCCTTTCATTAATTAACTCTTCATCAAACAAAAGTTACCTTACCTGATATTGTACAACAATCAAGCTCAATACAAACTACAAACCATCATCACGTATTTCATTTTTCCCGTCGTTTAGGATAATTTCTTCAAAAAGATTTAAAATGTTTTTTTAATTATATAAAAAAGAAACTCCTTAAAAATTAATAAAACCTTGATATTAAATAATTTTAATACTTTCTAAACCTACATATAAGTTAATGCTTAACCAAACTTATAGCAAACAAAAATTGAAATGAGCTCATATTTCAGTTACAATATATAAATTAATAGATTCACAGATTAGAGTATTTCTAATAGTATTCTTATTTTAAATAGCATATTTCACAAAAATAAAGAACATCTTAGATAATTTTAAATATAAGAACAAAATTTGTATTCAAATCCAAAAGACTCTTTAAATGACTTAATAAATATGAGAGAGACTTAATAGAAGAAAAATTAATAATAAAAGCATAAAAACTTGTAATTTATTAAATAAAATTGTGATAAAGAGATATTGACTATTTAGATATAGAGAGTCAAACTCATTCTTTAATTTATTTTAAAGAATAAAGAGCTATTGAGCTCTTGTTTTTATAGTGAGTCATATAAATTTTTTAGAGATGCTGTTAGTTGATTAAAAATTTATTTCATTAAGAGTATTTCCAATGATGCTCTTTATTTGGAAAACATCTTTGCATAAATAAAGAGTATTTTATTAATTTTTAAATATAAAAAATATAACTTATATAAAAAATACTCTTCAAAATAGAGAGTATCTTCATTAATTTTAATTAATTAAAAAATTAATTTTTTTTTTATATTAAAAATTAATAAAAACTCTAAAAATAAAACAAATTGGAGATGAGTAAAAAAAACATAACTTTTCAAAGTATCAAATATAAAGAAATGGTCAACATGAATAGCGACTCAATTCTATAGCAATGGATTTCTTCAACGGGGAAACTGCAACGAGTAAACCGTGAAACCCCAAGAACGCTCTTCCCTCTTCATTTAGTCTAAACTAATTTTCTACACGTCCGTGTTTTTACTTCAATATATATATATATATATATATATATATATCTTAACCCAATCTATCGTTCTCAACTCCATTTTTTCTTCTCAATCCGTTTCATGAATAACTTATTCTTAAACATACTCATCATCCACCACTTAATACAATGGAGATTACAGTTTTATCAGCTCAAGGCTTGAAGAATACTTCTTCTACTCTCTTCTCAAACCGTATCAGACCCTTCATCACCATCACCACTTACTCTCCAAACACCGCCACCTCCGGCGATAAACAGTGCCACGTGTACAAAACAAGAGTTGATGATGAAGGAGTAAACCCAACATGGGGTGACAAGTTTCATTTACCTACAGACAACGCCTTCTTTGCCAACAGATATTCTTGCATATATCTACAACTATACACCAAAAGGCTCATTGTGGGTCAAACTCTACTGGGTTGGTGTCAGATTCCGGTTAACGATATCGGGTTTCCTCCGGTTGGCTCCGTCCGCTATCTCAGTTACAGGTTACGGGATAAAGATGGCTCCAGAGGTCAAGGAGTTGTCAACCTCGCTATAAAGTTGGAAAATATAGTGCCGGTAGCCGGTGAGAACTTCAGCCAGCCGCTAGAGATAGACACATGTCCTGTAATTGGTATACCAGTGACCGTATGTCCACGTGTCAAGGATAGCATGAGTTGAAATCTCGGAGGAGATATGAACAGTGCGACACAAGAGAAGTCAGCCTCAGTCATCATGTGCTTAAGCCAAAGCAAATGGTTCTAGATCCCCTTATGTTAAATGTGTCGTGTGTCACTAAAGTCTTTTCAATTTAGTTAACTCTGTATGAATGGAATCATGGACAGATAGTGTGTTCCTTCTAAATGTATTATATGAAAATTTTTGACAAATAAAGGCCGGATTTTAATACTATAAATTGGGTTTCCTAGTAATCGTTAATCAAAAAAGGAATAATCTGCATCACACAATTTGATATGCACCCAATAAACACTACCCGATTATTCAGGATTATTACCACGTCTACTCAAAACCCATTATATGCAGAGTCAAGAGAGCAATGATTTTTGAAGCTTTTTAGCTCACAATAGTGCTATGTAAATGTAATGACTATTATTAGCTTGCAAATTGCGCATCTAATCACGGATTAATACAACACAGCGAAGATGCGATTGGAAAACATTAGCTCAGTGACCCAATTCTATCATAAAAAATTTCTTACATGTCCCACTCCTTTACAATAATTGCTATAAGTCCTGATGTGAGAGGCCTGCACTTGCAGTTTTCCAAAAAATAATTTTAAGTAGGGACAGAATTTTGGTGATGTACATCCATAAAAAAACTGCGGCTGATAAGCTTCAGACTTGAGGATCATAATATACTATTTCCATGTCTAATTGTCAATACAACTAGTCTTTTGCCTTCTGCTTTTGGCGAACGTAAATTCCAATCATCTTAGAGTACAAACAAACATCTTTTTTTTTTCTTTTTTTTTTTTTTTGGGTTAGACGACAGCCTTTCATGAACTATAAGGCCAAAACGTGATAAGAATGTTCCTCAATAACTCAATTGACCCGTCATGATTATGAATTCGATCTGAAAAAAAGACAGACAAAAAAGGGCCGTTTGGATGCAGTGGGAAAAAATCAAGATATCTTCACAAACAATTGCTGTTACCAGGCTACATTCCTGATATCAGATGTTGCTTTTTGAAGTCTACTCTTAATTGATCTGAAACTACTTGAGCCGTTATTGGTCCACTGCAATGAGCTGCTTCGCTTAAGAAGATCAAATACCATGGGGGATATCAAAGTCGGATTGTCTGATGGAATATCATCATACTCTGCAGAAATAAATCAACATCAAATTCACTATAAGGATGCAAGCTTCATATGGTTTTGTGTTATATAAGTAAAAATATCTTAAGACTTCTAGAATATATATGGAGCAAAAATCTAGAAGATTTATAGCGCTCTTTAAGTATTTCAGTAATTTAGAAATAAAATTAGCCTTCAATGGTTATGGCTACATTTAGCAACATCTGAGAGAACCACTAGATGAGGATAACTAGAGCTTAGGGAATGTTATGGTAGTCATATACTAGGGTGGCTCCCCACATTCCTTGTTGTCCAACTTGTGGAAATAATGCATGTAGTACCAAATTCTTTTTAACAGTAACAAGTTTGCAATAGTCAACTATGTACCCAACCCGAAGGGGTTTACACAGTCAATTCCTATCCTAAAAGCACAAATATGGACAGGGCTGACCATCTGGGTCAAATTGCCATCCCTAGATCCAATAAATCTGGTGAATTTTCAAATTGTTACTTTTGTCTCTCTCAGTAGTGAGAAAATGCATTTGAAAAAGCCGTTCTATCCACAGATGTGGAAAACAGTAGCAAGAAGCATTAGGTTAAAGTAGACAGGTCACTTGTAAGAAGCATAACCACAAAATTTGGCCTTATAAAATTCTTTTACAGGTACTTGCAAGAATGTCGTCTTTGTTCACAGGTATACTGCATTTGCCAAATTTTGTAGTTTATATGTTAGTAGCAAACATTAAGTTCATTAGAATGGAATATCACCTGAAGATTTGGGAAGCTGATATTGCCTTTTCAAGAACTTGGAGGCCACTCTATCTTTCTTGTGGCATAAGACTCGCACTA
The DNA here is from genome assembly GCF_008641045.1 of Pistacia vera. NCBI lineage: Eukaryota > Viridiplantae > Streptophyta > Magnoliopsida > Sapindales > Anacardiaceae > Pistacia > Pistacia vera. The sequence goes on from NW_022196431.1 coordinate 24,369, forward strand.
AAGTATTGGCATCTTCCAAGTTCCTATGACCATGTTTTGGCGGATCTAACTCCAGCGAAATGTGCTCACTTGCATTCATCAACATCCGGATGAGAGTTTCACTCTGCAAGAGAGATTAATCATCAAGCTAACTGTTCCACCATTTATTTATAGCAATAATGGTTCAGTATGAGCAACCAAACCTGAACGGAAAATAAGCTAAGTATTTCTTCAGCAAATTTTGCTTCTTGCTCAACTACTGAACGGGGTAGGCCTTCTCCACTAGCTACAAAGAAGTCCTAAAAAGTAGAGTTGCATAGATATTAAATAAGCATTTGATAACACATAGCAAGTACATTCATATCTAGCAAGTTATTTCTTTCCATGCATTTTGTAAAAATGCAAACAACATGGTTAAGATTTCCACTTAGTTTTATGAGTGGCATCAATCATTGACACCTTATGTGCTGAATTCATACAGTACAGAGCCAATACCACATTTCACTTGAAGAAAAATGTCTTTCCAACCACAAAAGGCCAATGATTGCAGCTTATGTTCAGTCCATTTATTGATCACGTATGTCAAAAACTAGTCTCAAGACAACTGTAATATAAAATTGCTTTATTCACAATATGGATCATTCTAAAGAAATTAAATTACTAGTATGCAAGTCCCCTACCCCTTTGTCTCTACTACAACAGTAACATCAACTCTTTCTTGGTCAAAAATAAAATTATTGAATTTATAAAAATAAAGAAGCCCTAGCTCAACCTGGCAGGGAAGAGAATCGACATTGAGCAAAGTATTTTTTCAGCAAGAAACTTCCTAACTTGACATAATTGTAGCTCAGATCAGAGAGAATTTAGCATTAGGGTATATAAAAATATAGATGCTCTGGAATTAATAGGTTTGACAAAGAATACAAATACATGTTAAGATAGTAAAAATGGAGTACATAAGAGTATTTAAGACAGATATATTATTTTTATTTGAGTCATTTATGAATTGTAACCTTAGGTTCTCTACTCTAATTGCTTATCTCTTTGATCTGAAGAAATATTTACCATCAGCTTCTGTAATACAGATATTAAGCAAATACGCATCAAAATATTTCTTTGTGTGATGTTCATGCATTCAAGCACATGATATGAAAAGACAAGAACATCTAGCCTTCTGAAGGGAGGAAGTCTGATCTTAGTAAGAAGACATCATGCATATATTCCCATGTTTATGTTCTTGCAAGATACCTTCAATACATTAAAGTCCTCTTCCATCATCATGATATCTGAATCTGAAAATGCACGAGAAGGACCTCCATCCAACAATATCCAAACATAGCCTTCCTGAACAATAGAAGCATACACAACATGAGCCACGCCGAAGAGCACCTTAACATATTACACAATGGGTGAGAGAAACACACCAATGATGCTCGGCAGATGCTCAAAACGACAAGGTCCCTTAGAGAGTCGTCAATCAAACCACAAATTTGGTCAAGGACCTACATGATTCCTTTAGGTTAAGAGAATATTCTTGATAGAAAAAAGATACTCTACAATTTAAAAAGAAAGTTTAGCAGAAAAGTACATGATGTACACACACAGACACAGAAGGAGAGAGAGACTGTATGCTTAAGTATCTTACAGTATCAACATGGGGGAGAATACTGTCCAATCGAGCATTTTCCACATTACTCCGATATAAAGGAAACAGAAACGAGTCTCTCAGATCCCAAAAAACAACTCTTGCTCCTGCAAATTATAATTTAGGAATAAAATTAAGGTTAAGTCATAAAATTAAACAATAATATTTATGTGCTTATGCCGTCCTTTACAAACAAGGCTAGACTCAGGGTGCATACTGTCTTGTGGATCACACATCCACAAATGTATAAATAAAAAACTTGTTATAGTTTGATTAATAAAATATTACAGAAGCTTCAAACAGTTTTTACCCTTTTGTTAAACTTACGATGATATCCATGTTGAGTTACTATCCCAAAAGCTTCAGGCAATAGAGAACCATAATATTTAACTTCTAACAGATTAAACCATCTTTTGTCCTATCATTTTAGGTCTAACTCTGCCAGTCACAATTTTTTGGTAGATAGACAGGAACTCTGTTACAAATGACAAATCTTGATGCATACAACTTTATTTTGTGACAGGCTAATGCTGAGTTATATTAATGCGAGCTTGACAATGGATAAACTCCTATCAGCTGTTTTTTTCAACACATTCACAAGCTATAAATAAATAGGCCATCAAATCAACATGTGACTAACAAAACCACACGGCTAAGATGATTACAGAAAAAAAAAAACATAAAATTAAATTAATCAAAGTGGATGTCTTTCTATTTGCAGTGAGAGGAAACCAATAATCACAGATAGATAGTACAAATACAAATTAAGTTTTATTAACTCACCAATAAAATCACAAATCATGCTGATAGCGACCTTTGCAGTATCTCTGATGCAGTTTAAGGTGGTTGAAAACAGTTCATCCACTGCTTCACTGCATGCTAGAAAATCTCTCTCCGAAGTTTCAGGAAGCTCTTCTTTGGCTGGATGAAAATAAAAATACTGCTAAGACTGTAGCATATCAAGCACTGTAGCCAATGGATTTTCATCTCAGAGAAGAAAAAGAATCTGAAAAAACCTAAAAGGTTTCATATAACATCTTTCAAAGTCTACAGTACCACTAGCAGAAATACTGTAGTTCCTTGCTCCTTCCAAAAAGGAAACGGTATTTTGCTTTACTTCTCATTGTTCTTGTTAATGCTATTCATAGAAATCTCATGTCTCCACATGATAGTCCATTTCAAACATATGCAGAGTTCTGATTGGTGGCCAGTGCAAGCATGCACACACAATTATAGATTGCAATCCCAACCAGAGTCAGCCTATTGGTCGGTCTTAACACTCATGTTCTTGAATAAAGTATTGATTGAGGTAAGGTAAGTGTCATGAATGAAACGCCCAATCAAATTTCAGAATAACTAGCAAGTAAATTGGCGTCCTCAAGGAGATCTTCAATTATATACTATTGCACCTGTTTAGCTGTTATCCAGAGGAAAGCTCATCCTCCAAACCCTAATTGTACACTCAATGAAACATCATTAAGAGTTAGAGATCTAATAACCTAAACAGTGACAATGCAGCATTTGTGCAATTAAGGAAATTATTAAAGGTCAGTTTCTTGTTGAGAATTACATACAAACACTTACCCCATAATTGATCAATAGGTGGTCTGACAAGCCCCCAAGATTTTCTAATGCCATCTTCTAATATGCCGATTTGTTTTTGAATATACTGCACAAAGAAACAGAAGATGACAAAAAGAAATAAATTCTAGAGACGAAAAAGAGAGAGATATACTAAATTGCTATTGCCGTTAAAGGGTTAGTTCAAAAAAAGGAACCTTTAAGTGGTCTCTTCAGATATCATTTTAGGTTACATTTTAGACAAAATTAGAAATAATATTCTTTTTTTTCTTCCCCTTTCTGAACACGATAGTATGCGACTTAGGGGTGTAATCAAGTCGAATCAAGTCGAGTATTTGCCAAATCGAACTTGACTTGATCGCTACAGTACCGAGTTGAGTTCGAGCTTAATCAAGCCTAAGAAATCAAGTTTGAACTCGAACTTGGTACTTGAAATCGGAAATCGCGTTCCAATTCGAGTTCGTATAATCAAGTTTTAATCAAGTTCGAACTCGAACTCAATTTTGAGCTCATCTAAAAAAATTGAAAAAAACAGTAGTGTTTGATGACAAATTTCCCCACTACAATTTGCTGTGTATTTGCAAACTAACTATCTCCACTCATGCAAACACCATTTCCAATACACACATGACAAATCACCACCAATATTTTTCAATTTACCTCAGCCGAATTGTAAATATAACAGCTTCTCAATGTACCCAACACTTCTCAATGCATCATGCTTAAATCGGAAATTCTAGCAACTAATCACACCAAACACTTCTCAATGCATTCAGCCGAAACAATCATTTAGCTGAAACAATCATTTACACATAAACCCCAGTACCCCATTGATGCATCAGTTTACACATAACCTCGAAACCCATAAACCACACTGATTAAAATTCCAAAACCCAGAAACCCCACTAATAACATTCCAAGACCAACAAAATTTGACTGAAAGTGGACTCTAGTTTCACTTAAGGATTTCAGTTTCACAGTACCTAAGAGTCTGAGAGGAGATGAAGCAAGATGGCGACCGGAGACAGCGAAGAAGAGGGAAGAAAACAGCGACGGTGACGGCAATGGCTATTTGTGAAGGAGAGAGAGATAAAATGATTTATGGATTTTTGTATACAATCGTGTTTTACATTATTTCAACAGGAGTGGATTTGCAACTTTTAAATTACTTATAAATTATATATGACCCCTAATACTTTAAAAACTATCAATTTAACCCTCGAGCTTGGAAATACTCGCAAACATATCGAGTTGAGTTCCGTTGTGATCAAACTTGACTCGATTAACTAATCGAACTACTCGAACTCAAACTCGCCTAGTGTCGAGTCGAGTTCGAGCCTATACCGAGTCGAGTTTGAGTAGCTCGCGAGCTACTTGACTCGATTTTCACACCTAATGCGATCAGGACCAGATAAATACCTAATAGTCTGCAACAACAAATAAAATTTAAAACAGTTGAAAAACAAATAAAAACATTATTGACAGCAACTTGGGGAGATTACCCAGATATCAAGCCTACACTGATCACTATGCAAATTTGTGTTTGGATTTCCAATCTAGGTTGGGAGAGGTTCAGAATTCTTTACTAGTCTGAACTTAACTTGGCAGGGGCTAAGTTTTAGGTCTCTATAACCTCAGGGAACCTGAGCTAAACATATCAATTTATAAATTTTTATTTTGTAGTACATGTGAAAAATTTTAAATACATTTCAAAATAAATTCATTTAAGAAATTTTTGCATGGGGTTAGATATCTAATCACATTAAGCCGTGAAACTTAAAGAAAACTTTGATTATTCTATTAATATGATACAACACAGCCAATCCAATGCTATCTTAACCAAGCCACATAATCCTAAATCAAGTTCAAAAGACAAGCACATGATGGGATTAGAATAAGCAGCCTCATGTTTAATCTTGCAGTGGTTTGAGTTAAACTGCTAAAGTCAAGTATTGAGCACCTGGAATGGAGCCTCGATAGTACTCCAACCTAACCCAGCATGCTGCATTAACAATCCTGATCCTCGAACTAAATTTCATTTCAGCATAACTTGAAGATATAACATCTCAAGTTGTGCCTGGTTTGACCTCTATTCTAGCCTAGCCTACCCTGGCTACATTAAATACTGTATTTTGAACTGATATTTTAATTCAGCACAAAGCAAGAAAATAGACCGTGCAACAAAGCATACAGTCATCCATAACATAATCTGTTTAATTACATGTTAAAATTTTGAATGTGTTCACATAATATTATAAAAATAAATATCTTAATTTATGGTGATCTCATTGCCAGTGGTACAATTAATTTATGGTGATCTCACTGCCAGTAGTACAATTGTTGCTTTCTCATTCAATCTCAATTTGTAGTATTAAATGGACAATGTCATTATAAAATATTTTTTTGCTTGTGGAAATTATATTCTGAATTGCAATCTATTGGCCCATTACCCTGACAGCAACAATAATTACTACAGAGATAACATCCTTAAAATTATGTTAAAACCACTGGCATGATCATTTGGTTCCATCTTAAATAGAGAAAAAGTCAGCAAAAAATTTGTATGATTTACTAGGATCAATAGATATATACACAGACTTACTTGAAGAGTGTTCAACCTGATACAGAGTTTCGGTGTTGTCAATCCTTTTAACTTCATACTCACACTTTCATCCAGAAATGTAAACTCCAGCAGCTTTTTCTTAACTATAGGAAGAACTGCATCCTTGTAACGAGTCAAAGGAGGAGCTGATGGATACAGATGACTTTTTTCAACTGCAAGATTAAAGTATTATGATCAACTATATTGAATTCCAACGGCATCTGAAATACTAGTTATTAAGTCTCTTAATCAATTGCATGGGAAACAAGTCTGGTCATCAATTGTAAGGGAAATAAAAACAGTAGAAGAAAACAAACAAAATATTAAAGAAATAAACAAAACTATACAGGAATTTCCTAAAAGAATATATCATATCCCCAAGATAGTACCAAAATGGGATATATGGCGAGAAAATTGAATAAACCTTATAAGAAATGTCAAGGATGTCAAAGTAAACGTGAGAATACTCAAGGACCATAAGAATTTCTCTTCTGCTACCTAATAACACTTAAGACATCACAATCCATAATGATCTTGGATTTTGCCACTCTATACATCATGATTACCTTCTGTCCTAAAAAGGCAGGAATCCCTGAAACTCCATGATGGATGAAGCCTAAAGAACTAATTATTGATAGAAATTCAACCTAATTATCCCCTTGGTTCTTCTGATGAGTCAAATACACCATAATCCAAGAAATATATATTTCATCTGATTACAAGCACCAGCATTCAGAGTGAAAAATAAAAAGATTCCAGTCACATATCCAACAAGCAATAACAAAAAAGATGATGATTTAACAAGTTGTCCAGCTTTGTGATGGGCAACAGATGCTTATTGACATACTTTGTAAATAAAAGACGGGAAACCAAATATATATACATTAATTTATCCATCATCAGTGATCTAAGAGATTCTATAAGAACTTGGCCTTATATCTTACTATAGAGCAGAACAATTATTATACCTTGTAAATCCACATATATACCAAGGGAACTACCAGCAAGAAATCATGACAAATGTTATCTTGTAACAGTCACTGTCCTCCAACAAACCAAAGAAACATGAAAATCATTATCCTAACTTCTTTTTTTTTGGGGGGGGGGTGGGGTGGTAAAGATACATGAACTGATCATAATAATAACAAGAACAGATAAATAAGGCGAACCAGTGATCCACCTCAAAATAGCCAACCAATAGTGGACAAAACATTCAGAAACAAACACAACAATTAAACCAAAACAGCAATTCAATCTCTATGAATTAGAAAAACAATATATCCATAAACTGCTTAGGAACTGAAGCCTACAAAGAGGCTAAAAAGCCGAATTTGGTCCCACAATAAACCAGCCCCCTCAATGAAAACCCCTTCAAAACTTATTCTCTCTCTAACCATACACCTAAAACATTCAATTCGAAATAGGGACAGGGACCCTAGCAGAAACAATTTTTCCTCCAGGTACACACTAAACTGTCACCTAGCTGGCCAACCCCATAAACCAAAAGCTAAAGGCATGCATGGTGAAGCCTCTTTAGACTTTCATTAAGCTGTACATTGAATTTTTTCAAGCAAAACATAAAACTTCAAATACAATTAGAAAAATGTCCCATCATAAATATGCTAGTAGATAACATGTATGATACCTAACTGGCTCAGCAATCTCTGCAAATAGGCATCCAAGCTGTGGAAAATTATGGATAGCAGAGCTTGTAAATGTGTAACATCCAAAGGGAGGTTCAAGCCAAAGAATTGATCCACAGTCTGCAGGTTAAATAAAATATAGCAGGAGTGCAACAAAACAAGACTACAAGTTACTCAAAATAATTATTTAAATAAATAATAAAAAATGCTGAAGAAAATATAAAAGATAGAATTGCAACAGCGTAAATTCTGCAATATCCACAACTATAATTGTGGAGCAATGACTATTTTTATATTAGCATGCTGTTTACAGTTCCCATAATCAGAACAAAAAAAAAAAAAAATAGATATCTTGAGCAAGAACAGAGAAATTTCCAGTAGAAAAGACACACAGAGCAAAGAGCAACTTCTTTGCAAGGCAGTATCTTGATAATCTTTCTTACTAAATGAATAGAATATATATTGTATAACCAGTCTGAAACCACAAATGCCAAATAACTGTTTTAGAGATATTACATACCTCCTCTATAATCCTAAATACTTCAATTACTGATGCTGATTGTCTTTGCTGAAAGGACAAAGGTTCCCAATCCTACACATACCCATAATCATTTAATTTCAATCAATTCAGAAGACCAAATGCATACTATAAAATTAAGCAAATCTATCCCTCCAGGCACGCTTACACACGTCGTATTTGTCATTATGCTGCATTGATGCTTTAGTTTGATAGATCATGGCTAGACAAATACAATATTACACACCATCCCAGCAGAAAATAGAGATTGAATTTTGTATGTCCCACCTCCCATACAAATATTGATCGGAAAGGATGGTGGGTATGCCAATAAATACCCAATTTATAACACCATCGTTCACACAGTTTTATGTTAAACGTTCTCGTCCTCACCTCTCTTCTCATCTACTTTCTAGTTTCATGTATATGACTAGATGGTAAGAGATATTTAACCAAAGGAACAACATCCCACTTGGTATGGAACCAACCTCAAGATCAAATGCACGTCCAGTCCATTCCAGTACATGAGCATGCTGAGTAATCACCCAATCAAGAATGATTGGTTTGCAAACTTCCCCAATCTGCATAAAAGGAACTTGTCATCCTCCAGATCATACCAAAGCACAGATAGCATCTCATTACAACCCAAACATATATAATTATACTTATCCGAAACACAAGTATGTTGGACAAAAGTTGGAACAGCCCATGCTGTTTGTTATATAGGCATTGGGACCAAATATAATCCACGATAAAATTCCTGTTCAATTATATCAATTAAAGCTGATGCTTATTTTTCATCTATCAGAATGTTGTCATCACTAATAACCAATAACAAGTGAGCTCCAACATTTGCACGTAAAACATGCCTTGAGCACCAGCATCTATGTAAATGACAAGTGTAAGATTCTAAGAAAGAACCAGGACAATGCTAAATGCAACAAGAAAACTATGTTGTCTGATAGAAATTCCTGAGATTTAATTTAATTGAATGATCACTCATCATCTGTGTAAAACAAAACAAATGCAAGCAAGCAACATATCATGACAAGATGGACAAAGCAAACAAAACAGCAAAAAGAACTGAAATTTGATTGTACAAATGTGTCGAAACATGGTAAATACCGAACAAGGCTTGTAGACTCATTTTCATACACCATCAAGAAATGCAACACCAAAACCATTAATACAATATTGTTTCTATGACTTCAGAAATTGTACAGATCTTAACCTGATAATGGTCCAATTCTTTCCTGATAGGGTGATGGGACCTATTTTCTTCAAAAGCAGAAGTATATAGCTGAGTTAGGTAATGATCCAACACATCAGCTGCAGGCAGCACCAATTTAACATCTTCGGACAGAGATGACACTCCATTGAGGAACGGTTTCTACATAGTTGGGAAAAACAAACGATTACCAAAAATATCTACAGTATATTGGTATATATATACCAACTGCAAATATACCCTTCAATTAAGAAGTTACGGAAACAAACCAGTCTTTCCCCATAAAACTGGTGCAATAGCATGGCTGAGATCATCAATGCTTCAGAGCATAAATGGCATAATACCGGCCAAAACACTATGAACTGTCTCTCCGCAATTAATTTAAGTTCATTTGCAAGCAAAGCTAAAGGATGAGTCTTTTCTACTTTCGATTCAAGATCTATGGTATTTGCAACCTGAGAAGAAACAAATCAACCTCATATGAATTATGAATAAGGCAGAAAAGTAATATAGAAGTGGATTCAATTCTGTCCAACACTATGGTATTTGCCAGTTAACAATAATATGACATCAACCCATCAACTTAAGCGAAATCAATTTTTGAAGATAAAATACTCACCTGCGTGCAAGCGGCTTCAATAGACTTCTTGACATATCTTTTAAGTTTTCTAGCAGCCTTATCATTTGAAGCATTCAATTTTGCCAACTGCATGCATAAAATAATGTTTTTGCATGAGACAATAGCAAATATTAGCTCCAATGGTAGTCTCCGCATATTATAATAATACTTTAAAGAAGGCCTTCCATCAGAATGCAACGGGAACAATTCCTTAATAAAAACTATAGAACATGTTTTTAAACACCACATATAATTTCAATAATGTATTGTTGGTTTTAAAATTCAGCACAACCTTCTTGGTCCACGAATCAACGCTATTTGCTTTTTCCAAAAAATATTCATTCAAGATCAACGAAAGCCTAGTAATAAAAATAAACTACTATTTTTGAAGTTGCAATTAGCATAAATAGTAACTTAATGAAATTAATATAAAAAATAAACAGTGCAAGAAAATAAATTTTTGCAATAAATTTCTTGTACAAATAAGCTATTTTTAAACAAAGCAATTTAAGAACATATCTAACCATGGTAACTCATGTCAACCACCAAATATATATTTAATCAGCTTACTGCACCAAACCTAACCTTAGCTCCAGAACAATTGCCAGAAGTAAGTAATCCAACTGCTGATGCCAAGGAAATCACCCTCTTGAAGTTAGCAGGTTGCTGAAGAAAAATGATTTCAGTCAATAAGAAAATGCCAGGAAATAGAGGTTCATTTTACAAGGTATGAAAAGAACTTTATAACATATAACAAAAGTCATTTAAGTTCAATTAATAACCCAAATTTATGCAGTAGTCAAATAAAATAAAAATCCTAGAAAGATTTAAAAGATCTTGGTCACTCATATTGGAACAATTAAAATATATTTAATAGGAGAAATAAAGAGTAGCAATTGACCTGATTAAAATGCAGGTGGTAGTCCTGCAGTTTATTGTCACACCAAATACTTATCGAGAGAAAAATAGCCTGCACCAGACTTAATTTAACTTCTCTGTCATTGCATTGCCTTGAACATACAAGACTATTCATATATTGTCCTTCCTTATCATATTCTTCTGCAGTTGAAACTTTCTGCAACTGAATAACAGCATGTTCCACTAGCATCCCCTCACCAGTAGCTACAAACTTCAATCGGGAAAATTAAGTTTAAAATCATATTAAAGCACGCTCCTAAAATTTGGCATGTCATATATGTCAAGTGAACTTTACATGGAGGAGACACTAAAGACTAGGGATGACATTTCCCCAATTTGAAGTGAGGACTGTTAAGCCCGCACTTCTGAAAGGGAAGTTTCAGGGTATTGTTTTTGGAGGTCGGGTGGAGTAGTGGTGACAGAGACTGACATTAAACACTTCCCCACGCAGGTTAGACTAATGATTAACCAAATGGACCTTGCACATAGACCCAAAACCAAACTAACAAGGGTTAACCAAACACAGATTGAGTTATATGACTGCATAAGCAAATTCTGAAGAAAATATAAAAGATAGAATTGCAACAGTGTAAATTCTGCAATATCCACAACTATAATTGTGGAGCAATGACTATTTTTATATTAGCATGCTGTTTACAGTTCCCATAATCAGAACAAAAAAAAAAAAAAATAGATATCTTGAGCAAGAACAGAGAAATTTCCAGTAGAAAAGACACACAGAGTGTTAGACCACCTGTACACAAGGTCTACAAAGCCAAGGGCAGGAAGAGGAATAGAAATTAGTGTGATGAGGTGTGAGTTGTTAGGAGAGTTGCGAGTTGGTTAGGAGAATGGTGAGGTGTGCAATGGGTGTGAGTTTGTTAGAACAAGAGAGAGATTTGTTGTTATGAGGTGGACACGCAGCTGGCAATTAGTTACAGAATAAGAACTGAATCAGTATATAAAGGAGATAGTTGAATGGGGGAGGATAGAGAAATATTTCCATAGGCTATTTGGGAGGTCCCCCAGCTCCTCGAACTGCTGGGAAACTGTCCATTGTTCCTTTATTCCTATCAGATATTACTTAGCACCACCTACTGTTATTTGTTGATTGTGCACTCTATTGGTTGTTGTGTTGTGTGTGTTGCTGTGATTTGTCTGTTTTGCAGGGGAGTTCCATCACAGAGCAAAGAGCAACTTCTTTGCAAGGCAGTATCTTGATAATCTTTCTTACTAAATAAATAGAATATATATTATATAACCAGTCTGAAACCACAAATGCCAAATAACTGTTTTAGAGATATTACATACCTCCTCTATAATCCTAAATACTTCAATTACTGATGCTGCTTGTCTTTGCTGAAAGGACAAAGGTTCCCAATCCTACACATACCCATAATCATTTAATTTCAATCAATTCAGAAGACCAAATGCATACTATAAAATTAAGCAAATCTATCCCTCCAGGCACGCTCACACTTCGTATTTGTCATTATGCTGCATTGATGCTTTAGTTTGATAGATCATGGCTAGACAAATACAATATTACACACCATCCCAGCAGAAAATAGAGATTGAATTTTGTATGTCCCACCTCCCATACAAATATTGATCGGAAAGGATGGTGGGTATGCCAATAAATACCCAATTTATAACACCATCGTTCACACAGTTTTATGTTAAACGTTCTCGTCCTCACCTCTCTTCTCATCTACTTTCTAGTTTCATGTATATGACTAGATGGTAAGAGATATTTAACCAAAGGAACAACATCCCACTTGGTATGGAACCAACCTCAAGATCAAATGCACGTCCAGTCCATTCCAGTACATGAGCATGCTGAGTAATCACCCAATCAAGAATGATTGGTTTGCAAACTTCCCCAATCTGCATAAAAGGAACTTGTCATCCTCCAGATCATACCAAAGCACAGATAGCATCTCATTACAACCCAAACATATATAATTATACTTATCCGAAACACAAGTATGTTGGACAAAAGTTGGAACAGCCCATGCTGTTTGTTATATAGGCATTGGGACCAAATATAATCCACGATAAAATTCCTGTTCAATTATATCAATTAAAGCTGATGCTTATTTTTCATCGATCAGAATGTTGTCATCACTAATAACCAATAACAAGTGAGCTCCAACATTTGCACGTAAAACATGCCTTGAGCACCAGCATCTATGTAAATGACAAGTGTAAGATTCTAAGAAAGAACCAGGACAATGCAAAATGCAACAAGAAAACTATGTTGTCTGATAGAAATTCCTGAGATTTAATTTAATTGAATGATCACTCATCATCTGTGTAAAACAAAACAAATGCAAGCAAGCAACATATCATGACAAGATGGACAAAGCAAACAAAACAGCAAAAAGAACTGAAATTTGATTGTACAAATGTGTCGAAACATGGTAAATACCGAACAAGGCTTGTAGACTCATTTTCATACACCATCAAGAAATGCAACACCAAAACCATTAATACAATATTGTTTCTATGACTTCAGAAATTGTACAGATCTTAACCTGATAATGGTCCAATTCTTTCCTGATAGGGTGATGGGACCTATTTTCTTCAAAAGCAAAAGTATATAGCTGAGTTAGGTAATGATCCAACACATCAGCTGCAGGCAGCACCAATTTAACATCTTCGGACAGAGATGACACTCCATTGAGGAATGGTTTCTACATATTTGGGAAAAACAAACGATTACCAAAAATATCTACAGTATATTGGTATATATATACCAACTGCAAATATACCCTTCAATTAAGAAGTTACGGAAACAAACCAGTCTTTCCCCATAAAACTGGTGCAATAGCATGGCTGAGATCATCAATGCTTCAGAGCATAAATGGCATAATACCGGCCAAAACACTATGAACTGTCTCTCCGCAATTAATTTAAGTTCATTTGCAAGCAAAGCTAAAGGATGAGTCTTTTCTACTTTCGATTCAAGATCTATGGTATTTGCAACCTGAGAAGAAACAAATCAACCTCATATGAATTATGAATAAGGCAGAAAAGTAATATAGAAGTGGATTCAATTCTGTCCAACACTATGGTATTTGCCAGTTAACAATAATATGACATCAACCCATCAACTTAAGCGAAATCAATTTTTGAAGATAAAATACTCACCTGCGTGCAAGCGGCTTCAATAGACTTCTTGACATATCTTTTAAGTTTTCTAGCAGCCTTATCATTTGAAGCATTCAATTTTGCCAACTGCATGCATAAAATAATGTTTTTGCATGAGACAATAGCAAATATTAGCTCCAATGGTAGTCTCCGCATATTATAATAATACTTTAAAGAAGGCCTTCCATCAGAATGCAACGGGAACAATTCCTTAATAAAAACTATAGAACATGTTTTTAAACACCACATATAATTTCAATAATGTATTGTTGGTTTTAAAATTCAGCACAACCTTCTTGGTCCACGAATCAACGCTATTTGCTTTTTCCAAAAAATATTCATTCAAGATCAACGAAAGCCTAGTAATAAAAATAAACTACTATTTTTGAAGTTGCAATTAGCATAAATAGTAACTTAATGAAATTAATATAAAAAATAAACAGTGCAAGAAAATAAATTTTTGCAATAAATTTCTTGTACAAATAAGCTATTTTTAAACAAAGCAATTTAAGAACATATCTAACCATGGTAACTCATGTCAACCACCAAATATATATTTAATCAGCTTACTGCACCAAACCTAACCTTAGCTCCAGAACAATTGCCAGAAGTAAGTAATCCAACTGCTGATGCCAAGGAAATCACCCTCTTGAAGTTAGCAGGTTGCTGAAGAAAAATGATTTCAGTCAATAAGAAAATGCCAGGAAATAGAGGTTCATTTTACAAGGTATGAAAAGAACTTTATAACATATAACAAAAGTCATTTAAGTTCAATTAATAACCCAAATTTATGCAGTAGTCAAATAAAATAAAAATCCTAGAAAGATTTAAAAGATCTTGGTCACTCATATTGGAACAATTAAAATATATTTAATAGGAGAAATAAAGAGTAGCAATTGACCTGATTAAAATGCAGGTGGTAGTCCTGCAGTTTATTGTCACACCAAATACTTATCGAGAGAAAAATAGCCTGCACCAGACTTAATTTAACTTCTCTGTCATTGCATTGCCTTGAACATACAAGACTATTCATATATTGTCCTTCCTTATCATATTCTTCTGCAGTTGAAACTTTCTGCAACTGAATAACAGCATGTTCCACTAGCATCCCCTCACCAGTAGCTACAAACTTCAATCGGGAAAATTAAGTTTAAAATCATATTAAAGCACGCTCCTAAAATTTGGCATGTCATATATGTCAAGTGAACTTTACATGGAGGAGACACTAAAGACTAGGGATGACATTTCCCCAATTTGAAGTGAGGACTGTTAAGCCCGCACTTCTGAAAGGGAAGTTTCAGGGTATTGTTTTTGGAGGTCGGGTGGAGTAGTGGTGACAGAGACTGACATTAAACACTTCCCCACGCAGGTTAGACTAATGATTAACCAAATGGACCTTGCACATAGACCCAAAACCAAACTAACAAGGGTTAACCAAACACAGATTGAGTTATATGACTGCATAAGCAAACACCATATAAATGTAATGATTTTGGGATGAAAAATGTACCTGCTGAAAAAGAACCCACCCAAATAAAGCATAGTGCATTTTCTGAGTGATCCCCAAAGTTGACCAGGTCATATTGATAAGTGACTGCAAAGTGTCAAATTCCTAATACAAATCCGAAGCAGCAAAAATGAGAATAATTCAAAGTAAAACCAAAAGCAAAAACAAGATACGAAAGCTTCTACCTCTATGAACTGGCATTCATCAAGAATGTCAAACATGCCAAAAAGTAATTTTTCATAAAGTCTAATGTTCAAATGATAGTCAGCAGTCCAATAGTAGGTTTCACTCTGGAGACCAAATTTTCCAGGTAGAGATGATATCTTTAACGCCAACTGTCGAACAGATGATAGAACCTCAACACGTTCAGAAGCAGACATTTTTAAGTCCCATTCCTACAACAAAGAATAAACATAGTAGTAGTAATTCGGAAAGAAGTCAATCAAACCATTTCATGATCATGCAAGCATCAAAAATCCACATAGAGGGCATACCTTTGTATCTCTTATCTTTTCAAGGCAACTTCTAATGGTTAGATGTTCAGTTTTTGCAACATTAGCAGAAAAATAAAGAAGCTCTTCTAAAATATTAGCCTACAAAAATAGTTACGCAGCGTATGATAAGTTCAGTGCTTTAATAAAGGATTTCCAATAAACATATTTGAAAATCAAAAATTAATCTTCACCTGTCTACTTTTCCATTGCATATAGGACTTTTCATTAAGAAAATCAGACTTGAAAGTGCCAAGCAAAAGCCCCAATGAGATTTGGGGAAGATCAACTTGTCCACATGATCTCCTTGCAGCCAACTGAATCAAATTTCTCTTAGTGCACGCACCCATTGCTTCTGAAATCTAGTAAGCAAACAATATTTACAACAGAGATCAACCAAATAATAATAATAATAATAATAATAATAATAAATAAATAAATAAAAACCAAGATGAGAAAAGGGAGACTCGTACTCCTAAAATGACAGAGATCAACTGAAACAAATTTCTCTTAAGGACAAATATTAAGCTAAACCCCTCTTTCTCCTCCATCCTGCCACCCCCTCTCTTCCCTCCCCACCACCCATTCCACCCCACCCCACACCCAAACAAGCAAAAAGGATTTTTCATGAGACAGAAAATGAAAACTATTAGCCCCACACAAAGTTTGTAAGTAGTGATTGTCTCCCCGCCCACCAAAATAATAATTCTAGTTTACTAGCCCAAAATTAGCGTGGAGCAAAACCATTTGAGTCATCTAGTATTCACCATTAATGCAGAAATTTTAGTTAAGCAAGTTATCTGAATACCAGTGATCCATTTAACCATCCACAAGGTTACATATCTTTGCCTAAGAAGATGTCATCCAAGGTTCACACATCTGAAGTACAATAAATAATTTACCATATCAAGCTCTATAGCTGCTAGTGAGAAGTTTGGCACATTTAACAGACATATTAAATGCAAACGACATCTATGTTACATGCACCAAAGCCAATCAAATGATCAGACTTTAAAAAACCTTTCTTTGTAATTAATCAAAGTCCCATGTTCTTTATCAAACACACAAGAATTACAGCTGAAATTAAATTCCAAAAAAAAGGAATATAGCTTACCTGCATCTGCACCCGTACAATATCGAAGAGCTTTGAATGTTTCTCTGAAGATTGAGATTGTAAATGTAATTTATCCTTTTTACTCTTCAACCCTGACAAAAATTTGGAACTCTTTTCCTTCTTCCTATCCTCAACTGGATTAACTTCAACCCTAGTCATGGGAAAGAAAGTGTAAGAAATGAAAAGGCAAGGAAGAAAAACTTAGATCTAGAGGTGTAGAAATTATTGTATATACACTAAAGAGGACATGGTACAATATGAAAACCCAGGCTGGCTCCATGGTACATGATAGATGTGAAAACACTCACGTGTACAAGAATATAGAGATAGAAAGAGTGATTACCAGGAAAATAACATAGATGCAACCAATAATTCATAAGCTGACTCCCGCAAATCGTCATCCGACAATCCTTCAATAGTCCTGAAGTTATGTATCAGTTTACTCAAGATGAAAGAACACAACTTCATTATACAAATATAAATAAACATGTAAAACAAAGAACCAGATTATGGAAAAACAGAGAACATAAAGATATGCATAATCTTTCCATCAAATTTTAATATGCATAGTCTTTCCATCAAATCTTAATATGCATAGTCTTTCCATCAAATCTTAATATGCATAATCTTTCATCACATTTTGTTAAACTATATTAATGCATCAGATTTTTCAAGTCCAGAAGAAACATAAGTAAACCAATCAATACCTGTCTTCAGACTGGGCAAACCTAATGGAGGAATTCCAGAAACAACTGTAGGCATCATAGGAGCAGCCGGAGTTGCTTTATTAAGACCATAGTCATTCCTAGGTGTTGCAACATTCTCAGCAATTGTTGGATCCTTCAGACTAGATAAGCGCGACACAGAGTTTCCACCTCGTTTGACACTAATTGGAGGCGGCACACGTCGAGGAGGAGATCCAGCCGAATCTGGATCAGAAATAAGAAAATACGAATCCCCTAGTTGGGAATTAATCTGCATTAGAAAATAAATAATACATAAGAANTCTCTTCCCTCCCCACCACCCATTCCACCCCACCCCACACCCAAACAAGCAAAAAGGATTTTTCATGAGACAGAAAATGAAAACTATTAGCCCCACACAAAGTTTGTAAGTAGTGATTGTCTCCCCGCCCACCAAAATAATAATTCTAGTTTACTAGCCCAAAATTAGCGTGGAGCAAAACCATTTGAGTCATCTAGTATTCACCATTAATGCAGAAATTTTAGTTAAGCAAGTTATCTGAATACCAGTGATCCATTTAACCATCCACAAGGTTACATATCTTTGCCTAAGAAGATGTCATCCAAGGTTCACACATCTGAAGTACAATAAATAATTTACCATATCAAGCTCTATAGCTGCTAGTGAGAAGTTTGGCACATTTAACAGACATATTAAATGCAAACGACATCTATGTTACATGCACCAAAGCCAATCAAATGATCAGACTTTAAAAAACCTTTCTTTGTAATTAATCAAAGTCCCATGTTCTTTATCAAACACACAAGAATTACAGCTGAAATTAAATTCCAAAAAAAAGGAATATAGCTTACCTGCATCTGCACCCGTACAATATCGAAGAGCTTTGAATGTTTCTCTGAAGATTGAGATTGTAAATGTAATTTATCCTTTTTACTCTTCAACCCTGACAAAAATTTGGAACTCTTTTCCTTCTTCCTATCCTCAACTGGATTAACTTCAACCCTAGTCATGGGAAAGAAAGTGTAAGAAATGAAAAGGCAAGGAAGAAAAACTTAGATCTAGAGGTGTAGAAATTATTGTATATACACTAAAGAGGACATGGTACAATATGAAAACCCAGGCTGGCTCCATGGTACATGATAGATGTGAAAACACTCACGTGTACAAGAATATAGAGATAGAAAGAGTGATTACCAGGAAAATAACATAGATGCAACCAATAATTCATAAGCTGACTCCCGCAAATCGTCATCCGACAATCCTTCAATAGTCCTGAAGTTATGTATCAGTTTACTCAAGATGAAAGAACACAACTTCATTATACAAATATAAATAAACATGTAAAACAAAGAACCAGATTATGGAAAAACAGAGAACATAAAGATATGCATAATCTTTCCATCAAATTTTAATATGCATAGTCTTTCCATCAAATCTTAATATGCATAGTCTTTCCATCAAATCTTAATATGCATAATCTTTCATCACATTTTGTTAAACTATATTAATGCATCAGATTTTTCAAGTCCAGAAGAAACATAAGTAAACCAATCAATACCTGTCTTCAGACTGGGCAAACCTAATGGAGAAATTCCAGAAACAACTGTAGGCATCATAGGAGCAGTCGGAGTTGCTTTATTAAGACCATAGTCATTCCTAGGTGTTGCAACATTCTCAGCAATTGTCGGATCGTTCAGACTAGATAAGAGCGACACAGAGTTTCCACCTCGTTTGACACTAATTGGAGGCGGCACACGTCGAGGAGGAGATCCAGCCGAATCTGGATCAGAAATAAGAAAATACGAATCCCCTAGTTGGGAATTAATCTGCATTAGAAAATAAATAATACATAAGAAAGAACTTATTGATGTTGACATGGAGACATACATTCGAAAACTTAAGCACTGTCCAGACATCACATTTTTTTTCTTTGTTTGATGGGAAACCAGACATCGCATAACACCTTATGAACTTTCTTCAACAAATCCACTAAAAATGATGCATGTCACTCTTATATGTTTACTTGCATCTACATTACAATAAACCTGTAGGCCAGAACCAAAAACAACACTCCAAACCTTGCTAATGATAATGCTTAATATGTTAATTAACTAATAAACCTCCCCCAAGAAAACTTATCAGAATTCAAAAGTGGCAATATTTTCCAAAGCAGAAGGGTCTACCTACACTTAAAGCCACCTCTAGTAAGGTGAAGGAAACTAACCGAAAATAAATATCATATATCTCAATATGATAAAATAAAACCTTTAAATGCTCTTCCACTACATGAAAAGATAATATAAATAAATGCATAAATTCGCAGTTTATATTCACATACGAAGCAAGGTAAAAAGACTCAACACTCAAAATCTAGAACAGGTAAGGTGTTAATTACCAAAACTGGATAAGCCGATTCGTCGACGTACTTCTTAGTCGCTTCAGAAACATTAACCACTCCACCTGATGACAACAAAAACTTACAACTCACGCAACCAGGACCAAATTCCCTTACAAAAAACAAAAAAAAACAAGTACACAACGCAAAATTCTAAGCTCAGCTAGGCTTCTGAGAAACCTAGGGTGAGTTTTCTTAAAGTCTTAAAACGAAGCGATTAAGACTTTTTTCGGCCAAAAATTAAAGCGAAAACCAAACAGAGCACAAGAAACGAAAATAGAGTAACCTGATTTAACGCAGTGGAGGATGTAATCGGCACTAAGAGAGTCGAAATCGATGTTGGAGAGAGAAGTGGCGGAACCGGAAGACGTACGGAGCTCCTTGATCAAACCTGATGAGAGTAGGAACTCTATGAGCTGCCGACGATCTCGACGGTACCGTTCTAGCAGAGAAAGCTGCCGTTCCATCTGAATAATTTAGATATCTGAAGCATACAACAGCTGAAGAGAAAGAGAGAGTCGCGTGTTGGGTTCATACATACAGTGAAAGGGAAAAGGTCCACTTCGGGGAGCGCGAAAAGCCGAGACCAAAAGGACAAGGTTGATGGTTTATGAGATGCTTCTTCGCTAGCGTTGCCCCGTTGGCTCCCATTCGTTTGATTGTTTCTTTTGTCCTCGAGGCTCGTATAATTACATTTTTTTTTTTTATTTACCTCACCATTTGTTCTTACTATTGTTGTTCAAATTTTACTTAAAAAAAAAAAAACTTAATTAATTAATTATTAAGTGACGACAACTGAATGCAAATTTTTATATTTTTCTTCTTTTAAATAAGAAAATCATAATATAAAATAAAAAGTTATGTCCCATTTATAATGTATTTTTTCCTATATTCAATTTAATTCCTCTAGTTATCCTCGGTAAAAACATCATAAATATATTCTCTTGGTAGTGTCATTGTCATGTTTTGCTTCAAAAAAGTTTAAAATTGTACTGAAACTAAAAGCATAATATGTTCCCAACCTTTGCGCGGTTTCAGCAAGAGAGATTTATTAACATTATATACGTAGTGAAAAAATAAAACTCCTACATCCCGTTTTAAGGAGGGTTATGAAAAGGGTCATCAAACACATTTTACAAGTGAAACTAGGACACACACAAGTAATTAAATAACAGCAAAACATCAGTCAATAACCGTTACCTAACTAAGAACAAAACAAATAAAAACTGAAAAAAAAGGCAAATCAGAACTTTGAATAGTGCTGAGAGGCCCTGGCTGATGTTAATATACACAAGACTCAGGAAAGCCAGCGCAAAAACAAGCACAACACTACTACCACAACAACAATAATAAAGCTTGTATTGAGAATACTGCGACGCTGCACATTAAAATGCTCACAAGCTAGACAGGTATGCCGTCTAGGTACATGATCATGCACAATTATTTGAATTTCTTTTATATCTCCTCTGTATCTTGGTTACTACTCTTCAAAATATTGTACTTGCAGAGAGGACAGGTAGCATTTATATATAACCACTTATCCACGCAGGCACAGTGAAAATGGTGACCACAAGGGAGTTCCCGCAGCTCAACTCCATCTTCATATGCTGAAAGGCAGATGCAACACTCCTACCCATTACCATAAGCACAATATTAGTTGCATAACTATCTGAAATGCAGCCCTTTTCTAACCTATTGAATTATAATAATAAGTCACAATGTCACATTAAAAAGTGGAAATAGAATGCAAGTTTATGATGCCATGTATATTCAAGCAAATATAAAATTAAATCCCTGGATATAAACCATATTAAAAGATGAAACTTACTGCATCCTCCTGTGAAAGAACATGCTCACTGGGTGTATCAGAACCACATTCAGTCATTATTCCTCCATGAGAACCTTGTGCATCACTAGTAAGTTTCTCATTATCAACAACTCTACGGAATTTGTATTTTGACAGCCGCTCAATATCTTCTCTGGTAGCTCCTTCCTGATTTAACAGATCAATGAGGTCAAATTAAGAAAACAAAGCAACATATTCACGCATAAGATAATTGAGGTAACCCCAGTAAATCCTATACAACAACCTAAGAGTAAACTGCAGAAGACAAAATATCAATAAAGACAAAAGTACCTGGAGTAGTCACAAAACATATTACATGGACACTTTAATTTTCCAATGTAAATACCTTTTTCCAGTCAAAAGCATTTGCTGTTAACTCAAATCTTAACTCTTACAACAAATGAAATTTTATTTGAAAGAAATCTAAAAGCAGCATATGATGATTACCAAAAGAAAAGATGACTCATAACTCCAAGAAACTGAAAAAGTTTAGCAACAAGCAAAGCGAATGGATAAAACATGCCTATCATTTCTTTCTAAGTGATAATGTAATTAAATAACACCAAAAGGACAGATTTATTCATCTAATAGCGTTCAACAA
The DNA here is from genome assembly GCF_008641045.1 of Pistacia vera. Classification (NCBI taxonomy): domain Eukaryota; kingdom Viridiplantae; phylum Streptophyta; class Magnoliopsida; order Sapindales; family Anacardiaceae; genus Pistacia; species Pistacia vera. The sequence continues at coordinate 46,914 of NW_022196431.1, forward strand.
GGTGATCTGCACTCTCCTTTTCCAGTACAATCTTAAGCAGGGAAAAACCAAAAGAGCACCCAATATAAATAGGTTCCAAATAAGTATTGCACTAATCTAGTTAAGACACAAAGATAAGTCTTCAACACATCAATCCCTCCAGCCTAAAAGCAACCCACTATATATCTTATTCATTTTCAGAATCCATTCCACACACATCCCCTTAAAACAAACAGGGGGAATGAAGGTCACCCCACCTCCATCCCCTTCCCCCAACAAAAAGAGAGAGATGCTGAAGAATATAATGCTAAGTGGATACAAATGCCATAAAAACAAATGGTAGTATACGAAAGCTACCTGGTCTGCAACTGCATATAAGATAGCAATAATACATGGAAGACAACAGCAAACAGCAATGCCAATGATACACGCCAGAGCAACACAGAAAACGACAAAGAACACATCAAAACCCAGGAAAATTATACAAAGCCTGCAAACAAAATCACATTACAGACGTTAGAATACAGTACATTAAATCTAATTTTAAACTGCATTGGAGAAAAAAAGGAGGACAAACCAGTAAAGCTGAGAAGAGTCATGAGCCAATGCTTGACCACCTGCAGATACCCAATAGAATCCGATGATCCACCAGATGAATGAAAACATTGTATTTGCAGATTCCAGATGCTTTGCAACACTGCTGAAATAATAAAAGTAAAATAGATGACCATGTTATTAGTGTTTGATTGTCTCAAATAACTATCACCTGAATATTTTCTGCTCAAGATGATATCAATTAACAAGTTGAATTTTGTCAGACTAGTAGTTAAATAAGTACAACTATGTCAACTTGCCAAAAAATACTGAGAAAATAAACTAAAATAAACCAGAAGTTCAATTTATGTTACATATCACTTTATAATAAAGAAACAAAACCCAATGCCAGAGACTATTTCTCTAAATTTCTGGGAATTTTTATCTCTGTAACATAACCAACATTTAAAAAATTATCAAGCATTCAACCATAGATATGCAAACAAAGCAAACTTTTATCAAAGTGTTCAAACTCGCTTAATAAGAAGCTCATTACTCATTTGTTCAGAAACGAACCAACTCAGGCTTAATTTGATAAACTGGTGTTTGATCTGAAAGACCGCAGTAGCAATATAAATTTACATACAACTTCATGTATTATTATCACGAGATTAATTTGGCACATCAAACAATCATTTCCGTAACAAAACCAAATTATTATATAATCGATCAACATAAGAATAAAACCTCAATCAAAACAACCAATTAACTAATAAACAAAAGAATTCGAAGGCATCAATGCGATAAAAACATAAAATACCTGGTCCCTTCCTCCTCAATTTGGGTTGATAAGCTAACATACTCCCCTGACTCTCCTCCTCTAGCTGAACCTGGACTCAAATTCCCTTCCTCGATCGCACTAAAAGACGAACTTCTCCGTCTTCTCCTCCTTTTATACTCAACGCATACACAAACCATATGCAAAATGCACTGTAACGCGTAGCCGACGATCCACAGCCTCAGCGGCATGTTCGGATTCTCGTCTCTGCTCAAGACTAAAACCGTTACGGCAACGGCGACAAAAGCAAGGTTCCAGATTATGTCCAGGACCACCACCGGCTTCGAATAGGCCCAGTCGCTCTGGCGCTCCTCCAACTGCTCCGCCGCCGTCTCCCGCACCACCATTGAGGGCTCCCGCATCATCCGGCGGCTGCTCGCCCTCCGCAAGAATCGCGCGGCCTCGCGTAAGCTCTGCCTCCTGACGGATCGACGGCTCTGATTGTGGCTGTTGTCATCATTAGAGGCGTTGGGGGAGAGAAACGGCGTCGTGTCGACGATGTCGTCGGCGGATCGGGTAGAAGTTGTGTTCGTGGCGGACATGTTTAAAATATTCGAAATTTGTGGGGACTAAATTAAGCGTTTGACGGAATGGAATTAGTCCATAGAAAGGTGGAGAAGAAATGGATTAATTTGATTAGGGTTTTTTATTTTATTTATTTACTCGTTTGTGTGTCTCTCCGTGTGTGTAAGCTTACAGATATGATGATGACGATGAAAACTTGGGGGCTTTCTTTGTCTTTTGTCGGGTGTAAATGTAACAGTGCGTGCGGTTAGTAAGGTCGTTTTTACTTGAGTCGTTAATAAATGTGATTAACTGGTAAAAGATTAATTAATTAATTACTTTATAGTGATGGGTAATTATTTCATAGAGATGTGACCATTTTAATTAATTATTGACATCACATAACAGATCCCTGAGAAATCGTGGACTGATGAAGTAGAAACGCGTGTCGTTGAAAATGCGGGTTGAAGGTGGGGTGGATGGTAATGATTATGATGAATGTGAACGGAGGAGAAAAGTTACCTTCGTAAATGGTTGGTTTGATCTGAGAGTGGGAGTGGGAGTTTTCCCAAGTGTCCATTTAACATTCCACTCTGCCGCAGCCGCACTCATTTGACACTTGACACTTGTTGTGCAGTTAATATAAACTCACAAAAACAGTATTAATATATATTTCGATGCAAAATAAAAATAATTTTACAACTAAGTTTTTAATCAAAATGATTTTTTTTCAAAATCTACAATGAATAGTACTTTTCTTTTATCCTAGCGTAATTTGTTTTTACTAAAATTATGTGTTTTAAAACAAAAACCGAATTTGCCGAGTCCTATGTTTAAAATTGTTGAATGTGTGTCTCAAGATGTTGCAAAAGAATTGCTAACTTTGTGACTAGATTGATGAGATGGAAGCTAGAGGATAGATACTAGTTGTTGCTAGAAATTAGACATTAAATTTGTTAGCTTCTGTTCATGTAAACGTGCAGCACTTGTTTAGGCTTTTTTTCATGTTTTTTCTGTTGCATATACTTGTATAAATTGCACTTTTCATTCAATGAAAAAATAAGACAATTAGAAGTCTAAATTCATTTTTCTTTCTTATTTTTTGCTGTCATTCTGTTGTTGTTCTTGTGCAAAACAACAACAAATTTGTATCAAAGCTGATTTCTTTTGAGATCTGTAAGAGTTTGTCTTGTGAGTTGACCTTAAACACAAATCAAACAACTCATCATGGCCGCAAAAGCTTATCTTCAACAGCACCACCTTTTGTTTTCTAGAGAGAATTATGAGACTTGGGCTGCCAAGATGATAACTCATCTGTAAGCTCATGATCTATGGGAGGTCGTGGAAGAAGACTACGATATTGCACCATTGCCAAACAATCCTACAGTGGCTCAGTTGAGGGATCACAAGAAGAAGAAGACAAGGAAGTACAAGGCAAAGGCTTGCTTACATGCTGCTCTGTCAGATACATTATTCACCCAAATTATCAAGTTAGTCAGCAAAGATATTGGGACTCTTAAAGAAGAATATAAAGGAAATGAAAGGACCAAAAAATGCAGGTGTGAATCTGAGGAGGAATTAGATGCAGAGAATGAAAGAATCAGAAAATCAAGGAGTACTCGGACAGCTTCTCAGCATGTCAACAAAGTAAGAATCTTGGGGAAGAAATTCGGATGGAGAATCTAGAAAAGATTTGGGTGACTCTTCCTAAGATGAACCAAAATATCTCTCTAAAAGTCTAAGATCTGTCAAGTATTTCCTTGGCAAACTCTTGAATGCATTGCAGCACAAGAGCAAAGAGTGTATCAGAGAAGGGTCTGTGGAAGGTGCTTTACAAGCTATTGCAATTCAGATGATGGCAAAGGAAAGAAAAAGAAGGGAAAATACAATGCCAAACAAGAAATGTTGGAACAAATAGCAATGGAGGAAAACACTCCATGTCAGCATTGGGAGAACTAATCATCCTAATATAAGTGTTGAGGAGGTGATGTGAGGTGGAAAGTGCTCAATTGCCATATGGAAGAGATTTGCAAGAACAAAGGCAACAACAAGAATGAGGCTCAGGTTGCAGACCACAGTGGGGAGAAGTTGTTTGTTGCACCTTTTTCAAGCAGAGCTCGAGTGATTGTTGGTTGATAGATAGTGGTTGACAAACCACATGACAAATGATGAGGAGCTCTTTAGAGAGTTGATAATCTGCAATTTCAAAATGAGATGGAAATGGTACACATTGGTGTAAGGGAGAGGATGGCCATTGAAGCTTGTCAGGTACTAACTCATTACCATGTTTTCTTATGTGCCTGATATTGACCAAAATTTGTTAAGTGTTGGTTAGTTGTGGAAAAGGGTTTCAGAGTGTCTTTTAGGATAAAAATGCAGATAGAAGCAAATGGCCAGGAGGTGTTCACAATCAAAATGAGAGAGAAAAGCTTCTCTTTGATCTAATGAAGAGGAGTTAGCTTTTCCAAGTTTTATGAGCAATGCAGATATGGCACAAAAGCTAGGTCATTTTCATCATGAGCACTTTTGTTCATGCAAGAATGAGTGGCACAAGCTTACCAACTTTGGAGGAGGACTTACGTGATTGCAAGGCCTGCCAATATGGCAAGCAAGTCAGTTGCCATTAAGACTCTTGGAAGCATCACAAAAGCTTCACTCATTCACACTGATCTGGAGGGACCTGAGAAACACCATCATTGAAGGGAAGTAAATATTATAGACATTTATTGATGATTTAACTAGAAGGTGTGGATTTTTTTCCAAGGTTCAAATTGAGGTTGTTTGTGTTCTAGAATTCAAGCATGGATTGAAAATCAAAGTGGTGTAGAATGCAAGTGTTAAGATCAGACAATGGCAAAGAATACACTTCAGATAGTTCAACAGTTTTGTGAGGAACAATAGAGCATCATTTTCAGTTCCACACTCCACAACAGAATGGAGTGATTGAAAGAAAAACAAACAATTATGGAAATGACCAGATGCATCTACATAGAAGGGCTTGCCTAAAGATTTGGGCAGAGGCTGCAAATACTGTTTTTTCTGACTGAATGCTTCCACAAGAACTTTGCAACAAAAACACCTTTCGAAGCCTGCAGGGGTATAAACCACTTTGGAATTTTAAAATATTTGGTAGTTTATGTTTCTCACATGTACGTCAGGTGAGAAGAGACAGCTAGACAAGAAGGCAGAACCTGGGATTTTTATTGCTACAGCACCTCAAAGGCCTACAAATTTCCAACCTCAAACAGAAGATTTGGTAAGCAGAGATGTCACATTCATGGAAGATAGCATGGAGTTGGGAAAGGCAAGGAGACTCAAACTTTGAGTTTTTGAAGTATTTTGAAGATATGTTGATGATGTGCCATCGAGGAACAAGGTTGTGTGAGTTTACCAAAAGGTTGTATTGCTGTCCTTGAGCCGTAGGATTTAAAGAAGCTGAGAAAGAGCAAAGTGGTGAAGCTATGGAGGAAACTAAGAATGAATAGGAAGAATAACACTTGGGAGCTAGTGGAGGCCTCAAAACAGAAAGACTATTGGCGTTAAATGGGTGAACAAAACCAATGAATGCAGATGGTTTGTCAACAAGCACAAGGCAAGGCTTGTGGTAAAGCTATGCTCAGATATTTGGGTGGATTTTCTGAAACCTTTTCACTGTTGCAAGGTTAGATACAATCAAATGTTACTAGCAATTGCAGCTAAAATTGCAAGTGTACCATTGGAGTTAAATCAGCCTTCCTAATGGATTTTAGGAGGAGATATATGTGGACAGCCAAAAGGATTTGCTGTAAAGGAACATGAAGACAAGTGTACTTGCTGAAAAAGGCTCTATACGGTCTTAAACAGCACCAAGGGCTGATACAGTAGGAGAGATGATCTGCGAGTCTAGAATTTGTGAAAAGTCCTAATGAAGCTACCTTGTATGTAAAAAAATTGTGTGACTTGATTATAGTATCGTGTTATTTGATGATTTCTTGTGACAGAAGCAATGAAGAACTTATTAAGGAGTTTAAGGCATATGATAGAGTTTTTTGAGATGACTGACCTTGGCATGATTTCTTACTTTCTTGGAAGGGAAGTGAAGCAAAGTCGAAGAATTTTTTATCTTCAACACAAATATGCAAAGGAGATCCTCAAAAATTTCATATGGAGGACTGCAAAGCCACAATTACTCCTATGAATCAAAAAGAGATTCAGCAAAGAAGATGGAGCTGACAAGGTTGATGAAGGCTTTATAGAAGTCTGTTTGGTGCCTAATGTATCTCAAGCAACTAGGCCTGAATAATCATGTTGTGAGCTTATTGTCTAGTTTATGCATGTGCCATGAGACACACTTTCAGGCTGCAAAAAGGATTGTTAGATATATCAACAGCAAGTCAACTATGGTATTAGATTCTCTCACTATCAAAATTTTAAATTATGGATTTTCTGACAGTGATTGGGCAGGTTCAGTTGATGATATAGAAGTACATTGGATTCTTTTCAGCTTTGGTTCGTGATGTTTTCTTGGTGCTCAAAGAAGCAGATTAGTGGCACAAAGTACTGCAGAAGCGATATGTAGCTGAAATCAGCTTTATGGTTCAGGAAGGTGTCGATAGATTTGCATATGGAGCAGAAGAAGCACCGAAAATTGTAGTATAACCACGCTGCTATAACTATATCTAACAATCCAATGTTTCATGGTAGGACCAAGCATTCAAAAATTAATTATTATTTCTGAGGGATGTCAGAAAGAGGAGAAGTACAATTTTTATTGCAAGTCAGAAGATCAGTTGCTATGTTTTGACTAGGCACTGCCGAAAGCCAGATTTGAGTTTCTAGAGGAAAGTGGGAATTTGCAGCATCTGATACAAGGAGGAGTGTAAAAGTGTGTCTCAAGATCTCAGAGAGTTGCTAACTGGTGACTAGATTGATGAGTGGAAGTGGAGGATAGGTGTTTTAGTTGCTGTTGAGAATAAGTCAAGTTTTGAAGCTATCAATGCTGTTGCTAGAATTAGCATTAAGTTCGTTAGCTGCTCTCATGTAAACGTGCAGCATTTGTTTAGGCTTTTTCATGTTTTTCGGTTGCATTACTTGTATAAATTGCACTTTTCATTCAATGATAAATACAAAAGAAATAGCAGTCTTTTTTCTTCCATTTTTGCTATCATTCTGCATTGCTCTTGTGTAAATCAACACTTCAACATTATTTTGCTGCTAATAGATAAAAACAAACATAAGTCCAGAGGCTGTGTGCATTGCTACACCTATCAGCAGAAACTTTCTGGTGAAGATTTAACATAGTAGGAATCAATATTTTTGTTGGCGAAATTTGATTCTCCATGGCAAATCAGAACCTGATTTAAATAGGCTAATTGACACAGAATTTTGTTAGGCAGATTCTAGCATCATGGCCCGAACATGTTGGTGTTTGTCACGTACGATTGCAGTCCAAAGTGATTACTTCTAGGAAATTTCATCTTCTTGTGTCCTGATCAATTAATCAAACATATTCAAGTGGTCGAAACTGTTTCTGGTGATTTTGAGCTGTCACAAAGTATAGACCTACTTCAAAGAAAGAAAGCAATATGTGCCTGCAGTGGTCCACCTTGTTTTAACCATAATCTATCTTGCCAACCACCTAAATTTCATTCTCCATATATCACATGGTTTTGTATCACATAAGTCCCTGCACTGGGGTAGCAATATTAATGGGACTGTCTATAGCCTTGCAACTATATAACAATCCATTTCATAGACCTTTCATCCAGCAATCACAGAATTTCGTGTTTCAATATCCAACACTCCTTCTCACATTCATTTGAAAAATTTTTATCTAAACAAGACAACATGATCAGTCCAAAGAAGCTAATCAAAATGGCAAAGATCAGAAGTTGCTGCAATTAAGCCGAGAAACTCATTACCAAAAGCACAGGGGTGGTTGATTCAGAAAGTTGCAGCACATCATCATTGGTTGAGAAGGGTCATTTTGTTGTGCACCGCTGATCAAGGCGCTTCGTGATTCCCTTAAAATATCTTAAAACGACATTATTAGAGGCTCTTTACAATGGCAGAAGATGATTTGGACTGCCAAGTGGCGGACCTACACATTGCCTTGTGATGCAATTTCATGGAGTATCAGTCTCTTGATCCAAAGGCATGCAACAAAGAGTTGAGAAGGCGTTGCTCATGTCTTTAGCTACTGGTCGCTGTTTACCATCTCACATCCTCCATCAAACAAAGTAACCAGCCATCACTAATTTGCAGTCTAAAGCCACCATAGTTGGTATTTGTAAACAGTTAACAACACTGGACAAGATAGTGATACATTAATATAACTTGATTAAAATTCCTCCAGTTTGAGATACACCTGAGATTTACTGACTTTCAATTTTTTATTTTTTATGAGCAATATTTCCAATGGAACCTGCCTTGCCCTATACAAATCCCTATTGTGTTTTCGGAGGGTTAATCAATTGAATTCATGGAAAAATATAGAAAATATAGTTTGAACTGCATTTTCTACTTGTTAAGCAGATCGTGGACATCTTTATAATGCTCAAAAACTAAACTATGTTCTCCTAATTTACGTCAGAAAACAACTCTAATTTAACAATGGCATTAACTGCAATGGATATTCAATGATACTATTCTCAATCCTGTGGTTCAAAATGCTTCTCATATATGAACGCATCAGTTTCAGATGTAGCCTACTATAAGTTGCTGAACCACTTGGCAGTGAAAAGAAAAGGTATTTATTCTTGCTCTAGCTTGGTAAAAGCCAAGCATATAGCTAAACTTGTACATGCCAACCACCGCAATAGCTATTTCCATCCTACAATCACATGGGTTTTTTCTTCTGAGCCCCTGCAAACTAGAAGCTGCATTTAAGTACCTTGTCTTTTGCTTTGTGAATCATATATGACTAACCCTCTTCCATTGCCTTCAATCCATCATAATTTTCAATTTTAACATATTATAGTTTAATGTCAAGTATGAATTTAAATTTGTAATTTTTATTAACAAAAAGAAGTCCAAACATCATGCCTTTAACGCCCAGAAAGTTGAGAGTTATTTAAGAGATATTCAAAGAGTTTCGTTCATAGTAAATTACTCATTTAAGAGAAAAGGACGAGTTAATTTATCATTAAGGAATTAATTAAAGATTTGTGATGAATTATAGTTAGTGGAAGAGTTTTAAAATTAGGTTGACACTTTAATATTGTCTTTGAATTTTCAACTTCTCTAAGAGTCCAATTGAGAGTTTTTTTTCCATTGGTTTTAAGAGGTTTTTAATTAGACTGGTTTTGAAGTGTTTTAAAACTATTATTTGCCAAATTTTTTATGCACTGGTTTTAATTGGCTCAAAAACTCTTCAGAACCAATGTAGTGTATTTTTTAAGGGTTTATAAAAAACCCCAAATTTGGGTATTTTTGTTGGTTTTAAAATTTTATTCTACAAATACCATATCCACTATAAAACTATACCAATTATATCCAAAAAAAAAAAAAAAATTTAACTATATTATGCGCATCTCCAACCATATTAAATATAAAATAATTTTAAGTAATCATAAAAGAAAAATTTATTAAAATCTCATTTCTAGATGCTTTCTTAGAGAAGTAGAGCTACAATATTTTTAATCATTCCAGATGCTAGATGCTGTAAAGAATGGCAAAGAAGGATAAAGAGACTTTATAACATTTGAAATTATAAAATACTAAATAAGTAAAAAACAAATAAAGATCTCTTACCTTATAATTGAAGAAAAAAACTCCCAAGTACTAGTTGAAGTTGGGGTATTTTTATGGACATATATATAAATTTATCATTTTAAAAAACTGTCAGAACCGCTGAAAAATAAACTCCCAAGCACATGTTGGGTGTTTTAAAAACCAGTACATAAAACCGCTATAGAAGTTTACTCTCAAAACCGCTATGGTGGTTTACCCTCATAGCCACTAGCACGAAACTTCTAAGCTGACCCTAAAGTGCAAGACTCGATTACACCTTTTCAATTTTATTCCTTATGTTTAAAAAGACTGGAAGGTAACCATTGAATTTTACCCCAATCTTCTACAGAGTATTCCTTGGCATTTGATAAAAGTTGTGCTAGTCTTGGTGTGCCTGACTTAAGAAGAGCAGGTACTGAGCCATTGCTGATAGCGAACTGGTATGATTTGGATCCAAAAAGAAAGGTGGCAAGTAACAGATGTTCAGTATAAATAGGAACGAGGAGGTAAAAAGATTCTGTATACATTCCAGAAGCTATGTAGTCTTGTTCTGAAAAGTTTTCTCAGATTCCATGTGTCTAAATTTGTTCCTGAAGTGATGTACAAAGATAGGGATGATGCATATCATCTGAGAAACAAGGAAAATGCAACTGAAATAGATTGGAAGATAATAAAAAATTAGGCAGTCTGAGCTACACGATTCTTCTGTTTAGGCAGCTCACACATGGTTTGTTCCCCTGCCTCTTGCAACTATATCACCAGGGTAAATTTGGTTGCATGCTGTAACAATGTTATTGTTGGAAACAAGTCACGTGCATTTTCTTGTTACCAGATTGACCATTATATCTGCACTCTCTGGTTGATAATGACTCTGATTTTGAGCCACTAACACCAGCAGATTTGGATCAACATGCCATCAAACCGCGCAGTAGGAAGAACATGAAATTGTTGGGCGTAAGGCTCCACCTGATGTGTCAAATTATTAAAACAACTAGCTGAATTGACCAACTATCTAAATTGCTATGCTTATCTTCATATCAGATGGCTTTGTCTCCCTTAAGTCCCTACATAAGGGTAGCAACATTAAATGGACTATTTCCAGCCATGTGACTATATAAAAAACCCATTTCAGTAGCCTTCAATCCATAGCAAACACAGTATTTCAGTGTTGTTTAGATCCAATACAATTTTCTCACACAACATAAGATCTTTCTCTCTAGTTAACCAGAAACAACATGATTAGTCCAAAGAAGCTAATCAGATTAGCAAAGAAGTGGCAGAAACTGGCGGCAAGCAAGCGAAAAAGAATCTCATTGCCGAGAACCACTGGGGTTGTTGAAGCAGAGAGTTGCAGCACATCTTCAATGGCTGAGAAGGGTCATTTTGTTGTATACACTGCTGATCAAAGGCGCTTTGTGATTCCCTTAAAATACCTTAAAGACAACATCATCAGAGAGCTCTTTACAATGGCAGAAAATGAGTTTGGACTTCCAAGAGGCGGGCCTATCACATTGCCTTGCGATGCAGTTTTCATGGAGTATGTAATCTCTTTGATCCAAAGGCATGCGGCAAAAGATTTAGAGAAGGCACTGCTCATGTCTTTGGCTACTGGTCGCTGTTTGCCAACTTCAAATCTCCACGAAGAGCAAAGTAACCAACAATCACTACTCTGCGGCTTCTAAAGCCAACCATATATAGTTGGATATTTGTAAATAGTTCACAACATCGTTGAAAGATAACTGATATATTGATATAAATTAAGTTACTAAAATTTCTTCAATTTTTAGTTGTTTTTGAGATGAATTGACTTCCATTCTTTCTTCTGAGCCAATATTTCATTCAGATGCATAGAAATCGGAGGAGTAAAAAATAAAATATAGACTTGAAAAATGAACACTTATGAACCGAAGAAAGAAAACTTTTATTTCAACATAAACTTCATACAATCTCCAAACTAAAATACAACTCTAATTCCGCTTTTATAGACTTGTAAAGGGATAACACTGAAACAACATATATAACTAAACAAGATAAAATAAAATAACTTGAATCGTCAGTTTTGACAGTTGTAATTTAAACTAAAAACAAACTGCTGTCTCAAATCTAGACATAACTAAATTTCTTAAAACGTGCCTAGGCATTGAGCATTCTGGAATTTTTAAGTTCAGCTTCTTTTCTACCAAAACGTGTTCAACATTTAACAAAATGTGTTCTCTGTCCACACAAGAATATTCTTGTGGGAAAAGCAAGGAAAAATAAACTACGATTTAATTTCACACTTCAATTCCCACTTTAAAACTTTCAGTTGAAGGATAAGATAGTCCCTCAGGAGCAACATCTTCATTTTTTTTTTACCTCTGTGCAAAATTTCTCCATAGTAAAGTGCCATTTTGTTGTTTTCTTTCTACGTTACTATGGAAAAAAATAGTAACTATTTTTTTCCATAGTAACGTAGAAAGAAAACAACAAAATGGCACTTTACTATGGACTATTTTTTTCCATAGTAACGTAGAAAGAAAACAACAAAATGGCACTTTACTATGGAGAAATTTTGCACAGAGGTAAAAAAAAATGAAGATGTTGCTCCCACAAGATTAAAAGAAGACAAGCTAGAAAGCTAGAAAATCGTCCTCTAATAATCATCTCTATATGGTCAAATGGTTCGATAGGAACTCTTGAATGTATTATTCAAGAGATTCTGAGTTCGAGTTTCTCCTTAATTGCTATTACAGGGGTGGTTACAAAAGCTCTTACTTGGTTGATAGTTCTAGGGTCAAGATTTTTTATATCTAGACACCCGATCATTTAAAAAAAAAAAAAAAAAGAATTGTCCTCCAATGAATTTGGCAATACTCTAGTCTTAGTCTTAGGCTTAATAGACTGTTACACAGACTTTATAGGCTTAATCGTTTTTAGTGTATGTTTTTATTATTCATTCCGGTTAGGGATATGCTAAACTTGTGAATACCCTGGTGCCTAAATAAGTCTATAAATAAAAGTCAAATGGATAAGGATATTTAGGTAATTATGCATACTTGAAGTACAAAGTCAAATAAGTGAAGGGTGTTTAAGTAATAACACCAACTGAATTAAAATTTTCTTTTTTGGTTATTTTATTTTTCTCCCCTACTTCTTCTTCCCCGTCTTCCTTTTCTTTTTTATTAGGAATTATTTGTTTTTTCAACTTAAGTCTGAATATGACTTAATTTACATTTTCCAGATATTTCATNGACATGTTTATTTACAGTATTTGTGATTTGTTTGTTGTTTTTTAGGTCGCCAAGACCCTTCAATGCCGACGACAATTGCCGACAATGGAAGAGGTTAAAAAGAGTAGAAAAAAGAAGGGTTTTTTTTTTTCTTCATAAATCATTGTATTTCCCACCCAAACCAGAGGAAACATAATATTTTGATAGTGAAATGATATTTTAAATGTGGGCAAGTATGAATTTGTCACAAGACTACTTTTTGGGTGGGAACATGTTGTTAACTCTTTCTAAGTCTTTATTAATCGATTGGAGAAATGAGCAGAACTGGATGATATTTGGCCATGGTGCCAAACATTTAGGCTCCGTTTGGTTCATTATTGGGTAGTTTTTAGAGTAATATTTCGAAAAAAAGTTAAATTGGGTAGGTATTACAATGTAGAATTTTAAAAATTAACAAAAATACCCCCTATGTTTATTTATTTACTAAAAACCCCCATAATAAAATATCAAAGTTAACAAAAACACCCCCAACCCACTCATTAAATACGGACAACCGGCCACCACCATCGGAGGGTGGCTGGAGTAGCCGTATCGATGCATGACCAGCTGGATCTTGCCGGTCGTGCGCCGATATGGCCTTTTCCGATCAGATCCACCATGGATCTGGCTGGAAAATGCCAGATCTACGGCTAGATCTAGCCATTGACAGCTAGATTTGGCCGCATTTGGTCATCAATGACGATCAAAGATACGACCGTCGTTGATGACTGTCAATGGCCAAAGAACGGCCAGATCTTTGGTCGTAAATCTGGCATTTTCTGGCCAGATCCATGCTAGATCGGCGCACTACCGGCCAGATTCAGTCGGTAGTGCGCCATTACACCAGATTCCAGCCAGCTTCCGACAGTAGTGGCCGAAATCTGGTAATTTTGGGTTGCTGGGGTGTTTTTGTCAGTTTTTTAAAAAAATTGGGGGTTGTTTAGTTAAATTAATAAATTTAGGGGATTTAAAAGAAATTGAATAATTTGAAATTGTATTTTTAAAACAGGTGAACTAAACACAAATTTTGTGTTAACTTTATTGGGAAAACATGTGTACCAAACGGAGCCTTAGCTTTTGAACCACTCTTTTTTCTTCTTAAAACTTTATTTGAAATTTCTTTAGTTTTTCTTCTTGGCATGAAATTGAGTTTTGTTTTTAATTTTACTGCACTCTCCTTTCTACTTTATTTATTTATTAAGTTTGAAACTATTCATAACTTCGATTTTTTTTTTTTTTAATGGATTGATTTTATCTTCTTTTTTTTTTCCATTGTTTGTAATGCAATTGTTAATTCTAAGTTGCTTAATTTTAAAGGGACGGCGCACGTTAGTAGTGTCAAAGCTGACAGTTTTGCCCTTTTTTGGCCGATCCCGAAGTTAAAAATCACTCTAGACCAGCCACAAAATCATCATCACCTCCTTTACAAAGCTCAAGCCTCCTTTGCCGTCATCACTCACCATTTCCCACCACCGCCTCCATTCACACGGCTGACTCTTCAAGCTAGATTTTCAGTTGATTTTTTTTTGCCAAATTTTTTCCAAACCACCACCTTACACTCCTTACAACCCACTCTAAAAAACCCTTACCTCCATCACCATCCCTGGCTCGCCAATTGTTGGCCGTGGACCATGCGACCTTTCACTGCCAAGCCGATTTGTGGTTGTTTACGGTATCGAAAATCATCCCTACCACCACCAATCAACTCCTGGATCTTCCTCTCCAAAAGCCCTAACATTCTCGATCCTGTTTGCTCACCAATCGCCAATGATTGAAACTTCCCCACCATGGTTTTTGGAGTTTTGATCGATTAATTGGGTTTGATTCGTTCAGTCTTTGGTTCGTTGGTTGAAGACGATTGCGACATTCTTTGGTTCTGGGATGTTTTCTTGGTGCTCAAAGAAGCAAGAATTAGTGGCACAAAGTACTACAAAAGCCAAGTATGTAGCTACTACAATAGTTGTTAATCAGGCTTTATGGGAAGGTGTTGATAGATTTGCATATGGAGCAGAAAGAAGAATAATGCTAGCCTTACTCACTCTCCCTACTCACTTCTCTTACTCACCTTTGTTAAAAAAGTGAAAAAGTGGATAAGGCTAACATTTTAACAAAGTTGAGTAAGAGAAGTGAGTAGGGAGAGTGAGTAAGGCTAGCATTACTCGCAGAAAGAAAGCTCATAAATATTTGTAGATAACCAAGCTGTTATATCTATATCCAACAATCCAATGTTTCATGGTAGGACCAAGCATTTCAAAATTAAATTTTATTTTCTGAGGGATGTGTAGAAAAAAAGAGAAGTACAATTGTTTATTGCAAGTCAGAAGATCAGGTTGCTGATGTTTTGACTAAGGCACTACCTAAAGCCAGATTTGAGTTTCTAAGAGGAAAGTTGGGAATTTGCAGCATCTATTACAAGGAGGAGTGTTGAATGTGTGTCTCAAGATGCTACAAAAGAGTTGCTGACTTGGTGACTAGATTGATGAGGTGGAAGTTGGAGGATAGGTGTTTTAGTTGCCATTGAATAAGTCAAGTTGAAGTTGTCAAATTAGCTGTTGCTAGAAATTAGGCATTAAGTTCGTTAGCTTCTGTTCTTGTAAACATGAAGCACTTGTTTAGGCTTTTTTCATGTTTTTTCTGTTGCATTTACTTGTATAAATTGCACTTTTCATTCAATGAAAAAATAAGACAATTAGAAGTCTGAATTCAATTTTTCTTTCTTATTTTTTGTTGTCATTATGCTGTTGTTCTTGTGTAAAACAACAACAAAAATTTTCTTTTGAGTACATTGATACAAACTAAAACTAAAATGTAGAAAAAAACAAATGCGTAACCATTAACCAAAAGAAAAACTAAAGATTTTAAGCCATTATCAACCGTAGACTAGTCTTCCAGCCACCTAACATCTTCATTTTCCACCGTTAATGATGGGGTATTTGTCCAACAATTCGGCTTCCGATAGGTGGTTAAGTATTTTTTATTTCTAAATGAGTTAACTACATGTTCCCACCCAAAAAAATTGCCCTTTGACAAATTCGTACCCCCCCACTTTTAAAATACTTTTTTACTACCCAAAGCATAATTTTGTTAGTAATTTTCATTGTGAGAAAGGGCAAAATGGTCAAAAGTCTGTTATTAGTGCAGGAAAAATTTTCAACAAACATTTGGCCGCTAGAGAAGAAGAAAAGAAAAAGGGCGCGCACGTTAGTATTGTCAAAGCGACAGTTTTTGCCCTTTTTTTTGGCCGATCCCGAAGTTAAAAATCACTTCTAAGACCGCCACAAAATCATCATCACCTCCTTTCAAAGCTCAAGCCTCCATTGCCGTCATCACTCACCATTTCCACCACCGCCTCCATTCACACGCTACTCTTCAGCTAGATTTTCAGTTGATTTTTTTTTTGCCAAATTTTTTTCCAAACACCACCATTACACTCCTTACAACCCACTCTACAAAACCCTTACCCCATCACCATCCCTGGCTCGCCAATTGTTGGCCGTGGACCATGCGACCTTTCAACTGCCAACCGATTTGTGGTTGTTTACGGTATCGAAAATCATCCCTACCACCACCAATCAACTCCTGGATCTTCCTCTCCAAAAGCCCTAAATTCTCGATCCTGTTTGCTCACCAATCGCCAATGATTGAAACTTCCCCACCATTGGGTTTTTGGAGTTTTGATCGATTAATTGGGTTTGATTCGTTCAGTCTTTGGTTCGTTGGGTTGAAACGATTGAGACATGTTTATTTACATATTTGTGATTTGTTTGTTGTTTTTTAGGTCGCCAAGACCCTTCAATGCCGACGACAATGCCGACAATGGAAGAGGTTAAAAAGAGTAGAAAAAAGAAGGGTTTTTTTTTTTCTTCATATCATTGTATTTCCCACCCAAACCAGAGGAACTAATATTTTGATAGTGAAATGATATTTTAAATGTGGGCAGTATGAATTTGTCACAAGACCCCTTTTTGGGTGGGAACATGTTTGTAACTCTTTCTAAGTCTTTATAATCGATTGGAGAAATGAGCAGAACTGGATGATATTTGGCCATGGTGCCAAACATTTAGGCTCCGTTTGGTTCATTATTGGTAGTTTTTAGAGTAATATTTCGAAAAAAGTTAAATTGGGTAGGTATTCAATGTAGAATTTTAAAAATTACAAAATACCCCTGTTTATTTATTTACTAAAACCCCATAATAAAATATCAAGTTAACAAAAACACCCCAACCCACTCATTAAATACGGACAACCGGCCACCACCACATCGGAGGGTGGCTGGAGTAGCCGTATCGATGCATGACCAGCTGGATCTTGCCGGTCGTGCGCCGATATGGCCTTTTCCGATCAGATCCACCATGGATCTGGCTGAAAATGCCAGATCTACGGCTAGATCTAGCCATTGACGCTAGATTTGGCCGCATTTGGTCATCAATGACGATCAAGATACGACCGTCGTTGATGACTGTCAATGGCCAAAGAACGGCCAGATCTTTGGTCGTAAATCTGGCATTTTCTGGCCAGATCCATGCTAGATCGGCGCACTACCGCCAGATTCAGTCGGTATGCGCCATTACACCAGATTCCAGCCATTCCGACAGTATTGGCCAAATCTGGTAATTTGGGGTTGCTGGGGTGTTTTTGTCAGTTTTTTAAAAAAATTGGGGGTTGTTTAGTTAAATTAATAAATTTAGGGGATTTAAAAGAAATTGAATAATTTGAAATTGTATTTTTAAAACAGGTGAACTAAACACATTTGTGGTTAACTTTTTGGAAAACATGTGTACCAAACGGAGCCTTAGCTTTTGAACCACTCTTTTTTCTTCTTAAAACTTTATTTGAAATTTCTTTAGTTTTCTTCTTGGCATGAAATTGAGTTTTGTTTTTAATTTTACTGCACTCGCCTTTTACTTTATTTATTTATTAAGTTTGAAACTATTCATAACTTCGATTTTTTTTTTTTAATGGATTGATTTTATCTTCTTCTTTTTTTCCATTGTTTGTAATGCAATTGTTAATTCTAAGTTGCTTAATTTCAATTATCGAATCCTCAAAACCAACCCGAACTGATTCTATTTTAGTGTTTGATCAGTTTATTTGGGTTTAAAAATAACAAACCGAATTAAAATTGGTTTGGTTTGGTTCAAGACCCGACTTAAAATGTATTTTCATTTTGGAAAAAGTAAAACATTGGGAGTAGTGCATGAATCTGTGTATGAATGATGTGATAATCTTGACCGTTAATTAATTATAACTTAATATTAATTAACGATCAGGATTTTTCATGTTTTCGATGTATAAATTCGTGCACCAGCACTGCTGATTAAAGATTTTATGCCTTTTCATTTAAAATACTAGGGCTCCGTTTGGTTCACAATTTGTGTTTTTGGGAAAAGTTTTTTGAAAAGTTAAAAAAAAATTGAATTGGGCGGTATTACATGTAGGATTTACAAATTAAAATACCCCCTATGTTTTTTTTTTACAAAACACCCCTTATAATAAAACATTAAAAGTTAACAAAAATACCCCACTCCACCCTCAATACGGACAGCCGGCCACCACCGCCGAGGGTGGCCGGAGTCGCCGAAACAAAAACATTAAAATATTTAGGGGTATTTAATTGAATTAACAAATTTAGGGGGTTTAAAAAATGTTGAATAAAGTTGAATAATATTGTGAGTTTTTGGATATTTTACTGTTTAACTTTTTGGGAATACTAAAAGTAGTATTCCCAAAATCCAACCAAACAAGCCTAGGTATGTGGAAATTCCCTCTTTTACTCACTACTTTCCTCTAAATTGAAAAGGGTTTGGATTGCGAGGATCTCCAATCTCCATCTATTTTTCTCTGATAAGGCGCGTCGTCTTCTTCGTCATCGAGTAGCAACCTCTACGACATCCCATGGGTAGAGAAGTATCGGCCAAACAAAGTCTCTGACATCGTCGGCAATGAAGACGCTGTGTCTAGGCTCCAAGTCATCGCTCGCGATGGCAACATGCCCAATCTAATCTTATCCGTACATTTCCTCTTCTTTTCTTCTTTTTTGTTTTGTACTTCCAATTCTATTGACTTCAATCAATTCCTTGTAGCTGTAATGTGGAATTTCGAATTGTTGAAGTGATATAATTTAGTGTAGTATTTGGGTGAAATGGTGACTAAAAAATTTTCAAACGCTATTATAGTTTAGACTGTTAAATGAAGTATGGTGAAGCAGAAAACTCTCCGTGTAGTGATTGTTGTGTTTCTCTTTATTTACAAGTATCTGAAACAGAAGGAAGTTCAGCTGTAAGTTTGTAACTGACTGAGCTTAATAGATTCATACGAGTATTTTATTCCTTCAGTGCACATTTCTCTTTGATACCCAACCACCGAAAACATGTTTTCCCATTTTTGGTATGCTTAAGTTTTTATTTTTTATTCCTCGGTTAACAACTTAGAAATCGGCAAATGGCTAGTGATTTTTTTATCATTTTCATTCTTGGATAAATGTTCAGGGTCCTCCTGGAACTGGTAAAACTACAAGTATTTTGGCTCTTGCACATGAACTGCTGGGGCCAAACTATAAGGAGGCTGTTTTGGAGCTTAATGCATCAGATGATAGGTTAGTAAAATAGAGGGTTTTTTTTTTTTTTTTTTTTAATGGAATTTAAGCTTTCTCTTTTATTTGTTGTTGCCTCTATGCGTATATATAATTAATTTCATTTTCTTGTGCAGGGGTATAGATGTTGTGAGAAACAAAATTAAAATGTTTGCCCAAAAGAAAGTGACGTTGCCTCCAGGGAAGCACAAAATAGTGATTCTCGATGAAGCCGATAGGTAAGAGCTGATGATTATATCATATGGTGTGGACGAGCTAACTTGTTTTTCCAAATTTTGTTTGCTCTAGCTTGTTGGCCAGGTTTCATTATCTGGATGTTGTCATAAAAGTTAAACTATACTATTCCATTCCACTAGGAGAGAATTTGAATTTTGGGCTTCTTGAGTTTCTTTTAGGTTAAAATGTATTTATCTAATACTCTGTTAGTTCTATTTGTTTTTTTTTTTTTTTTTTTTTTGGCTTTGCATTGGCTTAAATATAGTATGACATCTGGTGCTCAACAAGCCTTGCGGCGGACAATGGAAATCTATTCAAATTCTACTCGGTTTGCTCTCGCCTGTAATACTTCTTCTAAGATTATTGAGCCAATTCAGAGTAGATGCGCTATTGTTCGATTTTCAAGATTATCTGATCAAGAGATACTTGGCCGCCTCATGGTGGTGGTTCAAGCAGAACAGGTATTGTTTTTTAACCATTTTCTAATTGTGTCAAACTCTGTATGTTAGCTCGAATCTGTATCTTGTTAAAGAGCAACATACTTCATATGTTATTCCTATATAGGTTCATTGTTATTGACCAAGGTTTATGTTTTTGACCTAACTGCTGAGTATTAATCTTTTTCAACTGCTTGTTTGTTAGAAACTAAATTTTCTTTAATGAGGCTCTGTGAAATTGTGTGTATCTATATATATATATATATATATATATAAGATTTGTTTTGCTGAAAAAGCATTGCAAATCTAGGTACTCATGGGCTTCTCGGTAAAGCTTGTTTATAACAAAGACAAATGATGTTTTAACTCGACAAGTTGCTCTTTGTCATGGTTTCTTCTTCCTCTTCACTGTATACTGTCAAACTGATTATTTATATGATTAGAAATCTCATTGCCTCTTAGACTGCATAGTGCTTATATTGAATGTATAATTAATGTGTATTCTTAATTGAAGGTTCCTTATGTGCCTGAAGGCCTTGAAGCAATTATTTTCACAGCTGATGGTGATATGAGGCAGGCATTGAATAACTTGCAAGCTACATACAGTGGATTTCGGTTTGTTAACCAAGAAAATGTTTTCAAGGTAACAACTTAGAAATATATTTTGTTTTGTTAGATATATTTACTCAACAACTTAACAATAAGGTAATTGGTTTATAGGTCTGTGACCAGCCTCACCCATTGCATGTCAAGAATATGGTCCACAATGTGCTTGAGGGGAAATATGATGATGCTTGTTCTGGTCTGAAGCAGCTATATGATTTGGGTTATTCCCCTACTGACATTATCACCACACTTTTCCGTATCATAAAGAGCTATGACATGGTTGAGTATCTAAAATTAGAATTCATGAAGGTACATGTATCCTGCTAGGCCCTAGATTTTCCTAGTACTCTCTGATCACCTATTTTCATATAAAATTCTGATATTTTTCTTTACTGTGAGGTTTCAGGAAACTGGGTTTGCCCATATGAGAATATGTGATGGAGTCGGTTCATATCTTCAGCTATGTGGTCTTCTGGCCAAGCTTTCTCTAGTTCGCAAAACAGCTAAAGCTGCATAATTGGTTGTAATAGCAGTTAGAATTTACTATTATATGTCTTCTGTTATGCGAGAATGGAGAACATACCTATTAGCTTGATCTTCGAAAGTTTGTTTTGTTAGGATAAACCTGAACCCTTTTAAGGTAGCAGAGCATTTGCCAGTGATAATGTAATATCCAAAAATGGTGGTGCTTTATTTGTGTATAATTCATGATGCAAAGGTTAAGAAGAAAATTCATGAGACAAGGTAATTAAGGTCTGGGTGTGGATGATGTTAGTGTTGATAACTTGTCTTTCACCAAGTTATAAATGGGGCTCCCATGGTTAAAACCGGCAGAAGAATTGAACTCGTGTTTCAACAATGTTTTGAAACCTGACCCGGGGTGCCACCCGGCTAAGGGATTGGCTCTTTGGTTGACTAGTTCAATCAATCGGTTAAATCTTCGGTATTACCCGTGATAAAAGGTTTGAAATATTGCATAAACACCTTTAAAAAATACGAATCAGTCTATGTGGGTTTGAAATCTTGCAAAAACATCTCTACAACAATTAAGGTTTTGATTTTTTTGGCTTCAATCTGACATCATCACCTGAACTATCGGCATTCACTTTACAAAACCCTTTTAACCTTGACACTTAGTAGCCTTCCATTTGTTGGTTGTGACTTGCGTATTGGGTTGATTTTTTCAGTCAAATTCCAGCTGATTTCGATGTTCAAAATTATACCTGATAAACTGACACCATCCTTTGAACCATTAGCCTTCACTCTACAAAATCTCTCTAATTCTGCCACTTGATAGCCTCTCGTTCATTGATGGTCAAATCTCTGTTTTAAAAGTCGGATCGGACCAGTTCGATCGGGACCCAGCAGCTTCTTCGGTCCGGTTTAGGTCTTAGGGGGGTTTTGTAATATTTCAAATTTATAAGGGCTGAGTAATTTTTAGGGGTGTTATGGAGATATGTCAAAATTTTAGGGATGAATTGAAGTTTTTGGGAGCATTTTAAAATCAATAAAAATTTTAGGGATTAATTTGAAATTTTTTAGGAGTATTTTGTAATATACTAAAATTTAAGGGACTAATATGTAATCTTTTAAAAATAAAATTATTGTTGACGTCATTGACCCGTGACCTGGGCAATAAAACGGGTTGCCCTCTAATCCGGGTTTTAAAACAATGGGTCAAATTAGAGATTTGGTGAACAGTTGAAAATAGTAAACTAGACCATAGAGAGCGCCAATCATCGGTTGGACATGTCGTTTCAGTCTGGTTTTTAGAAATTTTGTTTCAACCAACTTTTCCCATATTATCATTTTGTGCAATTTTTTTATTTTTTATTTTTAATGTTATTGAGATGATGTGGTAAAGTGATTTATGCACTAATATTATCTAGGATTTTATATCATTACACATCAGTTGAATAAAAAAATATGTAGCATTATTTTGTTAGTAAAGTATATTGTTAATTAATTATGACTTTATCAATTTGCTGATCGGGCTTGTAAATGCTTGTAGTTTATACCAAGTAGGATGTTATTTGATTGATTTTAGGTTGAGAATGATGCTATTTACCCTATCATCATTTTTTTTTCTTATAAACCGATTGCCCTCAAGACTTGCGTTGGCAATTTGAAGTAAACCAAATAATGAATATTCTTGTCGTGTTAGGCGACAGAAATGTAAACTAGTTGATACCAAAAGAGTTTAAGAAAGAACTAGTTAGTGTAATATTTAAGGGCTTCTGATTTCTGAAATTGGGGATTAGGGTTGTGTATGTACGTGGGTGTTAGAAAAAAAAAACTATAGCTTTTATCTAATGAAAAGAAAAATCGTATTTATTTGGAAATTATTATAATTTTTTTTAAACAAAACTCTCACTTTATGGATAACTTCTGCCCAAATCTCTATTTTATGGCTACAAAATTACAATAGCAGCCGATGTTTTACAGTGTATTTTATTCAACATTTAAATTAACAAGAAAACTTCATAATTGCTGTAGAAAAGCACAATCAATCTACATTTATTTATAGATGACTTACGTAATTAGTTTGTAAATTCAGATTTACTAAATAACAATAAACTATATAAAATATCAAAAAGTGGAATAATTGGATAGATCCATTCTTATGCACATCTCATGTCAGGCCCAAAACCAATCTTTACACCAATGTTCCGAAAACCGGACCGGAATATGACCAGTTCAATGGTCCGATTTCTGGTTTGACCGGTTTGGATCGATCAGTTAGATCGTATCTTGTAAAATAATTTTAGTCCCTAAATGTTTGAAATTAACCACTAACACCCCTATAATACTCCCTTAAGGTTTGAAATCTATCCAAAACATACTTGTCGCGCGAAGAGACTGGTGAGTGGTGGTGGTATCGACGATCGATGGCCAATCAAAGTTTGGAATCATGGGGCTTTTGATGTATAGGTGTCGGCGAATCTTGTGGTGGTGTTAGGGAGTTCTACCGGCATCAGAATTTTTCGGAATCAAGAAGGAAATCTGACGGTCTCGTGAACTATAGGTGGACAGCTACCGACGAAAGGCTGGACAACGGCCACTGAGATGGGTTTTGTCGTGGAGATTCCGTCAAATCTAATAATGGTGTTTTCTCCCTCGAACGATGTCGGAATTCGGCGGGATTGAGTTGCGATTGGACCACGATTCGATACTATTTCGACCGTCCAACCGCAGCTTAATTCGTTTTGATTAAAAATACTGATTTTTAGAGGACATTGGACCGGAGATGCCATCGGCTCCCAGTCGAACCGGTTCGACTGGACGGTTTGGTTTTCAGAACACTACTTTACATCCGTTCTTATACACGACTTTAAAAGTAGTTATGGCGTCGTTTACCACCATTCACTAAGACTAAGACCTTCACGTATTTGTAACCACCTACGTAGGGTAATTGACATCTAGGGCTTTTGATATTTTTTATACAATAATTCTCATTTAACATGATGTGATAAAAGATAATTGATTGATTTTAAATATAAAATATATTTTTATCTAATTATCTTTTAACATAATAATCATATTGTATTTATAATATTACTCTTTAATGATAGGTGAGCTGCGCCAACAACATCAGCAATCATGGTTCTCAAGTACGTCTCTTTCCCTCTTTTGTGGCTTTTCTGGTTCTTTACAATTTGCCAATGTCTCGTAATTTTTTTAAGCCATCATTTGCAGATTGTTTATTCGTCACTTTCTCTTCGCATTTGCCTGTCAACTATCATACACTTTTGCCGGCAAATTTTTATAATTTTATTTAATAGGTGATTCATTCATACACCTATAAGCTATAACTCGATAGCACTGTTGATCTAAGTCCACGGTATATGCAGAAAGTATGTAGATAAGGAAAAAATGAAACTATTATTAAAAACGTGGAATGAGAATATAAATTTAGCCCAATATTATGTGGTTGTTGCCTATGTTGTAATTTTTTTAACTCAAATTTACATTTTTTTTTTTAATTAAGACTGAGCTTTGCCGATTCAGTGGAGCCAAGATTTACCTTGTTAAGGGTATCAGATTTGTTCGCTCTAATTCTCAGGTATTTTTGTTTTCGGTCTCTTATGTTTATTTGTGATTTGTTTACTATTGGCGCAAATTTCTTTAAGGCATATGTCTGGTGGTTCTTTTTCCATGTTTTTATTATGTTGTGGAATTTTATTAAGTATACAAACAGTTGATTAATTGTATATGTTAATTAGAAAATTTGTCACATCTATAGTATATGTCAGAGTAGACCTTGTTTTAGTGAAAAATTTTAATTTATGAGTATTTGTCACCACAGATAGACTACGGTAATTGATGGATTCAGACAATTGACGCCCTCTTTGTTATTGGTATAGGTTTTCCTTTTCTCCAATTCGAAATGCAAGAGGTACTTCCACAACCGCTTGAAGCCTTCAAGGCTTACATGGACAGCCATGTATAGGAAATAACATAAGAAGGTACTTTCTTGTGTGGAAATGCCCTTTAGTCAGAAAGGAAATTCTCCTAAAACCTTTGTCTCCTTGAGTTCCTTATTCAGTCACTAGTTACATTTGGTTTTAGTTGTTGATCATAGGACATTGCTGCTGAAGCTGTAAAGAAGAAGCGCCGATCCACCAAGAAACCATATTCAAGGTCTATTGTTGGTGCCACCTTGGAAGTCGATTCAGAAGAGGAGCACTGAGAAGCCTGAAGTCCGAGACGCTGCCAGGGAAGCTGCACTTCGATATGTACTTATATTGTTCATTTGTTATGTTTTACTCGTATGGGTATTCAGAATAAAGTTGTGTGTTTTGCTAACTTTGTGAACTCTGAATATCTGTTATGGTGATCAGTGAAATTAATGAGAGGATCAAGAAGACTACGGATGAAAAGAAGGCAAAGAAAGCAGGGTTGATGGCTAAGACACAGAATGTTGCGTGCCCGGAGGAATCAAACTCTCGCTCGGCCTCTGCCCCGTCGTGGAATGCTTGCAGACGGTGAGAAGCTCTCAAGGAGATGTGAATAGCTTATAAAATATTGTAGAGTAAAATCAAAAGTCTGCTTCTTTCATTCATCCTTCTGTTTATATACATTGTAACAACTCTATATGGTGCCTAGAATAGGGGAAACGTGTTAACAAATTCAGAGAAATATTCAAAAGTAAAATAGGGGAAACGTGTTAAGAAATTTAGAGAAATAATCAAAAGTGCAACCATGCATGGGAAACTAACTCACTACACCACTAACTCCTAAAGAGAAGGTAACAAACCACTATCTCCTAAAGAACAGGCCTTCCCGTTGGTAAGGCACGTAACATTCCTCCCTTCTCGAAATCGGCCTTGTCCTCAAGGCTACTAAGGACATTTGCTTCGCTATATTCATTGTTTAATTCCAGCAACTCATCTTCGACTACAGAATTGTTTTTGAGCTGCTTCTTAAGTAACAAAACATGTATGACGGGGTGGATCTTACTTCCTTCAGGTAAGAGTAACTTGTAAGCCATTGAACCTATGCATTCAGTAATTTGATACGGCCCATAATATTTGGCAGAAAGTTTGTGCCGTCGTTTTCCCATTAAAGAAATCTGCTCGTATGATTGCAACTTGAGAAAATCCCAGTTGCCAACCTCAAACTGACGATCTGTTCTACCCTTGTCATAGGTAACCTTCATCCTTTCTTGAGTCTTGGAAATATATTGCTAAAGTTAGACAATGATTTAATCCCTCTGCCGTAATTCCTTGTCCACGCTTGCATCTTTTGTTGTCCCAAACTCATAGAACGTTAAGACTGGCGGTGGTTGTCCATAAACTGCTTCACAAGGAGTGGATTTTGTGGACGAATGCTAGCCAGTGTTATAACAAAACTCTGCCCATGGTAACTATCGCGTCCATTGTTTTGGGTTATCCCCGGTAAATCATCGTAAATACATTTCAAGAGTATGATTAGTTACCTCAGTTTGTCCATCTGTCTGTGGATGGTAAGAGGAAGAAAAGCAGAACTTAGTGCCTTGCAGCCGAAATAACTCTTTCCAAAATGCACTTGTGAACAGGGGATCACGGTCGCTTACGATTGACTTTGGTACTCCATACAACTTGAGAACATTCTCACAATAAGCTTAAGCGACACTATTGGCAGTAATGGGTTGTGACATTGCGATGAAGTGCACCATTTTGGATAGGTGGTCCATTATCACCATAAAAGCAGTCTTTCCTTTCGAGGGCGGAAGTCCAATAATGAAATCCATTGATACCTCAGTCCATATGATCTTGGGAATGGGTAGCGGTTGAAGAAGTCCAACTGGTGCTCCTTGTTCCTGTTTATTTATTTGACAGATATCACAAGCTTTGATGGCATGCAGTACTTGCTTCTTCATTCCTTACTAGTAAAATTGTGATCGAATGCGTCGAAGGGTTTTATGTAACCCCTCATGAGTGGCAGAATGGAATCCTTGTATAATTTCAGTCGTCAATGGGGAAGATGAGAGTAAAAAAATGCGGTCTTTGAAGAAAAGTACCCTGTTTTTGCAAGTCCAAGGGCCTAATATTTCCCCTTCTCAAAACAACTTATGTGTTTTTGCATATCTACATGGGCTCCATTTTCTTCCCGAATGGTCTCGATCCAACCTGGTTTTCATGCTGATATTGCCATTACGTGCACGGTTTCCATCTTCCGAGAAAGTGCATCTGCTACTGAATTATCTTTACCCTATTTGTACTCGATGATGAAGTCATATCCCATCAACTTACAAAGCCACCGTTGTTGTGCTATGGTGATGATGCGTTGGTTCCATAAATACTTGAGGCTTTTATGATCAGTGCGTACCACAAATGTCTTGCCAAGGAGGTAGGGTGGTCGCCATTTCTGTATTTGCTAAGACCAATGCCAATATTTTCTTAACATATGTGGACAGGGATACCGATTTTCCTTTAATAGCTTGGCTAAAGAAGGCTATTGGCTTTTTCTCTTGCATGAGGACTGCATCGACTCCAGAGTTGGACGCATCGCATTCGATAATAAATTGTTTTGCAAAGTCTGGTAAGGTCAATATAGGCCCTTTAACAATCGCCTGTTTCAACTCCTCGAATGCATGATCAACTTCTTGGGTCTAGGCAAAGTTATTCTTTTTCAGCATATTGGTCCATGGTGCTGCAATTTTTCCATAATCCTTTATGAATTTTCGATAGTATCCCGAGAGTTTTAAGAAGGCACGCATGGCCGTCACTGTGGTTGGCCATTCTTTTATTGCTGCAATTTTGTCTAGATCCATCTCTACTTCTCCTTCAGGAATGATGTGTCCCAAGTAATGAATTTTTGCATCCCCAAAGCAACACTTTTCTTTTTTTACATAAAGCTGGTGAGTGGCTAGAATGGAAAATACAATTTTCAAATGCTTTAAATGTGATTCCCAATTTGAACTATAGACAAGAATGTCATCAAAAAATTATATGATAAACTTGCACAGATATGGACAAAAAATATCATTCATTAATGCTTGAAATATAGATGGAGCATTGGAGAGACCGAAAAGCATTACCAGAAATTCGTAGTGTCCTTCGTGGTGCGAAATGCAGTCTTCTCAATATCTTCAGGATGCATGGGTATTTGGTGATATCCTGCTCGCAAGTCTAATTTTGAGAAAAATTTTGGCCATGTAATTCGTCTAAAAATTCATCAACCACTGGTGTTAGAAATTTATCCTTGATGATGGCTAAATTTAGAGCCCAGTAGTCCACGCAAAATCTCCAAGAGCCATCTTTTTCTTAACTAATAGCACTGGTGAAGAGTATGGGCTCATGCTTGGCCTAATTATTTCGTCTTTCGTTATTTGCACCACCAATTTCTCTGTTTCTCACTTTTGCTAATATGGGCAGCAATAGGGTCTGACAGAAATTGGGCCCACACCTTGTTTGAGAATGATCTTATAGTTATGGGTTCGGTCTGGTGGAAGCCCCTTGGGTTTTTGAAACAAGCCCTTGTATAGTTGTCCATTTGCTGCTGTTGGGTCCCACTGCAAGGTTTTGGCCTTGCCTTTTTTGTTTGGTCAAGGGCATTAAGAGTTATTATCTGCATCAGCGTTCCTTGTCCTCCATTTGCTCGAAGTTCCTTGTCCATTCTTTGCCTATTGACCATATGATTTTGTGGGGATTGAGCGCTGGTGAGAGTCACGGTTTTTCCTTGCCATTGAAATGTCATTTTGAGCTGGGAAAAATCCCACATAATTTGTCTTAATGTCTCAGCCACTGTGCGCCAAGGACGACATCGCAGCTTTCCAACTCAATGACTAAAAAATCCACCCGAAATAGTCTTCCTTGGATGGTAATTGGAGTTTCGGGAAACCGTCCCATGCACTGTAACTTTTCGCCATTAGCCACCATAACATTCATCTTCTCTTCTTCCTTAGTCTTAAATCCAAATCGGGATGCCTATGCATGATTAAGGAAATTATGGTTGCTCCCTGTGTCTATCAACACCATTAAAAGACGGCCATAGATCTTGCCTGAAACTCTCATGATTTATGGTTTCGTTGTGTCAGTGATGACATTAAGGGATATCTTGGCCACTTCGTGATCCTCCTCGATTTCTTTCGTCTCCTCCACCACATCGTCATGTGCACAGTCAATAAGAAATATTCGCTTGCAACGGTGTCCGGGAGTGTATGTCTTGTTGCAATTATAACATAAGTTGCAGCATCGTCGGTCTTGGATTTCATTTGGGGTGAGTCTTTTAATTGGCGGAAAGGTTGGTTTTTGGTTTTGAGATTGTGTTGGTGGGGTGTTTGGCAAGAATGGTGGAATTGAGTTGAAAATGGGTCGTTCTGTTTCTGGGTTCATGGGATTTCTTCGTTGAGTTTGGATCTTGGTCTCATAGAGGCGAGCAAGGCCGACAACATGAGGAAGAGTCTAGGGGTTAGTCGCCCTTACATCTGCGCGGATTGTCTCCTTAAGGTTGCTGACAAAACAACTAATCTGTTGTTGCTCTGTGAGAGATTCGGCTTGTGCTAGGAGATGATCGAATCAGGCTTGATAATCTCGAACTGTTCCAGTTTTTGTGAGTTTGGTGAGTTCTCCGTAAAAATCCTCCAATAAGGTTAGTCCGTAACGGTCATTCAACGCCCGTCTGAACTCCTCCCAAGTAATCCTCACACGGGTCTGTCTGAAGGATTGAAACCAGAGGTGTACTCCCCTTTCCAGATGATAGGCTGCTAAGGCCACCTTCTCATCGATTGGTGTTTTGTGGAACTCAAAGAACTGCTCTGCCCGGTCTATCCTTGTGATTAGGTCATCAGAACCGTCATACCGTGTAAATTCCAAGTGGACTACCCTGGGTACGATCGTACCTTGTGTTTGCAGAACATTGGAATGTTGTTGGGAGGTACCAGCTTCATGTCTCTATGAACTTAATTCATCCATCTGGGTGTGGAGTTGTATAAACATTTCGTGCATTTCCCATTGTATTTGTAGCATCTGTTGTTGTGTGGCCTGAATGGATTCTTCTATTGGTTGTTTTGTTGGAATGCGTTGGGTAACCCCATTATCAGAACCCTGCTTTGATACCATTTTGTTGTGTGCCCGAAGTAGTCGAGCTCTCGCCGGCCTCTGCCCCGTCGTGGAATGCTTGCAGATGGTGAGAAGCTCTCAAGGAGATGTGGATAGCTTATGAAATATTGTAGAGTAAAATCAAAAGTCTGCTTCTTTCATTCATCCTTCTATTTATGTACATCCTAACAACTCTATATGGTGCCTAGAATAGGGGAAACGTGCTAACAAATTCAGAGAAATAATCAAAAGTGCAAACGTGCATGGTAAACTAACTCGCTACACCACTAACTCCTAAAGAAAAGGTAACAAACCACTATCTCCTAAAGAACAAGTCTTCCCATTGGTAAGGCACGTAACACAGAAGATCAAGGGTAGCATGTAGGGCCCCAAGCTTGGTAGAGGTGGTGGTCGAAAGCGATAAACTATTTTATCTCGACTTCTGCCTTGAGTAGTATAAAACAAAAAAGATTTTGTTTGTGTATTTCATGTATGGATTCATTAGTCTTTATGATCTTATCTTTATTGTTTTGTTGGGAGTTATAGCTGTCTACTATTTACTTGAATCAAAGTTTACCAATGCATCGTTTGTTAACACCATTTTGAGTAATAGCATGACTGTTGGTGTTTGATGTTTTGTTTTCTGTTTCAATGCATCGTATTTTCAACTCTTTTTGTCTTCTATAAAGCATGTCATGTAATGACAATTTGGTAGCTTGATCGAGCTTTCACTTGAGGAGCTCATGGGGGCAATTTCATGATGAGCTTCAAAACCAAATCCATCCCTTTGTAAATACCTGAATGACTCTGTTAATATATTTGATCGTTTATTGTCCTCTTATCTTTCATGTTCTTCCTAATTGCAATTGCTTTCTTGCGTGTTGAATACATAAGAATGGTTCCAGTTCACGAGAGTGTCAGCTTATTTGTCAAAAAATACGTATGGCTATGAACCGTTATGCAAACATACAAACATAATGTCGACCATCGGAACCAAATGATATAGATTACCTGATGTTATTTGTCTTTGTGAAATATAAGAACGAATCCATAACCATTCACCTTGATCCAATTTGTTGTCTCGGTGAAATGTAAGAATGAATCCATAATCATTCACCTTGATCGAAAGCAACCAAATGACAAGAAGCTGTGAGTACACTCACAATGGCAAATCCATGTGACTTTATCTTCAATTCTTGCATATGTGGAAATAATTCCAACACATCTGTATCCAACCGCTCTTGCAGATCAATCACTCATCAAATTCAAAGTTATGAAATCCTTCATTTCGATTAACGTAAACACAGTCCTAATATTTCAAGATATCAAACTTTTCCCTTCCACCTGATCAAATAATCCTCTTGCTTCCTCTAATAATCGCCCCTTCCAATACCTATCAATCAAACAATTCCGAAGTAAAAACACTATTCTTTAACATTCCATCAAACAACCACCTTCCTTACTCCAAAAAAAGGGTCACCAATCAATCCACAAGATGAATAAGAACCAATCCTATTATTTTGTATGAAAACATCAACACTCAACCCCGAGTTTTAGAACCGGACCATGAGCCTATTTATCCACTTTGCTTATTTTTAACTTTTGTCATGGGTTACAACATTCCATATGTGTCATAATAATCCAGTTACTTTTGAATCATGATGAGGGTCTAAAAAGATATTGTCATCCTTGAATCATGATTTTTTTTTTCCCAATTTAACCCAATAAGAAGTGTCCAACAAGTAATTTTCACATATTTTCAATTATCAATTACAAATATTGTTGATACAAGATTTTGCACCAACTAGAGCGATCTGATTGATCTTGACAGAATCGGAACTAATGTGTGCTTGATTACAGGTAATCAGCAATGTAATGAATCAAGAGCAATTAAGTAAATGACACAGAGAATTTTTAAAGTGGTTCGACGAATTAAACTCTTGACCCTACGTCCACTATTTTTTGTATTTGCTGTGAGAGCTTACAATAATGATCCTGGAATAATTTGCAAACCCCTTCTCATTGCTGGAGAGGGTTTATATACAAATTTTGTATAAAGGAAAGAGCGAAAATAAAGGGATTACAATTAAGATTGAAATGTAACTCCGATATCTTGTAGTTGAGCGTTGAGATTGCACCAAGATTACTATCGATCTGATCTCTTCCGAGATATTCGGGTTCTGAAGTTATTTGTGAGCTGGTTGAACAACTGTAGGGATTGGTCGCGACTAGCTTGTGCTAGGTCGAGCTACATCTCGACAAGCTTATGCTGGGTCGGACAATCGATTGAGTTGAATTGATTCTAGATCGAGATATAACCTCGCAATTCTCTAAGCTTAATGGAAAAATCACACACACCATATGTCCTCTAGTGTTCGGTGCTTGTTTCAAGCTTCGAAGACTATTGCTCGATTTGATATCAAGCTCGGACTTCATCGGTTGTGTGCTGAATGTAGGTCTGGTTGAGCTTCATGAGTCGGACTCATCTCCGATCGACGTACTCAATACTTGGCTTTTCCTCTGCTGTGATACTCTTGACAAACTCGGAATTTGAAATGAAGGGCATATGTGTAACTTCCACGCGGTCATGTCCCATTAAATACAATAGCCTTTGGCAGTTACTTTTCGTCATGCGTGGATGACTACAGCTGTCCACGCGCGAAGTTGAGGCAACATGTGGTGATGGTTATGATTGTGGCAGTCTGATGGTTGATCGACCCTCACAAATGATTGACACATGGCCATGTCCTATGGCTAGGATTGCTAGACGAATCAAGGGTTGAGATTCACTGTAAACGGTCGAATCCCACCTCTTCGTCTCCCATGCAAACCATTATAAAAATGAGCAACTTTGTCAAATATCCTACACACTTTGCAAAAATTTCCAAATTTCTTTGCTTACTCTGTTGCTACTCTTTCAATTTCACGGCAAGTTTCTTCCACCTTCAAACTTTGGTAAGGCTTTTTTCTCGTCCTTTACTTATTTTTGTGCCTTTTGCGATTGAGGGTGGTCATTTTTGTGGCCACATTGAGTTTTTTAGGGATTTTCTAGGGTTTTTTTTAGTGTTTCCGCTAGTTTTTGGGTTTACGGAGGGTTTACAGTGGCGGCTGTCGGAATCCTAGTAGCTCGCTTGTGTTAGCTGTCCGACGCGAGCTACCCTGGGTGCCTGAACTGAAGGCAAAGTGTGGATAGGTCACCAAATTTTTGAGCTTTGACACTTGTTCATTTCTGCTTCAGGTACCCAAAGGCGAGCATTCACCATGTCTTCGTCAAGTAGCCATAGCATTGATTGCATGTTCGACTCTACAGCAGGCTTAGTGGTTCTTGGCGATGTAATTCTTGAGATTTTTGAGATGTTGTTGCTTGAAGCTCAGACCCCGATGCAGCGGGCTCTTCTGACCACACTTATGTGGAGATTTCTCAATCGAAGAAATCTCCAGCCCATAGGTTCCAGAAGGAACTACATTCCTCGATTGGGACCGAGGATATTAGATGCATAACTGAAGTTTATGCGCCTCAACTTTCCTTAAGGGCTCCAAGAGGCTTCTCTTGGAAAAATCCCCCCGCCTGTTATGTGGTGGTCTCTGATACCCTCTTGAGGTGCTGGATGTCCATTCCTCTTCACTACTTCATCGCCAACATTTTGGAATGATTTGGTATTATCTTTCTTCAATTGTCGGTAAACTCGTACAAAATTATCATAGGCATGTATATAGCGTGGGAAAAAAATCTATTCCCACGATTGAGGCTGTCATTCTCGTGGGAAGTAAATCGAGCTCGCCTCAGTAGGGAAGCAAAAAAGTAGACAAGGTCGCTCAGGTTATGCTCGATGCAATGATTAATGAGCTCCTGGCGTTGGGGCCTTAGTGGTTAGGGATGCCATCACCCCACAAAATTTCGCGAGTATTAAAGATTTGTCTCCTCACCAGTAGCTTGCTTGGGCATGCAGCTGCGTGACCAAGGTATTAACAGTTCTCCCCCTTTCATTTTTTATATGCTTCTTCTTCTTCTCCATTAACTCCCATTTCTTTTTAGGCTTGTGTGGCGACCAAGCTTTTCTTCGATGAGAGTTACCCCATGTTGAAGGGTACTAACTTGGGGTGGCAAGAGGTGGAGAAGCTAAAGGAAGATGTCTTGGCTAGGGTTGAGGTAACAAAGAAAGAGAAAGACTTAAAACAGGTCGAGCTTGAACGGCTTAAGGAGGAGGTTGAGGCCTTTGGGGTCAAGGAAATGGAGTTCATTTGCAAAATCAAGGCGAGTGAGACTACTCGAGCAAAGGCTGAAGCAAAGACGGTCGAGGCTGAGAAGAGATTGGCACAACAGTGGGGTGCCAACAACAAGTTGCCTTCCGGGCTTAGTTTGGCTCAGAAGACTATATTGAACTAGGAGGCCAAGTATGAGAATGCCTCACTTGAGCTTACTAAGGAGGTGGAAGGTTGCAAATGGGCTAAGGCTGAGGTTGAACAGCTCAGGCTTGATATTAGAAAGCTGAACTTGGACATCACGAGTTGTGCTTGCGAAATGTCAGTCTTCCTCATGCAGAAGCTGTGAGAAGCTCACCCTTCACTTGACTTTTCCTTCCTTTTATGAGCTTATCAGAAGAAGGTCAACAGGATGAAAACTAAGGCCCAGGGCATGGAGTACGTCTACTCAGCGACTTCGAGCCCGACGGTGAGGGTGAAAAAGAGGTCAAGGATAGAGAGGAGGATGCTAGTGTTAAGCAAGAGGTCGAAGATCCACCTCCTCTAACTACTCTCCCGCTTATTGCTGTCGACCTTCCCCTGGTTGAGCCTCTAAAGGATATACCAGCTCCTACCCTTGCAGAGGTTGCCAAGACTCTCACTGTCGACAATCCTTCTACCCCCATTGGCGATGATCTCCCACATCCTGTTGCTTATATATTCTCTCTCTCTCTCTCTCTCTCTCTCTTATCTTCAGTTTAGCTTGTAACTAAACTAAATACAATTAATGAAAAATTTATTTTGCCCATTCTTGTCGAGCAATGTTTTTATTTCTATAGAGTCGTTTCAGTCGTCCTAATCGGATTGAACATAGGAAATTTGAATTTGCACCAAGTTATGCGTAGCTTGCTACTTGAGGAACTTTTCAAACATATGAGAAAATCTTATGTGTGACAACTCCGAGTTTAGACTAGTTCTCCGTCTCGAGTTTTAGTCGCTAGTTTATGACTGATTTTCCCTCGACGTGTTTTATTCGAGTTTTTTCCAAGTTTAACTTCGTCGATTTGGGGAATTCCTCCCTTCATGAATTGAATTTTAGCGAGGCTTATGAAGTTAAGCTGCCATTTTCGAACTCTCGACTATGAGCTTTGGATGCGATCGCGTAGGTTGTGATTTTGAAACCATGAATGACGAACAAAATAACAATAAATAAAATTTAACAGACAAAATAGAGTTTATGAATGATACATTTTTATCATTGAAGGAAATTTGGCCATACAAAACCTTAATATGAATGAAAAACAAAACATGGTTGAAACCCGAGTTGCTTATTGGTAATACTTTTATAAATGCTTAGCGTTCTATGCTCGTAGTATAGCTTCACCATTGAGGTGTTCTAGGTGGAAAGTTCCTTGTATGAGCTTTTTAGAGATCCTAAAAGGACCTTCCTATTTGGGCCCAAGTGCCATCGAGTTCAGGTTTTGTGTACCCTAGACCACCTTTCAGAGGACTAGGTCACCCACTCCGAAGTCTCAGCTGAAGCTCGCCTCTTGTCAGAAGTGAGTCAGACGATACTTCAAGCTTCTGGTTGTGGTTCTGTAAGACCATAAGGCCTCGGGCAATTCCTAAGCCCACCTTCCTTTAAGGGCATCGAACTTCTTTTTTATGGTGTACTTTGTTTACAACCTCTATTTGGCCATTGGCTTGAGGCCGATAAATAGCAACGAAGCTTTTCCTGATACAGAACCTTTCACAAAAAGATTTGAGGCCCTCACAATCGAATTGTTTCCCATTATTAGTTATTATAGTATAGGAATTCTGAATCTACAAATTATGTTTTTGTAGACGAAATCCTTCAATTTGTTCACCGTGATGGTAGCCAAAGGCTCGACTTCTGCCCACTTGGTGAAGTAATCCACTACGACCACTATGAACTTAACACCTCCTCTTCCTTGGGACAAAAGGCATATCAGATCAATTCCCAGATCACAAACAACCAAGGGCTTTTTAGAGTAGTTAACTCTTGGGGTAGAGCTCACGGAACATCTACAAACCTCTAGCATTTGTCGCACCTACATACATAGTCTACTGCATCATCAAAGACTGTTGGCCAACAATAACCCTGGCGAAGTACCTTGTATGCTAAAGATCTGCCCGCTGCATGATTCCTACAAATGCCTTTATGGATCTCCCTTAAGACATATTTTGCATCTTCATGATCAACACACCGCAAGAGTGGCGAATTGTACCCACGGTTATATAGTTTGTCATTGATGAGCCTATCTCAAGCTAACTTTGCTCGGAGTGTCTTGGTTTCACTTTTTCCTTCAGGCATTGTTCCATCTCTTAGGTAAGCAATTATTACATCCATCTAGTTATATCTCTACCCTGTTACTAAGACTGATTCTTGTGAAGCAAGAATGTTGGGACTTAGAAGGAATTTGATAGGTATTGAATCAGTCTTTTCTTGACTCATTGCCAAAGTTAGGTGAGCCAGAGCGTCAACCATTGAATTCTTTTCTCTTGGGATCTGAAGAATAGTGAAAGTTTGAACTGCTCGAGCTCAAATTTCACTTGCCGGAGAGAGGATGTCATTCTGTTCTCTTTTTCTTGATATTCCCAGAAAAATCTGATGGACCACGAGCTAAGAGTCGTTGTAGATCTTTATAGACTCTGTCTTCATTTCTTTGGCGAGATGGATCCCTGCGAACATTGCTTCATACTTTGCCTCATTGTTTGAGGCATCAAACCCAAATCTGACTACAACTCAGATTGGGTCCCTTCAAGACTTTCGAGCAAAAGCCCAACTCCTGCCCCCTTTTCATTTAAGGTCTCGTCTACATACAGAGTCCACTGCTATAGACTATCAAGCCTTGGTTTCCCTGGTTCACTTGCTTCTGAGGTGCTCACTTTTAGTGGGCTAATTTCTCCCTTGGGTTAATAGGAAAACTCCGAGATAAAGTTTGCCAAAGCTTGCTCCTTTATTGCTATTCTTTGGATGTACTTGATAACATGTTGACTTATCTTCATGGTCCACTGAATCAATCTACTCGATGCCTCAGGCTTCCGCGTTATTTTTCTCAGTGGAAAGTTTGCGAGCGGCGATGATTAGTGCATAGGTGAGCTTCTCCATCTCAGGGTATCTTGTCTCAGCATTGAGCAACCTCTTGCTTACATAGTACACCAACCATTGCACTCCTCCCTTTTTGCGTACCAAAGCCGTGTTGATTGCAGACTTAGATACTGATAAATACAGAAGTGAAGGTTCGCCCTAGATGAACTTTGACAGCAAAGGAGGCTACCCTAAGTGCTTCTTCAGTTCTTGGAAGCTTTCTCACACTCTTCTATCGATTAGAAACCCTTGTTTTTCTTCAGGGTTTCGAAGAAAGGTAGGCACCCATTTGTAGCTCGGGAGGCGAACTTGCTAAGTGCGGCTACATGCCTTATGAAGCTCTAAACCTGCTTTATGCTGGTCGGGCTCTTCATGTTCAAGAGAGCTTGAATCTTGTCTGGGTTGGCTTTGACACCTCGCTAATTAACAAGGAAACCCAAAAACTTTCCCGAGCTTACTCCAAAAGCACACTTCAGTGGGTTGAGTCTCATTCTATATTTTCTGAGGACGTGGAATATTTCCCCCAAGTACTCAATGTGGCTCTCGACGACTTTTGATTTGACAAGCACGTCGTCGATATACACCTTTATTATGTTGCCAATTTGCTCGGCGAACATTTTGTTCACCAGAAGCTAATAGGTCTCTCCAACATTCTTCAAGCCAAATAGCATTACCCTATAACAGTAAATATCCCAGTTAGTAATGAATGAGGTGTGTTCTTCATCAGGCTGATACGTTGGGATTTGGTTATGTCATGAGTATGCATCCATGACGCTGAGTGGTGCGTTCCCGACTATAGCATCTACTAATTTGTCGAACCAGGGTAGCAGAAAACTATCTTTCGGAAAGGCTTTGTTCAGATATGTGAAGCTGACATAAGTCATTCCCTTGCCATTAGACTTTTTCACCAAGACTAGATTGGTGAGCCAGTTCGGGTATTTCACTTCCTTGATGAAGTTGATGTTCAAAAGCTTGTCAACTTCATCTTTGAGCGCTTTGGACCGCTCTATATCCAAGATCTTCTTTTCTGTCTAATTGGTCAAGTCGTTGGGTGGACGTTTAATCTGTGACACATTACCTCGGGGCTGATTTGTATTATGTCTGTGTGTACCCAAGTGAACACATTGAGGTTTTTCTTTAGGAACCCCACTAGATTGTTTGCCAGTTCATCGCTCAAACTGCTACCAATTTTCAACACATGAGTCGAGTCTTCCTCGCTAACAGATACTTCTCGTAGCTCTTATGTTGGCTCTGTTGTGGGCTTTTCTTTGTGGGTATGAGGATCTATGGTGTCTTCCAAGGGTTTGGGATTTGGCTCGGACTCAAGGTTGAACATGGTTCTCGAGAGCGACCATTTCAATACAGCATAAATAGCCTGGTTGTAGTATTCCTGAGATTCTTTCTTGTAGCTCCTGATCGTTGTGACCTCGCTTGGAATCAGAAACCTTATTGCTTGGCAACATACCGAGGTGACTACACTCAGATCATCCAAGATCGGTCTTTCAAGAATGACGTTGTAAGTGGTTAGATAGTCCACTACTAAGAATTCTACCATCACCGTCCTAATCCTGGGGTTTGCCCCCAAGGTGATGGGCAGGTCGATTGTTCTCTTGGGGACTAGGTTGTCCCCAGTGAATCCATAGAGCAGTAATGGACACACTTTTAGGTCTTGTTCTGTGAACCCCATTTCTCGGAAGGCTTCCAAGAAGATGATGTTTGCTGCACTACCATTATCGACCATTACCCTGAGTACTCGGGCATTGTTGATCGCTTTATCCTTGCTGTAATCACGATCGCATCATGATTATGGCGAAGAGATTCTTCACACTCATCCACGATGAATCCTATCACCTCGCCTTCTTCTCTAGGCCGTTTTGGTGGCTTCTGTTCACAGCTCATTACTTAGGGGACCGAGTCTGTCTTGGCCTCTCGTGCATATTACTTGCAAGAGCACCTTGAGCTTCCCACAATGTCGGGACCCCCATAGATCATGCCTACCAAGGCTTCGTTGTTGGCCGGGGCTTGTTGGATCTGGTTATTTTGCTTGCTTATACTTTTGTGAGCTGGTGCCTCCTTGACAAATTCTTTTAGGTGGCCCATTCGGATCAAATCTTCGATGGCATCCTTTAGAGCTTGACACTTATTGGTGTTGTGCCTGATGTCCTAGTAATATTGGCAATATTTTTGTCAATCTCTTCTACCCGGAGCCCTCTCATCCTTTCTAGAGTGGGCAGTCTTTTAGCCTCACGAGAGACTTCATACATATGAGCTATGTCTTGAGTGAGGGGATGAACTTTGCATATTGCGAAAAATGTTGTCTTTCCCCGCGATTTTCTGTTTTTTGCCTTTTTTAGAACTTGTTCTGGTCCCTATCATTGCAGTCTTGACCCTTTCGTTTATCTACTAGGTGATCTTGTCACCTGTCCGGGGCTCTTTATGGAAAGCTTTTAGCTAGAGCTGCTAGCGAGCTTTCCACTGTTGATGTTTAGTAGCCGTTTGGTAGAATTTTGCCAGACTTACATGGTCTTCACTTTGGAGCTCTTTTCAGCTCTGTCTATGGCTTGATACCCACGATTAGCAAAGTCTGGATTGACTCTTCAGGTGCATCTGCGACTTTTGCCTACTCGTCTTGGAACCTCATTAAGTACGAGGTCAGTGTTTCATCTCTTTCCTGATGAATATTGCTCAAATAGCTG
This sequence comes from Pistacia vera, assembly GCF_008641045.1. Taxonomy (NCBI): domain Eukaryota; kingdom Viridiplantae; phylum Streptophyta; class Magnoliopsida; order Sapindales; family Anacardiaceae; genus Pistacia; species Pistacia vera. The sequence goes on from NW_022196431.1 coordinate 87,092, forward strand.
AGCGGCATTGTGAATTGTCTCCTCGCTTGGAATTGCTATAGGTACAGTGAGGAGAACTGTTGCCAAGAACTAATTGAGTTTTCCTTGAGCCTTTTGTACCATTTCTTGGCTTCCCCTACCAATGTGACCATGAAGCAGCGACACTTTGCCAAGTCATAGACTTGGTGTAGCTCTATCAGGTCGTTGAAAGAGTCAAGGTGGTCTCTGGGATCTCATTTCCTATCGAACTTGCTTTCTGGCGCCTTGAATCCTTTGGGAAGCGGGGCCTGACAAATGTCCTTTGTGAATAGAGAGCTCACTATCTCTTTTGCCGCATTGTTCTGGCAGGCTCTTAGATCGTCGAGCATTTTTTGCACCCGATCTAAGTCTTCGTCATGGGGATTGCCCTGACTGGCCCTATTCAGCCTTACCTCGAGTAAGTGAGTCTGCAAATCTATTGCTTGTGAGCCCCTTCTATTGTGCATATTGATGCGCGCGGTTGAGTCATGATGGCTAGGCTAGTAGGCCTAGTTAGTAAATTCATGTTTTATACGTGAATTATACAACTTGCCTTTTAATTCGCGTATAAAACTCAAAATTACGTATTTTATCAAGGCTGTCATATAATACGTGAATTATATGCCCAATCTATATAATTCATGAATTATACACGTATTATTGCCGAATTATTGCACGCAAAAAAAAAAAAAAAAAAAAATTAAGTGGAAAGCCAAAACAACATCATTTTGGGTGGGGTATGACTAAAAAATTGTAATATACTATCTAACTATAATTCTTTATGAAATATATGACAAAATCCACTAAATAACTTTTGTAAACATATATACATATAGGTATATAATGTAAAACCCGAAAGTTCTAATTTTAATTCATATAAGTATATACACAAAATAACTGATATACTTTAATAAGTACAAGATAGTCTTGGACAGTGCCACCAAACTCCTTTGCTTCTTGACGTCCCACCCAACCGTAAATCATTTAGTACCTGCAAAACAGTAAAATAATGGAGTGAGCACTAATTGCTCAGTAATTAAACCAAACTGCAAAACTGTTTTTCCTTCGTTACTAATATTCTGACTTTCCTTTTCTCACTTTTTTTTTTTTTTTTCTGATATGCTGCATTCTTTTCTAATATTTTGCATTCTTTTCTGGTATTCTGATTTATTACTTACCAATGTGCAAAAACAATTAATAAAACTGTACATCGTCGAGCACATAAGAAATGCTAAATCATGCAAGTAGCATAATACATATGTAGAATAATAAACTTTTCTGAGAAAAGAATTTTCTTTTCTTTTCTGTTTTTTGTCTCTTATGCTGTATCTCTTTTTTTTCTTTTCCGTATCTCTTTCTTTTCTTTTTTGTTTTTTTTTTTTTTTCTGTTCTAGTTTGCCGATCGGACTAGGTTGAGGCATGGATTTGGAACCTTGGCCATGTGAGTGTATATTGGGTACAGTCCTCATCTACATGCACTACTGACGGACTGTACTAATTCTGTTATGCTATGCTGAGGCCGCTCACTGATGGTGGCGTGCATGTAGGTATTTTCTGCTAGGTACAGTCCTCATCCACATACACTGCTGACAGACTATACAAATTCTGTTCTGCTATGCTGAGGCTGCTCATTGATGGCGGCCTGTATGTGGGAATTTTCTGCATCTCTGTCACTCACGGGTTCCCCATCGCAACAATCTTATAACATAACATGCTGTAGAAAGAGAATAGAAAGAGATACTATACACATTTCTAAATGAATTTGCAAGCTATGGAAATTCTACACTTGCATTCTTTAGTAAATGAGAAAATATACATATTTGCATGTTAACTTTAAAAGAATCTATAAGCCATTTTCTTTCTTTCTTTTCTTATTCTTTACTAACATTTTCTTTAATATTCTCATTTACCAAATCAAGGCTATATATAAATAAATCATATGCATAATATATGCATGATCAAGCCCATTCTGTGATATTCTTTCCAAGTTCACATCCACAAACTTGAAAACTCATTATGACATAATGATATGTCATGACATATTCTACCATTCTCTACTATCACAAATGTCATATCAAAGTGACACTTTAACATGCAATTCTTTTCTAACACTTTCATGTACTATTTAAGAAGTAATAAAGGTTCAAGTAACTAGAACCAAGCACTAAGGGCCATTTATCTCATGGAACTAACATGACCAAGCGATATTCTAAATTTTGGCATAACAATATGCACTCTTGAATATTAACATTTATAATTGTTTAAGCCCAACATAATCTTTCTACTTCAATTCTTGCCTTCTCTAACCATTTCTTCAATAGGGTTTAGCCAGCTCATGCATGCATTTTCTTTTTGGATTTTTATCAAACAATTCATATACACATGCAGCTACTAAGTTGGCTACACTTCCACATCTCTCTAAATCCACCAAAATTTGAGCAAAAACTCATTAATTATAGCCATAAACCTAGCCAATTTCAACACTAATTCTTCCATAATTCCACCAATTCATCACAAACTCAAGCACTACTTCTCATGGCTGGAAATTATACATCATTCAACATAAAAAACAGACAATTCTCACATACAAACATGCAAGAATCATTCTACACAAGTCTTGCTCAAATCAAGGCTAAAATTGGGTTTACTTACCTTGAATGTGTGATATAATCTCCCTTTTGCTAAAAGTCTCTCCCTCTTGGATCTAGATCATATAAAAACCATAAGAATTTAAAACTTTAAAGTTTAATCACACTCTCTTGTGTTAGAATCTTACCTTTGTATACTTTAGGATTGAAAATCTATAAAAATCCAAGCCAAATCCTATGATTTCCCCTTGAAATTTAGTAAAGAAAATTGAGAGAAAATTGGGTGAATATTATAACCATGTATTCCCATTTTGCCCTTGCACTTTATATGAAATTTCATCTATATCCTTTAGTCAATTACCATAATACCCTCATTTTATTATCTTCTTCACATTATTTTGTTTCCTTTCACTTCCCACTTTTTCATCTAATTATGAGTGAAAAGACCATTTCACCCCTAATGAAGTTTTAAGGATTTTTCTTCACATTTGTCTAAAGTAACTTCAAAGAAATCCAACTAAGGGTATTAGGGCATAAATAAAATTACGTACCTTGCTGTGGGTGTTACAAGAATTAAAAGATTTTCTTTTCTCCTTCTCCTCTTCGGTTCTTCCTTAGTTCTCTTCCACAGTTCTTCAAATCATATTTTCTTCAAATCTTCAACAATTCTTCATCTCTTTAACTCTCTTTTCTTCATCTCTTGACTCTTGACTCTTGATCTCTTCTTCTCTTCTCTTTTTAACTCTCTTCTCCAAGGTCCAAGACTTCAACTCTTCAAGCCTCATGGTCACGATACACATTTCTTCTCTTCTCTTTTTAACTCTCTTTGAATCTTGTATGTTGGTGATTTGCTTGTGTTTGTGCTGGTGTGTGAGTAGTAGTAAGGGCTGGTGGATTGATGGATTTGTTATGTTGGTGGATTGATGGATTTGTTTGAAACATGTTCGATGAAATGCTTGTGAGAGTTATATTTGCTATTTGGCATATGTTTTAGCATAATATTCCATTTAGTTTTGTTGTTTTGTATTGTATGGTTTGAAATGAAATGGTTATAACAATTTTTGTTTATACAAGTTTTAAACTTTTAATTTATAAAACTTAAGTATTAGCTTTTTAGAACTGGTTAGGCTATGTATACGATATACCCACTACCCAATAATGTGTAACAAGAAACAATGAAGACAATGAAATGCTATATTGATTTTAACCAAGTGGTCCATGAAAAGTGCTATAACTAGGATTGATATTACCGTATTTTCAAAATGTATTATTGACAATGTGTCGTATTAAACCCGTATATACCCATACTGTATTCTTCTCGTATTTGAATTTCATAGCCGAATTTTTACAAACGTATTTTTCACCATTTGTTGTATCATACCTATAAAATTTTCATACCATTTTTCTGTTGTACCCATATTTACTAACTAAGCTAGTAGGTGCTATCATACTCATCAATGCGTCGCTTGCAACGTTGGTTAAAACCAGAACGTCGATCATTGCCAGATTGGTACACATGACACATCTCGCGGGCTTGTGAGGTCTTAGTCTGCCTTTGGCATGGGTTAAAACTAGCATGCTGATGTTGGGGATATCGTTGAGCATGGCGAATATCCTTCTGGCGACCATTATCTTCATCCTCTCCTATGGGCTGTTTGTTGGGTCGCCTCTTAGGGTTCGTTTGCCTACGGGACTCTCGTTCATGGGCAGAACGTGCCCGATGGTGCTGGGATTGTCGATCGTTCCTTAGTGCTGACGAACCAGATTAGTCACCTGTTAAATTTTGACCTGTTAGGGTAACATCGATAAAGTGCAGTTAGTCAAGGTCTTAAGGGGTTAGCTACTAGTTTCTCAATTTAGCCACATTTTTTGCATTGCCTATGCAACTATTTTTCTGATCATCTCCACCAGTTGGCCATTTTCAGGATTCAACATCCCTGCCCTTTGCTAGTTCGTGGCCTGCTACACTGGCCCGACAATGTCTTGATGCACCTCTTAGTGGCTGGTTTCCATGTTGTCGTGGTTTCTGGTGGTGGTTTTTGATCTTGTACGAACCATTGCAAGCCTTGAGTGATCAGATCACTGGATTGTTTATCGGAAATTCTAAAATTTTGGCAGGAGGCCTCCTTCTAGCGCTAAAATGTTGATACAAGATTTTGCACCAACTAGAGCAATCCGATGGACCTTGACGGAATCGAAACTTATGTGTGCATGATTATAGGTAACCACATGTAATGAATCAAGAACAATTAAGTAAATGGCACAAAGAATTTTTAAAGTGGTTCGACGAGTTAAACTCTTGAGCCTACGTCCACTGTTTTTTGTATTTGCTATGAAAGCTTACAATAATGATCCTGGAATAATTTGCTAACCCCTTTCTCATTGTTGGAGGGGGTTTATATACAGATTTTGTATAAAGGAAAGAGTGAAAATAAAGGGATTACAATTAAGATTGAAATGCAACTCTGATATTCTAGCGGTTGAGCACTGAGATTGCGCCAAAGTTACTGTCGATCTGATCCCTTCCGAGATATCTGGGATCTAAAGTTATCTGTGAGCTGGTTGAACAACTGTAGGTATTGGTCGCGACTAGCTTGTTTTAGGTCGAGCTACATCTCGACGAGCTTATGTTGGGTCAAACAACCGATTGAGTCAAATTGATTCTCTTCGAGCTTGATGGGAAAATCACATACAATACATATAATTCGTAAAGCATGTGACATATTGACATGAAAACCTCAAATCATCCTCTAATGCCAATGTAAGATATAATTCAATATGAGCAATGCTAGTTTTACAAAGACACATACAAAGGGGGCATACAAAGACAAACCCTTGATTTTCATGATTTCTCTCTCTCTCTCTCTCTCTCTCTCTTTCCGTTTTTTCTTTGTTTTTTCTTCTTGATGATGTCACTTTGTAGCCCTTTTTGTATGGGTCTTTGTAAGGATAACATTTTTCATTCAATATAATACAAAATTGTAAAATCATAAATACCTCGTGAAAAGACTTTTCTTTCAAGAATCATAAAGGAAGAGAAACAAAGAAAAAAAATTGTGTAAACTTTGATCAATTTGTTGCTCTGTTTAACCGCATGTAAGATCATACTGAGCAGTGGATATGGAAGTTAATTAACTATTAAGCTGTTACTAAATAATTGTATGTATCATTATTTAATATAACTCTCTTTTATGGGCTCCCTGGGCTGTAAACTCATGAATGTTCTGTCGTTTAACAATAAATATATATATATATATATATATATATTCATTGCCATTTGAAGAGGTAAAATTCTTTCATTTTGCCACCTAATCAAATTGTTTGACATTTGGTTATATTTGATTAGTGTTGATTTAGATTCTTGATATTTGGTTAGATGTTATTAGTCATGATGTGATATAAATTAATGAATTGGATTTGATAGTGTACGTAATTTATTGTAATTGGTGTTTGATGTTGTTTGTTATTAATGATAACGTTATTGATTGTTATGTGAATTTAAAGGGTTGGTGAATACGAAAAGGTTTGATAAGTTTTATTTCGTTACATTGTATTAAATTACTAATAGCACGTATTTGACATCCAATAGTCTAACTAAAACTTCATTAATTTCTGTAAAGACAGACCATTCACATAAATTGTTTTTTTTTTTTTTTTTGACCTTTCCATCTCCGCATCTTAACTAAATGAGAGAGAGACTGAACAAAAAAAAAAAAAAAAAAAAAAAGCCGCTCAGATCTCCGATGAAGATGACGACGACGAAGAGCAATCAGATCCATCTCTGACACTCAATCTCACAATCACAATACTTGCTAGAAATGCAGAAGACGGCACAAGCATGGTTCATTGGAGGTCCGAGCACCGCCAACTCCAACGGCCATTGACAAAAGCCTTCGTCTCTACTGGCCCTCCCATCCCAAGAATAATTGAAGAGAGTTATCTCCAGTCACCAACATTGGCATAAAAAAAGTAAGAATGGATAAATAACACATAAATCGAGGGCTTGCGGATCCTCATACATATATGAAATCAGAAAAATCAAAGTTCACAAAACATGAACAGAGGTCAAAGAAATTCAGATCAGGCTCACGGAACAAGAAAGGTAACAAATCGCAAGCTTTTAATCCAATATAAATATTTTGTTTTTCTACCCCTCATGAGTTTATGTTTTCTTTTTTTCTTAAACTACGGCATATGCAGCCAAGAAGGAGAAGAAAGTTGAGTTTGATAATTCTTCAAACCCCGTTGGTTCCGCTGTTAAGTTTGAAAGCAAGCAGCTACCGCCAAAATAAAAAATATCTACATCAAAATCGGAGAAAACATCTCAATTAAATGTGGTTGGAGAATATATATCAATCGAGGGTTTTCTGGTTCTCTTCCTATTTGTATATTTCTTATCTTTTGGTTTATTAAATATAATAAATAACATGGGTTTGACTTCGGTTTTATGGGAGATTTTTAACAAATCCACCATGGGTGATGTTTTAAGAGAGTTGATAATGTTTATCGCACCTTTGTGGATTGTTGTGATTGTTGGGATATTGGTTGGCTGGGCGTGGAAGCCCAAATGGATCAATCTGGGTTGTAGAGATTTGGTGGATGCTTCACTTTCCAAGGTTTCGAATTCATCTTCTATTGGCTTGGCTTCTATTCCCAGCCTCAACTTTTTGAAGTTTCAGTTCCCCACTTGCATATCCGGGGTTTCTGATGATGGGCTTCAAACGAACAATTTCAACAACCAATCTACCATCAGTTCTGATTCGGGTTCTGGTAATTTAATAATCAATGCTTTTTTTTTTTCTTTAATTCTGATTGCAAGTTTTGGTAATTTAATAATCAATGTTTTTTTTTTCTTTTTTTGGGTAAAAATCTTTGGTCAAGGACGAAGAACAGGCAGGGAGGTTTGTGAAGAAGGAAACAACAATAAGGAAGTGGAAGAGATGAAGATTGAGCCTATTGAAGAGAAGAGCAAACTGAAATTTGATTTTGAAAAGCCAAATCACGATGATGGAATAGATAATGCCTGTAAACCACCAAAACCTGGAGTTCCTAAAGTGGAAAAAACTGGTACTTTGACTATTTTGGTCTTGCCTATTAATATGAGTTGACTTGAATTATGATTCAATAGATTCATTGATGCTATCTTGACATTGTCCAACTGTCAGCTCCCTTTTCATCGAATTCGTTTTCTTCTCTATTCAGTTCTACAAATTCATCATGAGGTTCGCCTTCTCCGCCTCGGTTGTTTTTGGTGTTCTCCTAAGAAAATTATCTAGCCAAAGAGCAAGGAAGATTGATCAATGATTAGTAAAAACGATGAGTTCTTATCGGATTTGGGTATTTTCTCAGTGAAAGAGCAAAAGATGCTAAAGAAGGCAGTGAAGGAGGAAGAAAAGGTTAGTCGAGAGGCAGAAAAGTTCGTGAAATGGGCAAGACAAGCGTCAATGAGAATGAGCGCGCATGACATTGAAGATTGGCTCAGCGATGATTAGAGTGCAAACTAATGAGTATAGTTTAAGGGTTTTGATTTTTGTTTAAATTCATCTTTAATACTGTAAGCTTTTCTGTTTTCTCTTTGATGCTATAAATATATAGTTGCGTTGTAAGGGTGATAATCTTTTCAATATGCTTATATACATTTTGAGAAATATACGGAATTTTTTGTTAATAGAAGTTCCAAAATGGTATAATTTGCTGTATTCGTCTGTTGAAATTGTTTGATGTTTGCTGTTTCCAATTCATTTGTTTGTCTGAATTGGAAAGGATGCAGAATTTTGACAATTGTTATTGAAAGTTATTGTTGTGGTGTGGTTTGGCACTTTGTTTTCAATGAGATTCTTTGTTATAGCTTAAAATTTTGATGACTCAATAAAGAGAATGATCAGTTGATTTTCACTACAACTGACAGAGATGATACTTGTAAAGATGATGCTGAAGAAGCTGGTTGGTGTGAATCTGTGACTATAAAATTTGGACTACTTACCTGCTTAAGAACAAACTGAAATACATGACAGGAGAATTATAAGGATTATGTGAAACCAAAATTTGGAGTAAAGCAATTTTTGTAGTCTTGCCCTGTTTTGATCATTGCAAATTTGCAATCTATTATGGTTTGATCTTTTTATTATATAAACATATTAAATGGGATTCTCCTGAATAATATTTTGTTGTGGAGTTGTCTACGAATTTAAGCTTAATGATGAGACTTAAATTCTATTGTTTTGTATTCTTTTATGTGAAAATTGTAGCATGATGGTTTTGCAAATGCAATGCAAAAGTCAAGAATATTTTGCTGGGATATGTTTAATTTTGGTTTTGGCTTGAATGAATCTTGACCTGCAGTTAAAGTTCATAATATCTTATCTGGGTGAAATGCTTCCCAAATTGTTCTATGAAAAGTGTTGCAACTCCTCTTCTTTGCTTTGAAAATTGAATATATTCCTATCACTAAAATGTTCTTTCTCTAATTAATTTATTTATTTATTTTCTGTCAAAACCACTTTCATAAACAACCCGCACAATGTGCGGGCCTTTCAACTTGTGAGTATATATAAATGTGAAAAAAAAAAATTACTATTATTAATTATTCAATTCAAAATATCAAAAAAAAAAAATCACAATAAAATATTGCTTTTTTAGATAAAATTTAAATATAATTAAAATAAAGTATTACTTATTAATTGAACATTTCCTTAAGCATTACAACAAATATTTGATAATATATAATTTGAAACATAATGTCAAAATCAAATTCATAAGCAAATCCAACGTAGAAATGCACGATCGGTATCCACACAAAGACAAGACGTAATTAGGTTAAAAAAAAATTAATATTATCGAAATCAATATCCACCATAATTAATATTAGCAAATTCGATTCAATGAGTACATATAAATGTGTAATAATGAAAAAAATTACTATTATTAATTCTTTTATTCACTGTATCTACAACAAATATGTCATAATATATTATATCAATCAAAACTATTACCAAGACAATGTATAAAATAAAATACAAATAGCAATAAATCAAAATATCGAAATTTCAAAAAAAAAAAAAAATAGCAAAATCAAATTCATAACCAAATAAACATGATCCAAAAAGATAAACAACATGTCAAAAACCAATTTCAAAAGCAACCATTTAACCATATCCAATATCTCTCTTTTTTGGAAAGATTTTGGTTTTATTATTGAATTGAGTTGCAACTACCGATCATAGTGCATATTATTGGCTTTTACCATATGGATTTATAGTGCCACTGCCATCTGCTTAATCCATATTTTGAAGGTTTCAAAATTTGAAGATATAACACAATGACCATTTTAAGATCAAGGTTAATTATGGAATAAATTATTTGATATTTATAAAATTAAAATTTTTAATGATTTTAATTTAAATAATTTTATTAGTACTTAAATAATAACACTCATGTAAAATATATATTTATTTAAAAAAATTAATAATAAGGATTAAAAGGAGTTTTTTTTTTGGGTCAAAATAAAATATCTATTCCACAACAAACAAGCATGCATAAAATATGACTAATGTTAGAAAGTGCGATCATTGGATGAATTGTGGGCCAAATAGATCCATTCTTATGCAGATTTCTCATAGGGCCCAAGAACCCATCTTTACACCCACCGGAACAATAGCACTTCTATATACGACGTCGTTACCTCAGTAAGACCTTAACCTCTTTGAAGCCACGGTCATATTGGGTGCTTGGCAGCTTGTCGGCTAGGGTTTCTGAGATTTTAGAGAGGAAGTTAAGCCGCGCGACCAACATCAGCAACCATGGTTCTCAAGTACGTCTCTCTCTTTCTTTCATCTATCATTTCTTGTGCTCATTCTGCTTCTCTGCAATTTTCCATTGTAACTTTTATGTAATTTTATTTATATCTGATTCAAGTCATTTACATCCATAACACGATAGAACTGGGATCTCAAAATACTACGTTAAAATCCGCAAAGTATTTTGTTCAGGAAAAAAGAAACTGTTATTTAACTATTTGGAATATCACTAATGTGCCGAGATAATAACATAAAATTTAATTATATGTTATGTGGTTGTTGCTTCTCTTGCAAATTCTAAAATTCTGTTTTACTTATTTGCTGTATCAGGACTGAGCTCTGCCGATTCAGTGGTGCCAAGATATACCCTGGTAAGGGTATCAGATTTGTTCGCTCTGATTCTCAGGTATTTTTGCTATCGGGCTGTTATATTTTATTGTGATTTGTTGACTAATCTTGGAGCAAATTTTTGTAGGCATCCCTCTGGTGATTCTTTTTGCATGTTTCTGTCATGTTGTAGAATTTGATTAAGTGTGCAAATAGCTGATTAATAGATTATGTTAATGGGAAATTTTGTCATATTTATGTTATATGTATAGACCACAAATAGATTATTCAGACAAGTGATGCCCTCTTTGTTATTGATGTAGGTTTTCCTCTTTGCCAACTCAAAATGCAAGAGGTACTTCCACAACCGTTTGAAGCCGTCAAAGCTTACATGGACGGCCATGTACAGGAAACAACATAAGAAGGTACTTTCTTTTCTGGAAATGCCCTTTGTCATATGTACAGGAAAATAAAATTCTCGTAAAATCTTGATCTCCTAATTTATCACTAGTTACACTAGAGTTCAGTTGTTTATATTTTTTATTTGCTATTCATAGGACATTGCTGCTGAGGCCGTGAAGAAGAAGCGCCGATCCACCAAGAAACCGTATTCTAGGTCTATTGTTGGTGCCACCTTGGAAGTTATACAGAAGAAGAGGACTGAGAAGCCAGAAGTCCGAGATGCTGCAAGGGAGGCTGCACTTCGGTATGTGCTTAATGTCCATTTGTGATGTTTTCCCTGGTATGGGTATTGAGAATAAAATTCTTTGTTTTGCTAGCTTTGCAAACTCTGAATATGTTTTATGATTATTAGTGAAATTAAGGAGAGGATCAAGAAGACTAAGGATGAAAAGAAGGCGAAGAAAGCAGAGTTGATGGCTAAGACACAGAAGAGTAAGAGTAGCATGCCTAAGGGGGCTATGCCTAAGGGCCCCAAGCTTGGTGGTGGTGGTGGAAAGCGATGATTTACTTCCTCTCTTCTCTTCTTCCTTAGTAGTATAAACAGTTAAGATTTTGTTTCCTTATTTCATTTATGGATCCATTAATCATTATGGCCAGATCTTTTTATTCTTTTTGTTATGATTTTTGTTGGGAGTTATATTGGTTTACTATTTACTTAAATTGAAGTTTTCTAATGCATCATTTGTTACTTTTTGAGTATATCTTGATGGATGGTGTTTGATATGTTTTGGTCTTCTGATTTATCACATCTGCTAGCTTATAGTTTGACAGTATACAATTTTCCCAGAAATCACTGAATAACGGTTTCTCCCTCAGGTCACCATTTGTTATTTGATTAGCACATTTTACTCTGTTAAATTTAATTGTGAAGCCTTGATGGAAAGGTTACATTAAGTGATAAGAATCAAGTTGTAGAACCGTATGGTTCATGGGGAGGAATGGTATTTTATTAGTGAATTGATTGCATAAGATGATGTATTTAATTTTAATTTTGTGGCATGCGCAATGAGAATTGAGAAGCTTGATTGAGCTTTCACTCAAGGACTTTAGCAACTAAATCAGATTCGTCTGTAAATTCCTGATCTACGACTCCATTGATTCAATTGAACTTCAATAACCACTTCTTTTGCACATCCATTACCCATCAATTTGAAAATTATAAATCCAAATCAACAAACCCACCAATCCTAGTATTTCAAGACATCCTCTTAGCTTCCTCTAATAACAATCAAACAATTCTAAGTAACAACACTATTCTTTAAACAAGAACTTGTTTTTTTGCGTAAAAGGAAGTGTTATTTTTCTGTTTAGCAAGAAGAGATTTTTATTTGAGTAATACTACACATACATCATTTTCATACAACATTTCTCATACAACATTATGTGGCAAGATATGATTAATTAATTTAAAGTTAAAATTAAACTTTCACCCAATCACATCTTGCCACATAATGTTGTATGAGAAATATTGTATGAGAATGATGTATGTATAGTACTATTCTTTTTATTTCTTCTGTAGTCTCAATAAATAGGGTTGTGTAAAAGGAGGAGAATATTATTTGGTGAACTTTTCTTATCAACGGAATTCTTTCTACTCTTATATTACCAACTCCTAATTTTATGAATAAAAATAAAAGAGATATTAAATTGGTGCCAGATGGCAGTAAAAGAGAGAGTAGCTTAGAAGTAAGCAATTTAAACAACAAACTACAACTGCCAACTCATACAATTTGACACCTCCACCTACTACGCGTTTTTATTTAAATTATTTTGATTATGAAATTACCAAAGTAACCCCTCACCTTGAATGGATGCCCTTATTGGGAAATGCCTCTTTCAAGTTTCATCCTCCTCCTCAGAATGTATTTTATTTCCGTGTGGACCAAACTCCTTTTTTTAGATAGATTAACAGAAACACGATTGTTAAGTTTGATCCTCAGTAATACATTAAAAAATTACAAAAAACTAATTAATTAATACAGAGGGGTAAATAAATAATAACACAAGGAGTCTCCTCCCCTTCCATTCCACCGCAAAACCAATAATAATAGTAAAAGAGAAACAAAGTACCAGTTTCAACGGTTAAATCTAGCCTGCACTAGAGAGCAATCTTCCTCTCTCTTTCTGACACAAAACAAACGAAAACTATAAGACAAGAACGTGTTGTTCGGCCATTGAAAACTCCCTTACAAGACACTTCACAATCTCTCTTTCTGCAATCTTTGTACAAATATAAACAACAACCACACCACCGAAGCAAAACCAGAGCTCTTTTGTAACAGCAATGGCAAACGAAGATCTTGAACGGGGAAAACATAGAACCAACGCCTATAATTCTGCTTCTTATTATGTTGACTCCAATGATCATCAATGGACTTCTTGGTTGATCCCCATGTTTGTGTTGGCTAATGTTGCTGTGTTCATTGTAACCATGTATGTCAACAATTGTCCCAAGCATGCGGATGGTTCTTGTGTTGCTAAGTTTCTCCGCAGGCTATCCTTTGAGCCCCTTAAAGAAAATCCTCTCTTTGGTCCTTCTTCTACTACGTGAGTTCTCCTTCTTTCACTAAGTTCTTGATTCTTGGTCTTAGTTTTGCTTTTTTATGTGAATTAATTGGTGTTTTAGATGTGGGTTTGGTTCGGTTTCTTGATAGTTTGGATTTATACATTAATTATGAGTTTCAGATTGCGAGTAAAGTTTATACATGCATATTTTTTTTCTTTGAAAGTAGTCTGAGATTCTAAATTTTGAATATTAGTGTTTTTGGTCTAATTGGTTTATTGTTTTGATTTTGTTTTATGACTGTGATACTGTTTTTTCTTTAGCTTTTGGATTCTTTAGTTTTCCGGTGTTGATCCTAGCGCGAGGTAAGATGTTTAAGTTAAGATCTTGGTTGAAATAGTCCTTTTTCATTTGATTTATTTTCTCTTACAAAATGTTGTTTTTAAGTTTCATGTTCTTATTATCTTTTGATTGGAAAAATATTTTTGTGGAGATTTGGTGGGAGACAAAATAGCTTCATGAGGCGTATTTTTAGGTGCTCTTTTATTTTCATATTGCCAGGCAATTAAAATCTTCTAGTATTAGGAAAATTTTCTTGCCTGAGCTCCTCTAAATCCCTATCTAAATGAAGTAAGGTGGGCTGACATTTTTGGATGATTTATCTTACCCATCAATTATCCATGTGAAGATTGAGCTCTACTATCAAAGATAATGAATTGTTTATATTGCTTCCTGAATACAAGATGATGATTTTCACCAAACTGCTAGCTTTCCCTCTTAGTTTTATGGATTTTCTGGTGAGGCATGAGAGGTTTGTAGACTAGGAGGTCATCCTGTTATCCTGTTATTTATGTGTTTGGTGCATCATTAACTGAGTAGATCAGAGATGTAACTGTATCTAGGTTGCTATATCTCACTAGATGTATCGTTCAGACTTGACATAATATAAATGTAGATTCCTTTGTAGTAATTAGTAATAACCATGCTGCTCTTTGTACTGGAGGGAAATGTTGGGAGACCTTCAACATGGTTCTTTCAATTTGTCGTTTCAATTAATGCAAAATAGTTTCATTTGTCTATTTGAATTGAGTGGCTCAAATGTGGAAGCTTAAGTTACTCTTTCATGCTTTTCAATCTCCCCCACTTCCCTTCCTCACTCAACCATGTTACTTATTCACAACCAAATTCTTAACCAGGAACTATAGTCTCAATTAATTTAATTTGCTTTCTCTCCTTATTTATGCAGATTATTAAAAATGGGAGGCCTGGAGTGGACTAAGGTAGTGCATGGACATCAAGGATGGCGACTAATCACCTGTATCTGGTTACATGCCGGTGTTATTCATTTGCTGGCAAATATGTTGAGCTTGGTCTTCATTGGGATTCGCCTTGAACAGCAGTTTGGATTCTGTATGTCACCTTCTTTCTTGTGGATGAAATTCTAAATTTAGTTGTAAAACTGAAATAAGTAATAATGTGGCTAAGAGGTTGACTTACCTGCCGGCTTACTTGTTCAAGAATGGCTTGACTTGTCCTTGCGTCTTCACTCTTTGCATGGCATTCAGTTTGCATTTGTTGTAAAATTTAAAATTGCATATGTTAGGTCAACTTTCCAGGATAATAAACACAGAAGCTATGACACTGTTTTTTCATTTTTTGCTGGGACTACTATCTCATAACCATTTCTTTGCATTCAAATGCTATAATAACAAAGTGGAAGTATTAATAGCTAAGCTAATAATTATGTTGGTACCTCCTAAATCATGGTGGCTTGGCCCGCCGTGAAAATTTTTGTTCATGGCCTTTTTTTTTTTTTTTTAAATTTATTTTAATATAAAAATGCTTTTTGCAATATTCCTATATTCTAACATTATTTTGGAAATATGACGGCAGTGCGGGTTGGTCTCATCTACTTATTATCAGGATTTGGTGGGAGCATTCTGTCGTCGCTTTTTATTCAACACAATATCTCTGTTGGTGCTTCTGGTGCTTTGTTTGGACTTCTTGGAGCCATGTTATCTGAGCTTCTTACTAATTGGTCAATTTATACTAATAAGGTATGTTAAAACCCTTGGTTTTAGTGGTTAAGTTCTTGAATGTTTTCATTGCGAAGAGAGTTTCCAATTTGTTTACCCTTTAATGAAAAAGCATCAAGCACAAAACGTTTTCTTTTCCTTGTTCATTTTCATATACTGGCACTTAATTAGTTTGAGTCCAAAAGATTTCCGACTAGATATATCTAGGTCTTAACAAAGTAAGGAATTGAAATGAAAATTCCAAATTGGGGAGAAAACAAAATACTTTGCCAATTTGGTATAGTGTTGATTGTTTGGGTGTTGAATACATAACCAACAACTGGGACTCTGGACAGAAAAGTAAACTAAAAAAGTTGTGAGGGTTATTATGACTAATATATCTTGCTTTTCATTTCTTGTAGGCTGCAGCTCTATTGACTCTTGTGGTCATTATCGCCATCAACTTAGCCGTCGGAATTCTTCCTCACGTTGACAATTTTGCACATATTGGAGGTTTCTTATCTGGGTTCCTCCTGGGGTTTGTTTTGTTACTTCGTCCTCAGTTTGGTTGGGCAGAGCGCCAGCATCTTCCTGCTCATGCTCGTGTGAAATCTAGGCATAAGGTTTACCAATATGTTTTCTGGATTGTCGCCTTGGTTTTACTAATTATCGGGTAAGTTCAAACCTTCATTCTTTTTGTACACATACTAGTTAAAGCAAAGATAGTCATTCGGAAAGAAGCTAAGATAAGTTTTATGTCATAAAAATTGCAGATTCACGGTGGGATTGGTGATGCTATTTCGTGGAGAGAATGGAAACGATCGCTGCAGATGGTGCCATTACCTAAGTTGTGTACCTACCTCAAAATGGAACTGTGGGAACTAATGACAGTTTTCCACCTTTCTGTACTTGCATGTTGTTTATCTTTATATTACACTCTGGTTCTTTTGTTCTTTACCTTTTTAATTACATATTCATTTGTTTATTGTTTGGGATGGATGCTCTAACTTGTGTACATGCATAGTTTGTCTCCTTGGACATGAAGTTTAGTTGTATCTGGTTTACACGGGATGTCTTCCCATTGTATGAATGCAAAGAAATTAGAAATTTAAAAATTGATCTATTACATGATATATTTATCTTTTAATCTAACTTTTCTCTTGTTATTTGATATACATATTCTGGTTCTTCTCTATATTGCAAATTTCCAACCCTTTTCTTACGCTTCTTTTGACATTTTAAAAGAAAAAAAAAAAAAACCTTTTTATTGTGGCGTCGCCCGGACTCGAACCGGAGACCTTCAGTGTGTTAGACTGACGTGATAACCAACTACACCACGACACCTGCTTATTTGAAGTTATAATTCTTAGTATAACTATTAAAAACGAGTTATTGAAATGTGGCCCCACCGTCTTCAGAGATTAGAAATCGCAAACGGCACCCATTTTTGAGAAAGTTGCCATATTTTATGACGGGGTGTTTTTTAGCTTTCTAAAAGGGATGTGTCCCTTTTAATTACCAGTCTCTCAGGAGGGTCAATTTCAGCATGATAAAAAGTATGGGGTACTATTTCAGTCTCACATAAACTGTTTTTAAGTGTTAATATTTTAAAAAAAATTATATATCAGAAATTACTAAAAAGAACAATTTATAGAAGAAAACTTTTACAGTGTTTTTAGCGTTTAAAAATTGAAACATAAAATTCTAGTTAGTATATTAAAATAATCCAATGTAGCTTTTCATATTCCTTTCGAATGCCTTAGTTTGGTTTTACGAGTTTTCATACCTTCCAAAATCATAAATTTGTTTAACTTTATTTTTTTTAAAAGTAATTACTTTCTAATTGTTTGATATGTCGTGAGAATTAGGAGAAGGGTAATTTTAAATTAAATTAGATTTTTTCTAATAAATGTTGGAGCTTAGAAAGAGGTCATTCCTTATATCTCTAATTAATCCTACTTTGATAAAATGTTTTTGGAACAAAAAAATCATAATTTTTTTTTCTTTGTTAATACGTGATTTTGACACCAACGACTTGCACATGTAAAATGCTAAGGTATTCTTAAAAATTACACGTGAACTATTATAATCAGATACAACCACTGAATAATAAATGAAAGATATGATTTTTAAACTGGTTCGGATGCTTAAAGCAAATCCTACGTCCACTGTTTCTTTTATATATTAGAGATTACAAGAGGTCGCATATAGCGAACAACGAACAAAGGTACAATAACTAAGTATTCAGAGAGACTATCAAGTCAATCTCTTTCCCATAGGTTATCTTTACTCTGAAAATAAAGATTACAATCAGAATGAGGGTTCAGTATCAGAATCCCGAAAATGAGAGGGGGAGTCCTCTATTTATAGTTGAGGAATTCAAGGTAATGATTACAAATATACAAGTGGGTAGATGTCGTGCAAGTCCTTCATTACCTCTCATTGGCTAATAACTTAGGAAATATCCTCAAAATATCTGGGGCTTGGACATGTGTGCAGTCCTTAGTCACTCATGGACAAAACCTTAATCTGCTAAGTTGGTGATACAAATATTTTTTCTGTCATGGAGCAACGTGGCAACTCCTAGACGGTGCAAAGCCTTCCTGAACTCTGATTACTGCTCTCTGACATAGGCTAACGTTAGGCCTGATTTTTTAAGCATAATAGAAGCTCCCCAGTTCTTAAGGTTCAAAGATTGAATCTTGAGAACTTTATGATTATGCCGCGACCCAACTTGTCTCAAGGAGTGTTTGCCCAAACTAGCAGTTGAGAACAACCACATTGTTACAAATGACATGACTAACTCGATCAATGAACTGAGTTGTAACGCCCCACTTGAGGTACGTAGCTAATGTTTCTTCTTTTGCTCTTATTTGAGTCGGTTTATTAGTATTATTGTTTGGTTGGCCTTTGATTGAGTGGTATGTTGAATACTTGCCTTGAATTGGTTGAAAATAGAAGAAGTTTAGTGTTCCAGGCTTCGCCAGGGCGAAGAAGAATCTTCGCCGCGGCGAAGAGGTGTTGAAGCCCACGGGGAAGCTGCTGGACAGTTTCGCCGTGGCGACGGGCCGACCAAAATGTTTGTTAAGTTTTAGATATTTTCTTCCCTAAGGGCAATTTGACCATTCTACCCCGAATTAGTAGGAAAAGTGGGGAGTAAAATGTAAGGAATTTGCTTGGAGAATATGTTAATATGGGGATGTGTTTGTAATGAATCAAAGGGTATAGATGGAATTCCCAAGGAAGAGTAAGGGCAAAATGGGAATGCTTGTGCATAAATTGTATTAAAAGGAATTAAGTCATTGCAAACCCTTCATTCTTCTTCTCCACCGCCACTCTCCTTTTTACTTCCTCTCAATTTCTCTTTCAATTGTTTAAGGATTTTTAGAGGGCTTTTGGAGTGATTTGGGGTAGAAAATCAATCTAAGGCATCCTAAGGGTAGAGAAAAATCAAGCAAACCAAGAGAAAGGAAGAGCTAGTGAGATCTCTCCATCACAAGGTAAGTAAACCCCAACCCAAGTAGAGATTTGAGAACTTTCTTGAATAGAGAGTTAATAGCAATTATGTGTGTATGTATATACATGTGATATGCTATGTTATTAAGATTTAAATGGAGATAATTATTGCTTTATGGTTGTTCATACACTTCAATTATAAGAAGTGAGATATGGGTTGGGAATGTAGTTTGAGATGGAATTGAAGGATATTGAGAAATCCTTTTTGGCAGCGTTATTCTATGGCAGGATTTATGGCTATGTGAGGGAGTTTTCTCCCATTTTGGATGGTTAGAGAAAGACATAGAATTATTGTTATAGTAGGGTCTTGTTATGCACTTGAGTTGTTTGATGAAATGTCTAATAGAGGTTTGAGTATGAGTAGTGAACCTTAATTCTTGCAACATTGCATGTTGGCATTTCATAAGTGCATTAGTGGAGATGAACCATCCATATGCATTATTTGTGCATTGAGAAGTGACTTAAGAAGAGTAGAAAACTTTCTGTATGCACTTACTTTATGAGTAGAGAACTTTGTGAATGCAACTACTCTACGAATAGAGAGAATGAGAAGTGCTAGAGTAGAGAAAGTTATTAGAAACGGGTTGATGCTTTGTGATCGTCACCCGATAGTTATCAGAAACGGGTTGATGCTTTGTGATCATCACCCGGTAGTCATTAGAAACGGGTTGATGCTTTGTGATCGTCACCCGATAGTTATTAGAAACGGGTTGATGCTTTGTGATCATCACCCAAAAGTCATGAGAAACAGGTAGGTGCTTTGTGGTCTCCACCTGATAGTTATGAAAACCGGGTAGATACTTTGTGATCCCCACTCGGTAGTCACTAAGAGCGGGTTGGTGCTGTGTGAACTCCACCCGACAGTCATGAAGAGTGAGATGGTGTTGTGTGAACGCCATCCGACCGTACCCCCGGTAAGATGAGGCCATAACGTTAGTAGAAAACAATAGAAAGAAAGTGTGAGGAAGGAATTAAGAAAAATAGTTACGGGGATAGACAAATAGAGGGTTTACTTACTGAGCATTATTTTTGTGCTCACCCCGTCATTTTCCTTTGTGGATGCAGGATCTAGGTGATGATGCAGTCGGAGGGGCGTCGGCAAGCGAGGAGCAATAGCTACACTATTTCCCCTGTTTTTGTTTTTTGTAAACGGCATTTTGTAAAATAATACTCTTTGTGTAAAAAAGACTTATTACATATAATAGAAAGAAAAGTTTTGGGCCCATTTTCTATTATTATTATGCAAGCATTTTACTAGTTCACAGCAGTTGTTACATGAGTGTAGATCGTGACATGGGTCTCGAGAACTACACAAGAGCAATAGACATCCCTAAGGCGAGAACAGCCAATGAGGGAAGCTCACAACTACTGGGCACCTCGACGGGTCCCGGAAAGGTGATACATTCAACAGTTTCGAAGGACAAAATCCAAAGAGCAATTGACCAATACGCGATCAACGTAAACGTGTTCCAACATAGGTCGCACATTGCTCAGGATCCTCTTGAGGTATTGGTTACGATCTTGAAAGCGATCTTTAAATGTGAAGTGAGGATACCCCTTCACCTCAACATCAGGTCGATCCTTGACCACTTTTAGATCGCGCTGTTCTAGCTAACACCAAATGCATGTATGATAGCGGTTGCTATGTATATCGCATTTGGCGAACACAACCTTGGTGAACCAATAGCAGAGGAACTCGGCTACACCTACTACTTAAAGAAGAGTAAAGACAAAGATTCCTACTACCTCTCCAAGCGATCAATGATCGCGGGAGGTCACCCCAACAACACTGGGGCTTATGAAACCAAGTATTTTTTCTTCGAGTACGATGGAGTTTGTAAATTTAAGGAGCTAAGTAGGTTTTCCTTCTAATTTCCAAATTGCTCATCTTTTAACTTTAACCTTTCCTTAATATATTAGGCTAACGAATCTTTTGCTTTCTTGCAGGAAATAAAACAACCAGATTGTCGACGCTAGTTGATCGTAGCTGTATCGAAGTATTCGGTCGATTGCTCAACTAGAGCATGACGCAATATTGCTCGTGACTACTGTCAACCTTTGGAAGTACAGGTTTTTCAGTCCCGACGCATCTTTGGATGGTCCAGCTCGTAAGTATTTCTTACACAGAAAAAATTTAAGTCTTTATTAACAAAGAAGACTTTCTTTACTGACACATCTTTATGCCATTGAAGGTCGCAAAGACGACGAAGAAGCATGGGGGGTTCGCATTCCCTAGGATTAATCCAACTAAACTAGCTAGAGCGACCTCCAACGATATCCCTGTAAGGGGGATACAAATTGGTGCTGAAAGACAGCAAACCATTGAGCGACGCGAGAAAGTTTCTCGGCCTGCTACTACTCATCCGGCAAAGAAGAAAACCATAGGCCAGAAGTCAAAGAAGAGAAAGACAATATCCACCGAAGAGAAACCGAATCTGAGCCAGGAGGTTTCGAGATATTGCTAGATAGGCTATAACCCTATCAACTCTTCTCTACGAGGATGACCTCGAGGGACGCTCTCAAGCCCTCGACTGCCCTTAGGAGCTCGTATGGGAAAGAGGGAGCAACTACGACTGTTCAAGGGGAAGTAGGCAAGCAATAGGCAAGCGAGCAATAGGTCGAAAGGGCCTTTGTCACAACAAGGCTTGACCCGTCTATGTTGGATCTTTTAGGAAAACTACCAGACCATTTGCGGTCGGTGGTTTGCACCCTTTTAGAATGCCAACTCGCCAAAACCTTTGATTGGTACATGGCCTGTCGACCTACCGACTTGGTGGCCACCGCACTTTAGATGCAAAGTCAGGTAAAATGACTTGTTCTCTTCGAGAACTCTTTCATATAAGTCGATCTTTTAGCTTTTTAAGAAAAAAACTAAATCTTTATTCCTTTCCATGCAGTCTTTGCTTGCCCTGAATGTGG
The DNA here is from genome assembly GCF_008641045.1 of Pistacia vera. Classification (NCBI taxonomy): domain Eukaryota; kingdom Viridiplantae; phylum Streptophyta; class Magnoliopsida; order Sapindales; family Anacardiaceae; genus Pistacia; species Pistacia vera. The sequence goes on from NW_022196431.1 coordinate 109,215, forward strand.
CCCACAATAAGATGAAGATCAACTTTGCTAGCAAACTCCACGAGATGAAGGAGGAAATTGCCAAACTGAAGCAAGACCTTGCTGCTTCAGATGCAGAGGCAAAGATTGCCTACATTTAGGCAAATGTGTACATGACTGAAATGAATTCTGCTCTGCGAGTAGCAGACTTCCAGAATATCAAGCTTGAGAAGAAAGATAGTGACAATAAGGAGCTCCAAGGAACAATAGCGAGGCTCACTAGAGAGTTGAGCTAAAGAGAAAATGAGCTACAAGCGAGCTCAGACTGCGAAAAAGCAGCAGAAAAGACTTGAGCTAAGTTATGGGAAAACTCAGAGAAACAGAAGAGGGCACTGCAAACAGATCTTGAGCTGGCTCGTGGGCGAATCACTTCGTTGACTGAGCAAATGAAGCAACATAACCTCAAAATGGAGAGAAAGGTTGCTCACTGGGCGCTGCAAGATATTTATAACTGCGATCGAACAATCCTAACATTGATATCTCCAACCTCCTCGAGGAATACCAAGTTGCTCTTGCTTCTATGGTCAAGGTCGATGAGCAAGAAGAACAAGAACCTACCCCAGAGGACGATTAGCAAGAAATAGAAGTCGCTGAAGATCAAGCGGATGACCCAGAGGTCGACTATCAGTTGGATGACCTAGAGGTCGAGGTGGCTGAAGTCAGGGATCTTGGTGATCAAGACCAGTGATCGTTCTCTCCTCTGTTCGAATAGAGTATTTTGTGCTTATTCTTTTTTCTGATGTAGCTCTTAATCATACCTTGTAAATAATTTTTAAATATATAAAAGGAACTTTTGACCACTTGTGATAGCACTTTTATAACTCAAGTATTTCGCAAAACGAATATAGCATATCTGATCATAAAACTTATAAAACGTTATAAATAACAAGATTATTAAAAACTTGAGATTACGACACAAGTAATTCTTTGAGAAGAATTGGAATAATCTTATTCATAATATTTATAACAATGAAAATTTTGCAAGTAAAAAAATGATCAAGCTATGAACGAGTTCAAAATTACTGATAATAAGAGCGAAGACGCTCAGCATTCCAAGTTCGCAATACTTCAGAACCATTAAGCCTTTTGAGGTAATACATTCTAGGTCGTATCACCTTAGCGACATGATATGGGCCTTCTCAGTTAAGTCCTAACACCCCCGCACTTGGTTCTCTTGTACTGAGAATGACTTTTTTTAACACTAGGTTGCCAACCTGAAAGTCTCTTCCCTTGACTTTAGAGTCGAATAATCTTTTTGTCAACTGCTAGTAGGAAGTTATCCTTAACCAAGCCTTGTTGCGGTGTTCTTCAACTAAGTTCAGACTTACACGTAAGCATGCTTCATTGTCTGTTTCATTGTAAGAATCTCTCTAAAGTGAACCAACTCCTACTTCCAGTAGGACCATTGCCTCACAGTCATATGCTAGCGAGAATGGTGTTTCCGAAGTAGAGGTTCTCAGAGTCATTCTATATACACATAGAACTTCTAGGAGATCATCAGCACAATTGCCCTTGGCTGCGCCGAGCTTTGCTTTCAATGTGTGCTTGATAGTCTTGTTGACAGCTTGAACTTACCATTAGCTTGCGATCATGCTACTGCGGCGAATTTCTTAAGAATCTTTAGCTCTTCGCAAAACTGCTTGAATTCCTCATTATCAAACTGTTTCCCGTTATCAGAGATGATTGTGTGAGGAATCCCATAGCAGCACACTATGTTCTTGAAGACGAAGTCTTTAAGCTTCTTTGTAGTGATCACGACCAAAAGGCTTTGCTTTGATCCACTTAGTGAAATAATTTACTGTGACCATTGCATATTTAACGCCACCTTTATCGGTTGGCATAGGTCCGATGAGATCAATTCCCCATATAGAGAATGGTCAAAGACTAGTCATCATTGTTAACTGGTGGGAAGGAGCTCGCGGGATGTTCATAAATTTTTGGCACTTATCACACTTCTTCAGAAAGTTAAAGGCATCTTCATAAAGTAGGGGCCAATAATATCACTGGCTGATAATTTTATTGGCGAGAGATCGTGCGGCAGCGTGATTACCACATATCCCTTCATGTATCTCTCTTATGAAATAGTATGTTTCATCATCTGTTACACATCGGAGGAGGGGAGTGTTAAACCCTCATTTATACAACTGATCTCCAATAAGAGTTTAATGAGTGGCTCTAGTTCGCAGGAGTCTTGCCTCAGTCTTGCTGTTAGGAAGAACCCCATCTCTAAGATACTGAATAATCGGAGTCATCGAGGAAATGAATTCAGTTGCGGCTACGACCTAATTAGGTGAGTTGATGCTGGAAACTTCGATGTACTTGATTGGAATGCTTTCCGAAGCATCAGAGTCCAATGATGAGGCTATCTTTGTCAAAGCATACGCGATAGAATTACTATATCTCGGGATTTGTCTGATCTTATAGTCCTTGAAGGGCTCAAGTACAGCCTTGGCTTTCTTCAAGTAACTGATCATATTCTCTTCTTTGGTTTGATACTCTCCTAGAACCTGACTGACAACTAGTTGGGAGTTGCTATTAATGTTGACCATATCTGATCCCATTTCTCTTGCTAGTCGTAGACTAGCATTTAACGTCTCATATTCGGCCTCATTATTCATAGCTTTGAATCCAAACCTTAGGGCTCCGTAAATGCGAGTTCACTTAGGGCTAATGAACAGAAGACCAGCTCTGACTCTTTTTCTGTTCGAAGACCCATCAACGTAAAGACTCTAGGTTGACAAGTTTCGAACAGTTTTCTGGACAATTTCACTGGCTGGCTATTTAGATTCCCGATCTGGCTGATGAGTGAACTCCGAAATAAAGTCAGCAACAACCTGCCCTTTAATTGTTGTTTTTGGTCTGTAATGCAGATCTAATTGACTTAGTTCCATAGGCCACTTAAGCAACTTACCCAAAGCCTCTGGCTTCTGAAGGTTTTTCTTGAGTGGGTTATTAGTTAATACATGGATGGTGTGGGCATAGAAGTAAGGTCGTAGCTTCCTAGAAGCGATCAGTAGGGCATAAGCTAATCGTTCCATTTCTAGATATCGAGTCTCGACATCTAGCAGTCGTTTACTCATGTAATACACTGGCCACTGAATTCTGCCCTTTGCCCGAATAAGAGTTATGCTGACTGCATACTGAGAGACGGATAGATAAAGAAACAAGATTTCCTTGGGAAGAGGCTTGGACAAAAAATGTGGCTTTTCGAGATGCTCTTTTATGCTTTGGAAGACTCGCTAACACTCTGGAGTCCATTCAAATCTCTTGTTGGCCTTGAGTATATTGAAAAATGGCAAACAACGATATGTTACTCTCGATATGAAGTGACTGAGAGCCGCTATTCTCTCATTCAAGTTATGAACTTGCTTTCGATTGACGGGACTTTTCATATCTAGGAGAGCTTGATCTTCTCAGGGTTGATTTTAATTCCCCGATGGTTAACCATATACCCAAGGAATTTTCCTAAGGATACTCTGAATGAACACTTAAGAGGATTAAGTTTCATTCTATACCTTTGGAGTATATCAAACATTTCTGCGAGGTTAGCTATGTGATTTGAAGTGACATGTGGCTTGACTAGCATGTCATCAACATATATCTCCATTGACTTTCCGATTTGCTCGGAAAACATATGATTAACCAAACGCTGGTAGGTCGCCCCAGCGTTTTTTTAGACCGAAGAGCATGACTTTATAGCAATATAGTCCCCGATCTGTAATAAACGAGGTATGCTACTCATTGGATGTGTACATTGGGATTTGATTATACCCCGAGTAGGCATTCATGAAGCTTAACAGCTCATGCCCAGAAGTGGCATCGACAAGCTGATCAATTCTAGGAAAAGAGAAACTATTATTCAGATAAGCTTTCTTGAGATCCATGAAATCAACATATGTTCGTCATTATTCGTTGTGTTTCTTCACCAAAACATGATTGACTACCTAACTCGGGAAATAACCCTCTCGAATGAACCTGATTGAGAAGAGCTTTTTTACTTCAACCTTAAGAGCAACATAACGATCTGGGTGTTAGGAAACGACCCAGTTACGCAGTGAAAAATAAAACATAAACTCTATGGATCGTTCCTTAGAACCAAGATCCGGGTACAAAAATCACAGTTTATATAAAATAATCAAATCTGCAAAAATTCAGTTCAAGGTTTGAGAAACCATACCCACGTTTGGAGGCTCCACCAATATTGTCTCTGAACGTGTTTGCTACCGATCCAAGTGTAGGATCGAACCGTAGAGGTCCACACGAAGACAATCAACAAGAACCAAGGAGGGATTTGCTAGATCCTCCTTGGCCTTAAGAAATCAAGAAGAAAAACAAAAGTGTTTGTTTTCAATGGAACAGTAAAAGTGGCGTGGGAGAGTTTTTGGCTAGAGGTTTTTCTTTTCAAAATTTTAAGGAATGAATAAAATAACACACACTTCTTTTTTCAACTAAAACCTTTTTCCTTTTATAGTCTTATTTTAGTTGCCCTATTCCCATATGGAATGGGCTTGGGCTCCAACCCAAACACCCCCAAATTTGCCAAACACTCCAAATTAGATATTTTAATTTAATTCATCATTATTTCAATTAAAATCAATTAATATTTAATTAACATTTAACAATAATGATGATTTAATTAAATATGTGCGAACACACATTTAATCGTAATTTCACTTATTTAATTTTTCTAACAAATTAAATAAAAGGCTACGACCTCAGCAAATTTAATTGCAATGTGAAATTACCAAAATACCCTTTCGCCCAAAAAGACGAAAACGCCATTCTTTCTTCTTGGATCTTAAATTGTCTTCTATGTGTGTGACCCATAGGCTCCTCATCATATCGGTAGTGTATAATATTGCGATTAACACCAATTAATCGTCTCACTAATACACAGACCAAGATTGGCCCCTAGCAAGGCATCATGGCCACCCGATAGATTCGGATTCAGCAAAGTAGCTACCTGTCAACGATATGGTTACCGTACAATTCGATCCTTTCGTCATACGTTATCTCTATGAGACGAAGGCATAGAAATAGTGTCAACGTTCGATTACTCTCGATATTTTATATTCGGTTTCTGGACCAATGACCCATATTATAATATGGATAGAGCAACAACTCAATCCCACTGTGGCTACAGTTTTAGTGTCATTGCCATATACTGAATTACGCCGTGAGATAACTTCTCCCGTACCTGGGAGTGATGAATCCTCTGTCAATCCACCATAGTCTTGATACACTTCTTGATATAGTCAATCACCACCGTACTGATAGCTCTGAATAGAACTGCGTTAGGCTAGTGTCAAACTGTACCAATCGGTGCACAAGTACTCCGGTGATCTCAAGTCTAAGGATCACATGCACCACCATTCGTTAGAAGATTTTTTCCATAGACACTGGGGTTACCATCCATATGGAATCCTCTGGTGGGTCAGTCCAGTGAACTTGTTGTGGTATATCCGCCTACAACAAACACCCATGTGTTGCACCAGGTTGTCACTAAACAACCTTGACAAGTGAGATCAGTCATTGCCTTTCGATAGGGTCGTTCAACACTATGATAGCCTTACCGTATTATCTGTGCTCTTACTTCAGAATAATACTGTGGCTACGGACGTTTCTAGAATGGTCACCATATGTGCTCATAGGGTTCTCACTATCAAGATTTGAAACACTTGATACCCTCGTCACGGTTCTACCATTCTAAGGACATATATCAATACATATTGCAATAATAATGATCTACGCGATATAGAATAAAATGTCTTTTATTATTGATTAATGAACATTATTACAAAGAGTCAATTCTACAATAATTGATTGGCTCTAGGGCATCTACTCTAACACTGGGTCCACGGCTCTTCTCTTATGATGAACTAGCTTGACCTCACCATCGATGTTGAGTGCATGACATATTACATTCGGGATGATCTTGATCATGTCAGCATGAATCTATGCAAAAACATCTATATTCTGTCTGGGGAAGCTCATTAGGTCGATAGCAAGCTAAGTGTCGAGATTGCTTCCGATTCTCAATACACGAGTCAGATCATTCTGGTTGACTGACACTTCAGATAGAGTCTCAACAAGCCTACTGTGGGAATACTCCTCTTGAACACAAGGATCTATGTTGTCTTCCACTAGAATTGACTGTGGTTCGATCTTCCTGATCGCCATAACCTACTCAGGAATGCCCATTGGCTTCCTTTTCCCTTTACATGTCATATGCACTGCACTTACATAGCAGTCGCGAGATTCACACTGAGACCCTTTGACCTTCCCGCACCCTATTGGAATGAGAAATTTCATCTTCAGATGATAGATTGAGGTGACAGCTTTGAAGTTTCGGAGTAGAGGTCGTCCCACTGCTCTGTTGGAAAGGGGTTAGGACTGGCTTCCACTGCGGCTATCAAAACACAAAGAGGATAAGGCCCTCTTTCTATCTTTCTTTTTAGAGTGATTTTCCTGCCTGTTGAATGGTCAGGGAATTGATTGATTGTACTTATCGCGATTTAGTAAGTTGCGTTGCGGTCGAGTACATCATTGATTTGACTTCATAGTTCAAGGAATATGACATTGAAAGCGGACAGACAGTCTACCACTAGAAATTCTATCATCTTGATCCCTTCGTGGGTCTCACCCAAAGTGACAGGAAGTGCAATCGTTCCCTTGAGAATTAGATGATCCCCTGAAAGCCATAGAGGGGGATAGAGGCAGGCTTTAGATCTACCTCTTCCAATTGCATTTCCTCGAATACTTGTTGAAATAGGATGTTCACGACACTCTCATTATTCACCAACATTCTGTGGACTTCACACCGACTTATTTCAGTCGCGATGACGAGTGCATCCTCATGAGGGTAATGCAATCGTACCGCGTCTTTCTATGAGAAGGTAATCTCCTCCTCGCTGTGCACTTTAGCAGGTTGCTGTGCCGTGTTTAACACATTCATGGGGTTAAGGCGAGCTTCCCGAGCATACTTCTCCTGAGCACCTTGAGAATTCCCCATGTATGGCCCTTAAGTATAATTCTGACGAAATGGAGGCCCTTGCAACCATGGCGCTTCTTCCCATCGTCCTCTTGATCCTTCTCCCAAATAGGAGTCGGACCATCAACATACTCTTTGAAGTGCCCTCTTTTAATGAGGTCTTCAATAGACTGCTTAAGAGCTCGGTATTCATCGGTATGGTACCCATTGTCTCAATGATAACGGCAATATTTTTTACTGTTTCTTATTTAAGGGGAATTTTTCATGGGCTCGGGCTCTCCAAGCAGATTAGCTTCTTTTGATTTATTTGGAATAGTTAATACCGATGCGTTCAATGGAATGTATTGATTCTTATCGCGATGAGTTACTTAGCATAAGATTTCTTGGGCCAAACCATTGTTTCTTTCATTTTCTCTGATCGTCATTAGCCCATTTATGATCAAGCCTTCTACTACTCTCTCCCCTGTTTTCCTTCCTCCGACTAGGAGAGCTGGTCGAAGGAACAGGGTCGTGGCAATTTTAAGATATTTCTCCGTGAGGTTGTAAAAGCGAGTGAGGGAAATGTCATTTTCGGATTGCAGTTTTTCCACAAGTCGGTTTGCACACAAGTCGGTTTGCAGGCAAACTTCTGCAATAATAAGAGTTCAAACTGAATCTTCAAATTCATTCCTTTCCTGTTGTATGTTGTTCAGATAGCTCAACAACATTGAGAACTTCCTATTAGCCCAGAAGTGTCTAAAAAACAACGAACTCATCTGCTGCCATGAGTTGATAGATCCTGGCGGAAGCGATCTAAACCAGCACTTAGCATGGGCAGTCTATGTTATAGCTAAGTAGCGACATTTCGCCAAGCTGGAAACTTGGTGAAGCTCCATGAGGTCGTTAAACTCATAGAGATGATCTTGCGGATTAGAATTCGCATCGAATGCTCGCATATTAGGCATTCTAAATCTTGATGGGAGAGGAGTAGTCAAAACTGCTGGAGAAAAGGGAGATGCCTCAATGACATGCCCTCGCTCATTGTGTTGAGCTCTAAGCTGATCTAGAGCTCACTGTAACTCCTTAATCTGAGGAAGCGGAGCCACCTGAGGATCACTTTCAGCAATGTGGGTTCGTTCCCCATGATTGCGATTGAGGAAAGACCACATATCGAACTCTTCCTTGCCTCGGCTGGAGCCTTCAACATACCTTGACACATGCTGGCTAAAGCCATGTGAATGCACTGAATGGCTTGGGGAGTTATCTCGACCTCCACGGTGGTCAAAACTGACCCATATTCGGTGGGCATTTCCCTCGCGGTGATAGTCGAAACCATCATTCCAGAGATAGTGGGAATCTCCATGCTGTGCACTCTTGTGGGGGTACCCATGAGATGTGACGTGAGACAGCTCGTGATGTGACATATCGCCAAGTCACAAAGCCATAAGTATTCTACCTACCTCACGACCGGTATTCACTAGCCCCTTCGAGCCTTTTGGCCCATTGTCAACCACATGTTTTCCCTTATTTTTACACGCTATAGTGCGCGTGGTATGAGCTTTGGCTCGTTTCCACGTTTTAACGCGACCTATATGCATTTTTAGAGGTGGTACCACCTTGTTAGAATTGGGTGGTACGACCTGATTCAAACGATCTAACCTTGGGTTAACCGTTTGGAGAGTATTATTGAACCTCTCCATGTAATTCATCACAGTTGGATCGAGTTGAGAGGTCGAGGGAATGTCCGCTGCGATACCTTGAGGAATTGGAGGCACTTTGGGAGAAGTAACATCCTATACCCAGGGAATTTCCTCATTGTTGGTGCTAGTTCGCTCGGTTTCAAGACCACGAGCCATTTGTTCACCAGTAGAACTGATTGATCAGAGATTCTAAATGAAAAGCATATATAAAATCAGGGTCTTCCTTCTAGCGCCAAAATATTGATGCGTGATTTTGACACCAACGACTTGCACGTGCAAAGTGCTAAGGTGTTCTTAGAAATTACACGTGAACTATTATAATCAGATACAACGACTGAATAATAAATGAGAGATATGATTTTTAAAGTGGTTCAGATGCTTAAAGCGAATCCTATGTCCACTGTTTCTTTTATAAATGAGAGATTATTACAAGAGGTCGTACATAGCAAACAGCGAATAGAGGTACAATAACTGAGTATTCAGAGAGAATATCAAGTCAGTCTCTTTCCCGTAGGTTATCTTTGCTCTGAAAATAAAGATTACAATCAGAATGAAGGTTCAGTATCAGAATCCCGAATATGAGAGGGGGAGTCCTCTATTTATAGTAGAAAAATTCAAGGTAATGATTACAAATCTGCAAGTGGGTAGGTGCCGTGCAAGTCATTCCTTGCCTCCCATTGACTGATAACTTAGGAAATATCCTCAAATTATCTGGGGCTTGGACAGGTGTGCGGTCCTTAGTCACTTATGGACAAAACCTGAATCTGCTAAGTTGGTGACAATCATTTTTTTTCTAGCTGCTCACTGGCAAGAAGAAAACCATGGCAGAGGTCAAGAAGAGAAAGACATATCCACCACCGAAGAGAAACCGAATCTGAGCCAGGAGGTTTCGAGATATTGCTAGATAGGCTAAACCCTATCAACTCTCTCTACGAGGAAACCTCGAGGACGCTCTCAAGCCCTCGCTGCCCTTAGGAGCTCGATGGGAAAGAGGGAGCAACTACGTTGTTCAAGGGGAAGTAGGTCGCAACAGGTCGAAAGGGCCCTTGTCACAACAGGCTTGACCTTTATGTTATCTTTTAGGAAACTACCAGACCATTTGCGGCCGGTGGTTTGCACCCTTTTAGAATGCCAACTCGCCAAAACCTTTGATGGTACATGGCCTTCGACCTACCGACTTGGTGGCCACCGCACTTTAGATGCAAAGTCAGGTAAAATGACTTGTTCTTTCGAGAACTCTTTCATATAGTCGATCTTTTAGCTTTTTAAGAAAAAAACTAAATCTTTATTCCTTTCCTGCAGTTTGCTGCCCTGAATGTGGCCCACAATAAGATAAGATCAACTTTGCTACAAACTCCACGAGATGAAGGAGGAATTGCCAAACTGAAGCAAGACCTTGCGGCTTCAGATGCAGAGCAAAGATTGCCTACATTTAGGCAAATTTGTACATGACTGAAATGAATTCTGCTCTGCGAGTAGCAGACTTCCAGAAATCAAGCTTGAGAAGAAAGATAGGACAATAGGAGCTCCAAGAACAATAGCAGGCTCACTAGAGAGTTAGCTAGAAAAATGAGCTACAGCGAGCTCGAGTGCGAAAAAGCAGCAGAAAAGACTTGAGCTAGTTATAGGAAAAAAAACTCAGAGAAACAAAAGAGGGGGCTCTGGGCGAATCACTTCGTTGACGAGCAAATGAAGCAACATAACCTCAAAGGAGAGAAGGTTGCTCACTGGGCGCTGCAACTGTTTTAGCTACTATCGAAACATCCTAACATTGATATCTCCAACCTCCTGAGGAATACCAAGTTGCTCTTGCTTCTATGTCGGGTCATGAGCAAGAAACAGGAACCTCCCAGAGGAGATTAGCAAGAAAGAAGTCGCTGAGATCAAGGGATGACCAGAGGTCGCTATCAGTTGGATGACCTAGAGGTCGAGGTGGCTGAAGTCAGGGATCTGGTGATCAAGACCATGATCGTTCTCTCCTCTGTTCGAATAGATATTTTTGTGCTTTCTTTCTTTTTCTGATTACTCTTAATCTCCTTGTAAATAATTTTTAATATATAAAGGAACTTTTGACCACTTGTGATAGCACTTTTAAACTCAAGTATTTCGCAAAACAAGATATAATTCTGACTCATAAACTATAAAACGTTATAAATAACAAGATTATTAAAAACTTAGATTACGACACAAGAATTCTTTGAGAAGAATTGGAATAATCTTATTCATAATATTTAAAACAATGAAATTTTCAAGTAAAAATGATCAAGCTATAAGAGTTAATTACTGATAATAAGAGCAAAGCCGCTCAGCATTCCAAGTTCGCAATACTTCAGAACCATTAAGCCTTTTGAGGTAATACTTCAGGTCGTTCACCTTAGCGACATGATATGGGCCTTCCTAGTTAGGTCTAACCCCCGCACTTGGTTCTCTTGTACTAGAGATTACTTTTTTAAACATTAGGTTGCCACCTGAAGTCTTTTCCCTGACTTTAGAGTCGAATAATCTTTTTGCTAACTGCTGGTAAAGTTTCCTAACCAGCCTGTTCGGTGTTCTTCAACTAGTCGACTTACAGTAAGCATGCTTCATTGTCTGTTTCATTGTAAGAATCTCTCAAAGTGAACCAACTCTTACTTCCATGGGACCATTGCCTCACAGTCATATGCTAGCGAAATGTGTTTCCGAAGTAGAGGTTCTGAGTCTTCTATATACCCATAGAACTTCTAGGGATCATCGGCACATTTCCCTCTGCGCCAAGCTGGCTTTCAATGTGTGCTTGATATTCTGTTGATGGCTTAAACTTACCATTAGCTTGCGATCTGCTACCGGCGAATTTCTTAAGATCTTAGCTCTTCGCAAAACTGCTTGAATTCCTCATTATCAAACGTTTCCCGTTATCAGAGATGATTGTGTGAGGAATCCTATGCGGCACACTATGTTCTTGAAGACGAAGTCTTTAGCTTCTTTGTAGTGATCACGACCAAAGGCTTTGCTGATCCACTTAGTGAAATAATTACTGTGACCATTGCATATTTAACGCCACCTTTACCGGTTGGCATAGGTCCGATGAGATCATTCCCATATAGAGAATGGCCAAAGACTAGTCATCATAACTGGTGGAAGGAGCTCCGGGATGTTCATAAATTTGGCACTTATCACACTTCTTCAGAAAGTTAAAGGCATCTTCATAAAGTAGGGGCCAATAATATCACTGGATAATTTTATTGGCGAGAATCGTGCGCAGTTGATTACCACATATCCCTTCATGTATCTCTCTTATGATATATTGTTCACATCTGTTACACATCGGAGGAGGGGAGTGTTAACCCTCTTTATACAACTGATCTCCAATAAGAGTTTAATGAGTCTCTAGTTCGCAGGAGTCTTGCCTCAGTCTTGCTGTTAGGAGAACCCCATCTCTAAGATACTGAATAATCGGAGTCATCGAGGAATGTGATTCAGTTGCGGCTACGACCTAATAGGTGAGTGATCTGGACTTCGATGTACTTGATTGGAATGCTTTCCGAAGCATCGAGGTCCAATGATAGTCAATCTTTGCAAAGCATCCGCGATAGAATTACTATATCTCGATTTGTCTGATCTTAGTACTTGAAGGCTCAGTACGGCCTTGGCTTTCTTAAAGTAAATCATATCTTTTCTTTGGTTTGATACTCTCCTAACTGATTGACAACTATTGGAGTTTTGTTAATGTTGACCCATACTGATCCATTTCTCTTGCTAGTCGAGACTAGCATTTACCGTCTCATATTCGCCTCATTATTCAAGCTTTGAATCCAAACCTTAGGGTTCCGTAAATGCGAGTTCCTAAGGCTAATGCAGAAGACAGCTCTGACTCTTTTCTTGTTCGAAACGTAAAACTCTAGGTTGACAAGTTTCGAACAGTTTTCTGGACAATTTCACTGTGGCTATTTAGATTCCCGATCTGGCTGATGAGACTCCGAAATAAAGTCGCAACAACCTGCCCTTTAATTGTTGTTTTTGGTCTGTTGCAAATCTAATTGACTTAGTTCCATAGCCCACTTAAGCAACTTACCAAAGCCTCTGGCTTTTGAAGGTTTTTCTGAGTGGTTTTATTGGTTAATACATGGATGGTGTGGGCATAGAAGTAAGGTCAAGCTTCCTAGAAGCGATCAGTAGGGCATAAGCTAATGTTCCATTTCTAGATCGAGTCTCGACACGCAGTCGTTTACTCATGTAATACCTGGCCACTAAATTCTGCCCTTTGCCGAAAGAGTTATGTTGACTGCATACTGAAGACGGATAGATAAAGAAACAAGATTTCCTTGGGAAGAGGCTTGGACAAAAAATGTGGCTTTTCGAGATGCTCTTTTATGCTTTGAAGACTCGCTACACTCTGGAGTCCATTCAAATCTCTTGTTGGCCTTGAGTATATTGAAAAAGGCAAACAACGATATGTTCTCTCGTATATAGTGACTAGAGCCGCTATTCTCTCATTCAAGTTTGAACTTGCTTTCGATTGACGGACTTTTCATATCTAGGAGAGCTTGATCTTCTCAGGGTTGATTTAATTCCCGATGGTTAACCATATACCCAGGAATTTTCCTAAGGATACTCTGAATGAACACTTAAAAGGATTAAGTTTCATTCTATACCTTGGGTATTCAAACATTTCTGCGAGGTTAGCTATGTGATTTGAAGGACATGTGGCTTGACTAGCATTTCATCAACATATACCTCCATTGACTTTCGATTGCTCGAAAACATATGATTAACCAAGCTGGTAGGTCCCCCAGCGTTTTTTAGACCGAGAGCATGACTTTATAGCAATATAGTCCCATCTGTAATAAACGAGGTATGCTCTCATTGGATGTGTAATGTGGTTTGATTATACCCCGTAGGCATTCATGAAGCTTAAAGCTCATGCCCGAAGTGCATCGAAAGCTGATCAATTCTAGAAAAGGGAACTATCATTCGATAAGTTTTGAGATCCATGAAATCAACATATGTTCTCATTTTTCGTTGGGTTTCTTCACCAAAACATGATTGACTACCTAACTCGGGAAATAACCCTCTCGAATGAACCTGATTAGAGAGCTTTTTTACTTCAACCTTAAAGCACATAACGCTCTGGGTCCCGGCTCTTCTCTTTTGATGAACTAGCTTGACCTCACCATCGATGTTGAGTGCATGACATATTACATTCGGGCTGACTTGATCATGTCAGCATGAGTCTATGCAAAAACATCTATATTCTGCCTGGGGAAGCTCGTTAGGTCGGTAGCAAGCTAAGTGTCGAGATTGCTTCCGATTCTTAATACACGAGCAGATCATTCTGGTTGACTGACACTTCATATGAGTCTCAACAAGCCCACTGTGGGAATACTCTCTTGAACACGAGGATCTATGTTGTCTTCCACTGGACCTGACTGTGGTTCAATCTTCCTGATCGCCATAACCTACTCAGGAAGCCCATGGGCTTCCCTTTCCTTCCATGTCATATGCACTGCACTTACATAGCAGTCGTGAGATTCACACTGAAACCCTTTGACCTTCCCCCCATATTGGAATGAGAAATTTCATCTTAGATGATAAATGGAGGTGACAGCTTTGAAGTTCCGGAGTAGAGTGTCGTCCTAATTGCCATTGAAAGCGGACATACATTTACCACTAGAAATTCTATCATCTTGATCACTTCGTGGGTCTCACCAAAGTGACAGGAAGTGCAATCGTTCCCTTGAGAATCAGATGATCCCCTGAAAGCCATAGAGGGGGATAGAGGCAGGCTTTAGATCTACCTCTTCCAATTGCATTCCTCGAATACTTTTTGAAATAGGATGTTCACGACACTCCCATTATCCACTAACATTCTGTGGACTTCACACCGACCTATTTCAATCGTGATGACAGTGCATCCTCATGAGGGGGATGCAATCGTACCACGTCTTTCTATGAGAAGGTAATCTCCTCCTCTTTGCACACTTTAGTAGGTCGATGTGCCGTGTTAAACACATTCATAGGGTCATGGCGAGCTTCTCGAGCAGACTTCTTCAGAGATTAGAAATCGCAAACGGCACCCATTTTTGAGAAAGTTGCCATATTTTATGACGGGGTATTTTATAGCTTTCTAAAAGGGGTGTGTCCCTTTTAATTACCAGTCTCTCAGGAGGGTCAATTTCAGCATGATCAAAAGTATGGGGTACTATTTCAGTCTCACATAAACTGTTTTTAACTGTTAATATTTAAAAAAAAATTATATATCAGAAATTACTAAAAAGAACAATTTATAGAAGAAAACTTTTATAGTGTTTTTAGTGTTTAAAAATTGAAACATATAATTCTAGTTAGTATATTAAAATAATCCAATGTAGCTTTTCATATTCCTTTCGAATGCCTTAGTTTGGTTTTACGAGTTTTCATACCTTCCAAAATCATAAATTTGTTTAATCTTTATTTTTTTTTTTAAAGTAATTACTTTCTAATTTTTTGATATGTCGTGATAATTAGGAGAAGGGTAATTTTAAATTAAATTAGACTTTTTCTAATAAATGTTGGAGCTTAGAAAGAGGTCATTCCTTATATCTCTAATTAATCCTACTTTGATAAAATGTTTTTGGAACAAAAAAATCATAATTTTTTTTTCTTTGTTGATGCGTGATTTTGACACCAACGACTTGCACATGCAAAATGATAAGATATTCTTAAAAATTACACGTGAACTATTATAATCAGATACAACCACTGAATAATAAATGAAAGATATGATTTTTAAAGTGGTTCGGATGCTTAAAACGAATCCTACGTCCACTGTTTCTTTTATATATTAGAGATTACAAGAGGTCGCATATAGCGAACAACAAACAAATATACAATAACTAAGTATTCAGAGAGAATATCAAGTCAGTCTCTTTCCCATAGGTTATCTTTACTCTGAAAATAAAGATTATAATCAGAATGAGGGTTCAGTATTGGAATCCCGAAAATGAGAGGGGGAGTCCTCTATTTATAGTTGAGGAATTCAAGGTAATGATTACAAATATACAAGTGGGTAGATGTCATGCAAGTCTTTCATTGCCTCCTATTGGCTAATAACTTAAGAAATATCCTCAAAATATCTGGGGCTTGGACATGTGTGGAGTCCTTAGTCACTCATGGACAAAACCTGAATCTGCTAAGTTGGTGATAGCCATATTTTTTCTGTCATGGAGCAACATGGCAACTCCTAGACGATGCAAAGCTTTCCTGAACTCTGATTGGTGCTCTCTAATATAGGCTAACGTCAAGCCTGATTTTTTAGGCATAATAGAAGCTCCCCAGTTCTTAAGGTTCAAAGATTGAATCTTGAGGACTTTATGATTATGCCACGACCTAACTTGTCTCAAGGAGTGTTTGCCCAAACTAGCAGTTGAGAACAACCATATTGTTACGAACGACATGAGGCTAATAGTCTAACTCGATCAGTGAACTGAGTGTAGATCGTGACATGGGTCTTGAGAACTACACAAGAGCAATAGACATTCCTAAGGTAAGAACAGCCGAGGAGGGAAGCTCACAACTACTAGGCACCTCGACGGGTCCCGAAAAGGTGATACATTCAACAGTTTCGAAGGACAAAATCCAAAGAGCAATTGACCAGTACGCAATCAACGTAAACGTGTTCCAACATAGGTAGCACATTGCTCAAGATCCTCTTGAGGGATTGGTTGCGATCTTTAAATGTGGAGTGAGGATACCCCTTCACCTCTACATCAGGTCGATCCTTGACCACTTTTAGATCGCGCTATTCTAGCTGACACCAAATGCATGTATGATAGCGGTTGCTATATATATCGCATTTGGCGAACACAACCTTGGTGAGCCAACAGCAGAGGAACTCGACTACGCCTACTACTTAAAGAAGAGTAAAGACAAAGATTCCTACTACCTCTCCAAGCGATCAATGATCGCGGAAGGTCACCCCAGCAACACTGGGGCTTATGAAACCAAGTATTTTTTCTTCGAGTATGATGGAGTTTGTAAATTTAAAGAGCTAAGTAGGTTTTCCTTCTAATTTCCAAATTGCTCATCTTTTAACTTTAACCTTTCATTAATATATTAGGCAAACGAATCTTTTGCTTTCTTGTAGGAAACAAAACGACCAGATTGTCGACGCTAGTTGATCGTAGCTGTATCGAAGTATTTGGTCGATTGCTCAACCAGTGTCATGACGCAAGACTGCTCATGACTACTGTCAACCTTTGGAAGTACAGGTTTTTTAGTCCCAACGCATCTTTGGACGGTCCAGCTCATAAGTATTTCTTACACAAAAAAAATTGAAGTCTTTATTAACAAAAGAAGACTTTCTTTACTGACACATCTGTATGCCATGCAACAACTAAGCCACCGAAGGTCGCAAAGACGACGAAGAAGCTTGGGGGGTTTGCATTCCCTAGGATTAATCCAACTAAACCAGCTAGAGCGACCTCCAACGATATCCCTGTAAGGGGGATACAAATTGGTGCCAAAAGGCAGCAAACCGTTGAGCGACACGAGAAAGCTCCTTGGCCTGCTACTGCTCATCTGGCAAAGAAGAAAACCATAGGCTAGAGGTCAAAGAAGAGAAAGACAATATCCACCGAAGAAGAAACCGAATCTGAGCCAGGAGGTTTCGGGATATTGCTAGATAGGCTACAACCCTATCAACTCTTCTCTACGAGGACAACCTCGAAGGACACTCTCAAGCCCTCGACTGCCCTTAGGAGCTCGCATGGGAAAGAGGGAGCAACTACGGTTGTTCAAGGGGAAGTAGGTAAGCAACAGGTCGAAAGGGCCCTTGTCACAACGAGGCTTGACCTGTTTATGTTGGATCTTTTAGGACAACTACCAGACCATTTGCGGCCGGTGGTTTGCACCCTTTTAGAATGCCAACTCGCCACAACCTTTGATAGGTACATGGCCTCTCGACCTACCGACTTGGTGGCCACCGCACTTTAGATGCAAAGTCAGGTAAAATGACTTGTTCTCTTCGAGAACTCTTTCATATGAGTCAATCTTTTAGCTTTTTAAGAAAAAAACTAAATCTTTATTCCTTTCCGTGCAGTTTTTGCTCGCCCTGAATGTGGCCCACAATAAGATAAAGATCAACTTTGCTAGCAAACTCCACGAGATGAAGGAGGAAATTGCCAAACTGAAGCAAGACCTTGCGGCTTCAGATGCAGAGTCAAAGATTGCCTACATTTAGGCAAATGTGTACATGACTGAAATGAATTCTGCTCTGCGAGTAGCAGACTTCCAGAAGATCAAGCTTGAGAAGAAAGATAGCGACAATAAGGAGCTCCAACGAACAATAGCGAGGCTCACTAGAGAGTTAAGCTAAAGAGAAAATGAGCTACAAGCGAGCTCAGAGTGCGAAAAAGCAGCAGAAAAGACTTGAGCTGAGTTATAGGAAAACTCAGAGAAACAAAAGAGGGCTCATGGGCGAATCACTTCGTTGACCGAGCAAATGAAGCAACATAACTCGAAATGGAGAGGAAGGTTGCTCACTGGGCGCTGCAAGCTGTTTATAGCTACGATCGAACAATCCTAACATTGATATCTCCAACCTCCTTGAGGAATACCAAGTTGCTCTTGCTTCTATGGTCGAGGTCGATGAGCAAGAAGAACAGGAACCTGCCCTAGAGGATGATTAGCAAGAAACAGAAGTCGCTGAAGATCAAGTGGATGACCTAGAGGTCGGCTATCAGTTGGATGACCTAGAGGTCGAGGTGGCTGAAGTCAGGGATCCTGGTGATCAAGACCAATGATCGTTCTCTCCTCTGTTCGAATAGAGTATTTTGTGCTTATTCTTTTTTCTGATGTAGCTCTTAATCTTGCCTTGTAAATAATTTTTAAATATATAAAAGGAACTTTTGACCACTTGTGATAGCACTTTTATAACTCAAGTATTTCGCAAAACAAATATAACATATCTGATCATAAAACTTATAAAACGTTATAAATAACAAGATTATTAAAAACTTGAGATTACGACACAAGTAATTCTTTGAGAAGAATTGGAATAATCTTATTCATAATATTTAAAACAATGAAATTTTTACAAGTAAAAAAATGATCAAGCTATAAATGAGTTTGGAATTACTGATAATAAGAGCAAAGACGCTCAGCATTCCAAGTTCGCAATACTTCAGAACCATTAAGCCTTTTGAGGTAATACGTTCCAGGTCGTATCACCTTAGCGACATGATATGGGCCTTCCTAGTTAGGTCATAATACCCCCGTACTTGGTTCTCTTGTACTAAGAATGACTTTTTTTAACATTAGGTTGCCAACCTGGAAGTCTTTTCTCCTGACTTTAGAGTCGAATAATCTTTTTGCTAACTGCTGGTAGGAAGTTATCCTTAACCGAGCCATGTTACGGTGTTCTTCAACTAAGTCCAGACTTACATGTAAGCATGCTTCATTGTCTGTTTCATTGTAGGAATCTCTCCAAAGTGAACCAACTCTTACTTCCACTGGGACCATTGCCTCACAGTCATATGCTAGCGAGAATAGTGTTTCCGAAGTAGAGGTTCTTGGAGTCGTTCTATATACCCATAGAACTTCTAGGAGATCATCGGCACAATTTCCCTTAACTGCGCCAAGCTTGGCTTTCAATGTGTGCTTGATAGTCATGTTGATGGTTTCAACTTACCATTAGCTTGCTGTCGTGCTACTACGGCGAATTTCTTAAGAATCCTTAGCTCTTCGCAAAACTGCTTGAATTCCTCATTATCAAACTGTTTCCCGTTATCAGAGATGATTGTGTGAGGAATCCTATAGCGGCACGCTATGTTCTTGAAGACGAAGTCTTTGAGCTTCTTTGTAGTGATCACGACCAAAGGCTTTGCTTCGATCCACTTAGTGAAATAATTTACTGTGACCATTGCATATTTGACGCCACCTTTACCGGTTGGCATAGGTCCGATGAGATCAATTCCCTATATAGAGAATGGCCAAAGACTGGTCATCATTGTTAACTGGTAGGAAGGAGCTCACGGGATGTTCATAAATCTTTGGCACTTATCACACTTCTTCAGAAAGTTAAAGGCATCTTCATAAAGTAGGGGCCAATAATATCACTGGATGATAATTTTATTGGCGAGATATCGTGCGGCAGTATGATTACCACATATCCCTTCATGTATCTCTCTTATGATATAGTCTGCTTCATCATCTGTTACACATCGGAGGAGGGGAGTGTTAAACCCTCGTTTATACAACTGATCTCCAATAAGAGTTTAATGAGTAGCTCTAGTTCGCAGGAGTCTTGCCTCAGTCTTGCTGTTAGGAAGAACCCCATCTCTAAGATACTGAATAATCGGAGTCATCGAGGAAATGAATTCAGTTGCGGCTACGACCTAACTAGGTGAGCTGATGCTGGAAGCTTCGATGTACTTGATTGGAATGCTTTCCGAAGCATCAGAGTCCAATGATTAGGCTATCTTTGCCAAAGCATACGCGATAGAATTACTATATCTCGGGATTTGTCTGATCGTATAGTACTTGAAGGGCTCGAGTACGGCCTTGGCTTTCTTAAAGTAACTAATCATATTCTTTTCTTTGGTTTGATACTCTCCTAGAATCTGATTGACAACTAGTTGGGAGTTGTTGTTAATGTTGACCATAGCTGATCCCATTTCTCTTGCTAGTCGCAGACTAGCATTTAACGTCTCATATTCGGCCTCATTATTCATAGCTTTGAATCCAAACCTTAGGGTTCCGTAAATGCGAGTTCACTCAAGGCTAATGAGCAGAAGACAAGCTCTGACTCTTTTTCTGTTCGAAACGTAAAGACTCTAGGTTGACAAGTTTCGAACAGTTTCCTGGACAATTTCACTGGCTGGCTATTTAGATTCCCGATCTGGCTGATTAGAGAACTCCGAAATAAAGTCAGCAACAACCTGCCCTTTAATTGTTGTTTTTGGTCTGTAATGCAAATCTAATTGACTTAGTTCCATAGCCCACTTAAGCAACTTATCCAAAGCCTCTGGCTTTTGAAGGTTTTTCCTGAGTGGGTTATTGGTTAATACATGGATGGTGTGGGCATAGAAGTAAGGTCACAGCTTCCTAGAAGCGATCAGTAGGGCATAAGCTAATTGTTCCATTTCTAGATACCGAGTCTCGACGTCCAGCAGTCGTTTACTCATGTAATACACTGGCCACTAAATTCTGCCCTTTGCCTGAATAAGAGTTATGTTGACTGCATACTGAAAGACGGATAGATAAAGAAACAAGATTTCCTTGGGAAGAGGCTTGGACAAAAAATGTGGCTTTTCGAGGTGCTC
This sequence comes from Pistacia vera, assembly GCF_008641045.1. Classification (NCBI taxonomy): domain Eukaryota; kingdom Viridiplantae; phylum Streptophyta; class Magnoliopsida; order Sapindales; family Anacardiaceae; genus Pistacia; species Pistacia vera. The sequence goes on from NW_022196431.1 coordinate 130,181, forward strand.
TTTTATGCTTTAGAAGACTCGCTCACACTCTGGAGTCCATTCAAATCTCTTGTTGGCCTTGAGTATATTGAAAAACGGCAAACAACGATATGTTGCTCTCGATATGAAGTGACTAAGAGCCGCTATTCTCTCATTCAAGTTCTGAACTTGCTTTCGATTGGCGGGACTTTTCATATCTAGGAGAGCTTGATCTTCTCAGGGTTGACTTTAATTCCCCGATGGTTAACCATATACCCCAGGAATTTTCCTAAGGATACTCTGAATGAACACTTAAAAGGATTAAGTTTCATTCTATACCTTCGGAGTATGTCAAACATTTCTGCGAGGTTAGCTATGTGATTTGAAGCGACATGTGGCTTGACTAGCATTTCATCAACATATACCTCCATTGACTTTTCGATCTGCTCGAAAAACATATGATTAACCAGATGCTGGTAGGTCACCCCAGCGTTTTTTAGACCGAAGGGCATGACTTTATAGCAATATAGTCCTCAATCTGTAATAAACGAGGTATGCTCCTCATTGGATGTGTATATCGGGATTTGATTATACCCCGAGTAGGCATTCATGAAGCTTAACAGCTCATGCCCGGAAGTAGCATCGATAAGCTGATCAATTCTAGGAAAAGGGAAACTATCATTCGGATAAGCGTTGTTGAGATCCATGAAATCAACATATGTTCATCATTTTTCGTTGGGTTTCTTCACCAAAACATGATTGATGACCTAACTCGGGAAATAACCCTCTCGAATGAACCTGATTAAGAAGAGCTTTTTTACTTCAACCTTAAAAGCAGCATAACGCTCTGGGTCCACGGCTCTTCTCTTTTGATGAACTAGCTTGACCTCACCATCGATGTTGAGTGCATGACATATTACATTCGGGCTGATCTTGATCATGTCAGCATGAGTCTATGCAAAAACATCTATATTCTGCCTGGGGAAGCTCGTTAGGTCGGTAGCAAGCTAAGTGTCGAGATTGCTTCCGATTCTTAATACACGAGTCAGATCATTCTGGTTGACTGACACTTCAGATAGAGTCTCAACAAGCCCACTGTGGGAATACTCCTCTTGAACACGAGGATCTATGTTGTCTTCCACTGGACCTGACTGTGGTTCAATCTTCCTGATCGCCATAACCTACTCAGGAATGCCCATTGGCTTCCCTTTCCCTTTCCATGTCATATGCACTGCACTTACATAGCAGTCGTGAGATTCACACTGAAACCCTTTGACCTTCCCGCACCATATTGGAATGAGAAATTTCATCTTTAGATGATAAATGGAGGTGACAGCTTTGAAGTTCCGGAGTAGAGGTCGTCCTAATATGCCATTGAAAGCGGACATACAGTTTACCACTAGAAATTCTATCATCTTGATCACTTCGTGGGTCTCACCCAAAGTGACAGGAAGTGCAATCGTTCCCTTGAGAATCAGATGATCCCCTGAAAGCCATAGAGGGGGATAGAGGCAGGCTTTAGATCTACCTCTTCCAATTGCATTTCCTCGAATACTTGTTGAAATAGGATGTTCACGACACTCCCATTATCCACTAACATTCTGTGGACTTCACACCGACCTATTTCAATCGTGATGACAAGTGCATCCTCATGAGGGTGATGCAATCGTACCACGTCTTTCTATGAGAAGGTAATCTCCTCCTCTTTGCACACTTTAGTAGGTCGATGTGCCGTGTTTAACACATTCATAGGGTCATGGCGAGCTTCTCGAGCATACTTCTCCTGAGCACCTTGAGAATTCCCCATGTGTGGCCCTCTAAGTATAATTCTGACGAAATTGAGGCCCTTGCAACCATGGCGCTTCTTCCCATCGTCCTCTTGATCCTTCTCCTAAATGGGAGTCGGACCATCAACATACTCCTTGAAATGCCCTCTTTTAATGAGGTCTTCAATAGCCTGCTTAAGAGCTCGGCATTCATCGGTATGGTACCCATTGTCTCAATGATAACGGCAATATTTCTTACTGTTTCTTATTTAAGGGGAATTTTTCATGGGCTCGGGCTCTCCAAGCAGATTAGCTTCTTTTGATTTATTCAGAATAGTTGATACCGATGCGTTCAATGGAATGTATTGATTCTTGTCGCAATCGTGACGAGTTACTTGAGCATAAGATTTCTTGGGCTCAAACCATTGTTTCTTTCATTTTCTCTGATCGTCATTAGCTCATTTGCGATCAAGCCTTCTACTACTTTCTCCCCAGTTTTCCTTCCTTCGATTGGGAGAGCTGGTCGAAAGACCGGGGTCGTGGCAATTCAAAACATCCACTGAATTTTCAATTTTAAGATATTTCTCCGTGAGGTTGTAAAAGAGAGTGAGGGAAATATCATTTTCGGATTGCAGTTTTTTCCACAAGTCGGTTTGCAGGCGAACTCCTGCAATAATAAGAGTTCGAACTGAATCTTCGGATTCATTCCTCTCCCGTTGTATGTTGCTCAGATAGTTCAACGACATTGAGAACTTCCTATTAGCCTGGAAGTATCTAAAAAACAACGAACTCATATGCTGCCATGAGTTGATAGATCCTGGCGGAAGCGATCTAAACCAGGACTTAGCATGGGCAGTCAAAGTTATAGCTAAGCAGCGACATTTCACCAAGCTGGAAACTTGGTGAAGCTCCATGAGGTCGTTAAATTCATAGAGATGATCATGCGGATTAGAATTCCCATCGAATGCTCGCATATCGGGCATTCTAAATCTTGATGGGAGAGGAGCAGTCAAAACTGCTGGAGAAAAGGGAGACGCCTCAGTGACCTGCCTTCGCTCATTATGTTGAGCTCTAAGCTGATCTAGAGCTCGCTATAACTCCTTAATCTGAGAAAGCGGAGCCACCTGAGGATCACTTTCTGCAATGTGGGTTCGCTCCCCATGATTGCGATTGAGGAAAGACCACAGATCGAACTCTTCCTTGCCTCGGCTGGAGCCTCCAACATACCTTGATACATGCTGGCTAAAGCCATGTGAATGCACTGAATGGCTTGGGGAGTTATCTCGACCTCCACGGTGGTCAGAACTGACCCATATTTGTGGGCATTTCCCTCGCAGTGATAGTCAGAACCATCATTCTGGCGATAGTGGGAATCTCCATGCTGTGCACTCTTGTGGGGGTACCCATGAGATGTGACGTGAGACGGCTCATGATGTGACATATCACTAAGTCACAAAGCCATAAGTATTCTACCTACCTCATGACCGGTATTCACTGGCCCCTTCGAGCCTTTTAGCCCATTGTCAACCACCTGTTTTCCCTTATTTTTACGCGTTATAGTGCGCGTGGTATGAGTTTTGGCTCGTTTTCACGTTTTAGCGCGACTTATAGGCATTTTTGGAGGTGGTACCACCTTGTCAGAATTGGGTGGTACGACCTGATTCAAACAATCTAACCTTGGGTTAACCGTTTGGAGAGTATTATTGAACATTTCTATGTAATTCATCATAGATGGATCGAGTTGAGAGGTCGAGGGAATGTCCGCTACAGTACCTTGAAGAATTGGAGGCACTTTGGGAGAAGTAACATCCTATACCTTGGGGATTTCCTCACTGTTGGTGCTAGTTCGCTCGGTTTCAAGACCACGAGCCATTTGTTCACCAGTAGAACTGATTGATCAGAGATTCTGAATGAAAAGCATATATAAAATCAGGGTCCTCCTTCTAGCGCCAAACTATTGATGTGTGATTTTGACACCAACGACTCGCACGTGCAAAGTGCTAAGGTGTTCTTAGAAATTACACGTGAACTATTATAATCATATACAACGACTGAATAATAAATGAGAGATATGATTTTTAAAGTGGTTCGGATGCTTAAAGCGAATCCTACGTCCACTGTTTCTTTTATATATGAGAGATTACAAGAGGTCGCATATAGCAAACAGCGAACAGAGGTACAATAACTAAGTATTCAGAGAGAATATCAAGTCAGTCTCTTTCCCGTAGGTTATCTTTGCTCTGAAAATAAATATTACAATCAGAATGAAGGTTCAGTATCAGAATCCCGAAAATGAGAGGGGTAGTCCTCTATTTATAGTAGAAAAATTCAAGGTAATGATTACAAATCTGCAAGTGAGTAGGTGCCGTGCAAATCATTCCTTGCCTCCCATTGACTGATAACTTAGAAAATATCCTTAAATTATCTGGGGGCTTGGACAGGTGTGCGGTCCTTAGTCACTCATGGACAAAACTTGAATCTGCTAAGTTGGTGACAATAATATTTTTTTTTTTGTCATGGAGCAACGTGGCAACTCCTGGACGGCGCAAATCCTTCCTGAACTCTGATTGGTGCTCACTGACATAGGCTAACGTCAACCCTGATTTTTTAGGAATAACATTCTTATTTCCCATTTTTAATCCCACATAAATGATACCCTTTTGATTAGATAAACCAAAACTTAACAATAAACTTATCATTCAATACTTAAACTCTCTACATTCCCCCCCACACTTGTTTTAAACAAAAATGTAATCCATAACTGTGTTATAATCACATTCTTAAACCTTACTCTAGTGGTTGTTATATTTAGTTTTTAGGATTTATATAACTATTTTGCTTCAAATTTTGATGATAAGAGTGTATGATATTATTAAAAATAGGTTGAATGTTGTATGAAAATAGTTTTTAGGGTTCTTCTATTAATTTGTGTGACATCTATGAATTCTGCAATTGCGATATCGCACAAAGAAGACAACATTCACAATTCTTGCACACATTAATGGTGTATGAATAACAAAGGAACAAGGGTTAATGCACAATTCCAATAAGGATAATACTACATATACAAAGATGAGATCTCAACCAATGTGACAGTTTATTTGGTAAATTAATTCCCTAATCTCATCATCCTAAATGTGGGAGAGTTTTGTTTAAAAAAGAAAATGTGGGACTTGAGCTACATAATACAATTTCCCATAAAAGTAAACGACATATTCCCACCCAAAGATTAGTGAAATGGCAAGTTTCTACCCTTGGTTTCATAAATTCCAGATTCTGACCATTAAACCAACTCCGTTAACGATTTTTAGGTTCTAATAAAGATGTAGAGGGTGCTATTACCATTCTGCCTTTGACAAATAAATTAATAAATTACTTTTTAACCCCCAAATTAATAGAATTAGAAAAATAACCATCTTACTTTCAAATTTATTTCAATAACACACTTTTCTTCAACTTCCGCATCATTCTCGTCTCCAACCACCCAGACGCTACCACTGCCACTGCCATTGCCACCACCACCACACCTAGTAACTGTCGCCAAACGACAAACACAAAACACTTTGAAAATCAACCACCGCCTAATGAACTAACCACCTAGCCACCACTTAACAAGTCTACAACAATCAAAAGAAGATGGGCAAGTTGGCTAGGGCAATTCGTCGAGCACCTGGTGTGCACCGACGAAAGATGAGCAAATGGTGGTGAATAGGTGGATTCTCCGACCAAAAACAAGCACACTAAGACTCCAATTAAACAGCCAAACAAACCCAAAACTTCAATTGCATCAAAAACTCTTCAATCAACATTCAATTCCAACAAACACAAAGAAACCCTAATTGGAGTGGTCGACGAAAAACAATGTGTTGTTACGGCCAAAAGCGACACTTGCTAACGTGCACCGCTTAAAAAAACCAGAAATCGACAAAAAAAGTCGTACGACACGGCTGCCATGGCTAGGATTATTTTGAAATTTTCATTTTCATTCCAGATTTAATGCAGTATAGAATGACCACTTTACTCTTTGATCAGTACATTAAATAATTTTTTGTTACTTTAAGGATGAAAATCTAAAATTTATGAAACTATGGTTGAAAACTTTCTATTTCGCTAATATTTGGGTGGAACATGTGGTTTGCTCTTTCCCATAATATTAGAAAGTCGTGTTGGCTCTTTTTCTTGGGCTTGTTTCTCGCATCTAATTCAAATTAACATCAAGTAAACAAAATTATAGGAGATTACTCTTTCAACATTTCTGACTTTTTGTACAGAGTTAGCTTCTACAAGTGACATGACCCACCAAACCAAGAAAATTCTGAAACCCCACATTCATTTTCTAATTCTCCTTTAAAGGCTCCACTCTTGTCAGAATGAAAGTAAAATCCTCTTGAGATAAAATGATACATCAAATACTACTACAACATGACTAAGAGAGAGGATACTAATAATGGAAAATTGATTAAAAAAAAAAATGGTAGTTGGGAGCCACAAGCAGACATAATTTATGCCAAACACATGGGCTCCATACTTATGTTTTGCATATAAAACGTGACATCTACTGCTCATATGCACCACCATTTATTGACTCCCTAACCTCGCTGCCCATTTCACCCATCTCCACACCCGACATTATCTTAACCATATCTCAAGTACCCAATTTTGCTCTTGGATTCATCTTAGTACAACTTCTCCAAATTATTAGCCTTCCCAACAGTGATGTTGATGTCATAAAAAGAAATAAATTATTTTAAGGATTTCATTAGTGTAACACAAATTTATAATATGATTTTTTACATTCAATACGAGTCCACTCATTCAATATAGTACTGGTTGGGCCATCTACATTTTGGTTGCGCAGTTACATCATCCCATAGATACCCTAAAACATACACAACTCAATACATTTTTGGCACAAAAGATTACATAAGAAAACTAACTACAAAAGTTAAGACAGATTAGATGCTAAAAGTGAAAAGCTAGAATCCTGGAAAACTATTTTAGTATCTGTATCCAACAGGCATTCCAAGACTGTCTAAGCGACCGGATCCTGGGTAAGCTTTGTTTGTGAAATTTGCATGCAATGTGGAAAATCTCTGCACATTCAATTTTGATTCACCAAACCCATGAACTGAGTACCTCTTCGCTGAACTAGATCTCTCATATTGAGGCCTTTGTTTAGGAGCACTAAGAGACCTGACCTTCGCCCTTGAAGATTCAGTGTAGGCCATGTAGTTTGGATGGTCTGAGTAACCACTTAGACAGCTTTGCGAGCCATAACTCTTCGTGGGAGTGAAGGGACTTCTCCTGGAACTACCACCCCTTGATGATGCGGAAAAGAATTGTGGGCTATTTTCGGCAGTACAAAAGGAACCTTCCTCAACCTCATGGGAGAATTTCAAAGGGCTTAAAGATTGAACCTCACATGAAGACTGACTTGGTACTGTCTGGTGTGTTGTCGAGTCTTTGGAAGTGGTAAAACTATGGCTATATTGATCTGATGCTACAGCAAGATGTGATGAATGAAAGAGGTTTCTACGTTTGGGTGTAAAGTGGGGTTTCCCAGTATCTATTTCAAGGACTTTGTCACTCTTCTCATCATCAGTAGCACCAACCCTCATTGAAGTTCCCTTTTGATATTTTGATCGATTATCGATCTGGCGATCTGACCAATTCCAACATGTATGAGCTTTGTCATAGTCAGCGAGGGCCCTACCATTTGGTTTTGATCCACTTCTCTGTATTTATTCAAATGTGCACTTATTAGTAATGGAACTAAATTTTAAATTAACTTCAGGAAAGAGAAAAGGGCAAGATAGAGGAGTAAGGAACGTACCTTGAGTACCAATGACACTTCATGTTTTGTATTCTTTGGGCGGACAGAATGTTCAAATTTTTCAGGGGTCGGAGGACCCTGCAAATCAATGAAATAAATCTCTACATAATCAATGCAAGTAAAAGCAAACATATTTTGACACAGGACAGAAGGTCATTGTAGAAATTAGAAAAGTATTATGAAGAAGTGTGTCGATCTCACTATTGATTAATTTTAAACCAAACCTAGCAGAGACTAAATCCTGATATAATTCCTCAAGGAAGCAAATAATTTGTTCTTTGTACCATTCCCTTTTTTCAATATACTCCTATCCCCAAATAAATTACCTTTTTTCAATATACTCCTATCTCCAAATAAATTAAACAAATGAGATCTATCTTACGGAAGAAATACAGAACGTGATTTTTTATATTCAGTGAGAGGTGACTAGTTTAAAAGAACAAAGCAAACACCTTAGAAGTACAAATTTCAACAGACTCTTGTCCACTTTACGTTATAAAATTTATGACCAATGCCAGCACTTTGCTGTAACGTACACCATAAACATGTTTGAAGTAGCAATTTAATACAATGCAACTAGTTTCTGCAACTCTTACTACTGTGCCATAGCCTTCACTAAAAATCATAAATTTATCACGTTCATTGAAAAGTTGTCCACAGACAAAAAGAAAAAGTTCTACAGAGCACAAAAAGAAAAACACTCTGGTCTATAAAAAGAAAGGAGCTCAAAGCTCAGTCTGTGTATATAATGAATTTATCATTTCATGAAAAATTACCCAAAAAACTACCATAAAAATTCAAACATGGGAGGAAAGGATGTGTCTTGCTTACCGGTTGGTGGAAATTCGAAGATTTGCCACTTGATTGTGAACATTCAGATATTTGAGCACGTCCTGCACGAGCACGTGCCTGGGCTCGCAGCAATGCTTGCATTCGTCGAAGCCACTCTGCAGTTCTCTTCCTCTCAATGTGACCTCTCACAAGTGCCTGAAGCCTTACTAATCCTCTTAATGCTCGCAAAGCTCTTCTTGCCTTCAAAATATAAACAATTAAGAATTACCACCCAAATTATAATTACAATTCAATTAAGTGGGATATCATTGCATAACTTATTGAACTGGTAATTCTAAACCTTTAAATTGAAAGACCTTTGCCGCACAGATAAACTTGCAGGTAATAATAAAACTAAACAAGATTAAAATGCAATCAAACACCTGAGTAAAATTATCAGGCAATTATAATGACATATCAATCAAGAGACAAGGTATCAAAGGACCACACTATCCCATTTACTAAAGAACTTCAGATGCAAAACTGAAATATGGCGCCAAGGAAAATCAAATGCCAAACCAATAAATTTAAAAGCTAGCAGGCGCCATGAGTACCTCTCATCCTCTTTTCTCTCTCTTCAATCTAGCCTCTCAGAAATGAAATACTGACAATTGAAATCAAAGAGACAAGGACATGTCACTAGCCGCCTGTCCCGGGAAAAGGGTGATATGTTTCATCACGAGCGTCAGACTATTTTGTGCATAACAATTCTACATTGAAGTGCCCAACAAACCCAACTTTATCTCCAAAAAGTCATACAAATGAATTTAATGGAACACATACTAACAACAAACTTTCTGCTGGTTTGGACCCACCAATAACTAGACTTTCGATTACCCAGATGGCCAAAAGATGTTAGAGCTGGACTCTGGTCTTCCCTTCTCAAAAAATGTGTACGTGCATAGACTCTCAGTGTAGATTTAATCCATAAGCCACCCTAGTTCAATATATGCTTTAGAATTACTCAATCCTAAGCATGTGCATAAGCACCACTTTGAATTTATAACTCACTCATCAGAACATCATTTTAATGAAAGTTACAATTACTTTTGCAATTAATAACCAAGCTACCAAAGTACTTAACCAAGAATCCAAGTGAATACTAATCAATAAGAGCATTTATAAACGACATAATATCATCAACAAAGCCAACCCCACCTCAATTAACTCAAGTAATTTATTGGCAACAATTGACACCATAATCACGTCATTAATTGTTTGAAAAGTCCATAATGAGGAATATAAAAAGGGGAACTGAACAGTGAACAGTCCCAAACGGATTTCGGAGTGGTGCGCAGTGTGCACCCAGGTGCATGCTAGCGACTAGTCCTTGTTGACCTGAATACTATACTGGTTATAAAAAGAAAAAGTAAATGCTGGATTTAGTATGCTGCGTTCTGTAGGTACTGTGGTTTCGAGCAAAACGACATAGCAGAAACAATGAAGAAGGATAGCGATATTTCAACGGGTGCTCTCAGGGCCAAAACGATTAAACGAAGATCGTTTAAAATTTACCATGCAAGTAAAATTTCAGAAAGACGTGTTTTGCCTGATTCATGTAAATTCCAATCTCTTATCTCAGTACCTCCGTCTCAGCGAGACTGATAACAACATAAAACGAGTCTGTTTTTGAAAACATAATTTTTGGAAGGAGAGAAAACATGAAAAACGTTTTCTGAAAAACAAGACAAAAGCCATTATTAATTCAGCGTATTGAGCATGGAAGAAGAAGAATAAAAAGAGGAAAGGACACGCGTCAACTACGCAGCCACGTCAAGTGCAAACCCAAACACTAATCCCGTAGCTTTCACAAAAAATTCAACAGTCCCATTAACAGACAAAGAATTTTGTTTTTAACTTCAACACAAACAAACAAAACATTTAGAATTAAAATTCATAAACAAAAAAAGAAAGAAAAAAAAAACCAACCAAATATCCACGAAACGCCGATTGTATCTTAATCGCGGCCACCTCATCAAGGGCCCCACCACAACTGCCGACGTAAGAGGAAGTGAAGTTCCCGCACCTCCCGCTGTTGCTGGTGAGCCTGACGACGGCCTCGGCCGCCTGAGCCGCCGCGACCGCAGCCTCAGCAACGGCTGCGGTGGCCGCTGCCACAGCGATGGCGTGCTTGTTAGCATCCTGGCCCTCCGAAGACGGAGTAGCGTCGGTAAGCGGAAGCTCCTGAGCGTACAATGAATTGTGTTTGGCGGAAGTGGCGTTGTTGTGATAGTGTTTTTCGCGGTAGGACTTGACGAAGCTCCAGCGGCGTTTGTCTTTGGAGGAGGAGGAGGAGGAGGAGGGGTCGGACTTCTTGAGGGCGAGAATGGTACGGAACCACTTGGAGGCTTTGCCCATGGTGGTGATGAAGGCGTTGGGTTTTAGTTGTGGAAATGCATGGGCGAGTGAGTGAGAGGGAAGAGATGGTTGAGATGAGTGTGAAAGGAAAGGATTATAGGAATTTTAAAGAGAGTATATAAATACGGAAATTATACGGTTCAGATTGTGATTGAGACAAGTAATAATGTGCGTAAGCGATGGGATTCACTCGCTTAGTTTTTGTGTGTAGTTGACGCGCGATTACGGCACTGCATTGCATATATTAATTTGGGTTGAGTTTTTATTTAGAAAAATAAAAATAACCTAAAAACTAGGCATTGGCAATTGGCATGTCGTATGGTGGTTTTGAAAGTGAACGACATTACTCATAAACTGACAAATCACACAAGCAAGGTCGCTGCTTTGGATTTTACCCACCCCTATCTCTTTTTTATTAATATTTAATCCAATTGCCGACATTTTCGATTTAAAATGGTTCCCGTCGTATTAATAAGTAATTAAAAGAAAAATGTGATATTTTCAAATTAGTCCTACATCATGTTGCATTGTCTTTTGTGACCATTAGGATAAGGCCACGTGACAAATGAAATGAAGATGATTTTGGTCAACTATCAGAGTTAAAGTGGTCAAATCATTTCATTTCACGGGTGTGGAAATTTGACAAAATACTCTGCAAACTGAGTCAAAGGTTTGCACTTGGGCTCAAACGTGCGTAGAATTATGGGTACTCGTCAAATAAACATGGAGTTTGACATATTAAGTTGGTAACAGGTAGGATTTGGTATTTATTATCACTATCTGAAAAGTAGTAAAAACATGGGATCGGTTTGCACTTAGCTGAATTTGCCAAGATTGAAATGTTATTCATTTGTCATATAACTCATGTTGGTAATAATGTAAAGTTAGTCCGAACTAAGCTTTACGACGGAGAAAGACAACGGTTTTCAGGAGCAAAAACTTAGTAAGCTAGAGAGAGGGGTTGTAAGTGAATGAATAATGAGAGGTTTGATCCCTATTTATATAGTGAGCTAAGAAAGCTTAGTCCTTGTAAAACTAGTCGTTCTCATAATAGAAGTTTGAGTAAACAAGAAAATCGTATTACTTATCGAAGTAGAATTAAAAGTACTAATTTATGTAAGATTAAGAATCTTGGATGAACTAGAAAGTAAATAAAACCCTGAGTCCTATTGTGGAACGAATATGGGCTATTGGGCTGAAACCCGATTTAGTTTAACTTATAGAAAGACCTAACTGGTGGAGTGGCCCAACTCGTAGGGTGGCCCTGATTGTAGAGTGATCCAACTCGTAAAATAGCCTAGCTCATCGAGAGGACTGACTCATGGTATGGTCTGGCTCGTAGAATGGATCGGCCCATAGAATGGATCTTCCTACAAAGTGGGTCATCTTGTTGGATGGTCTTCTTTACAAGATGGATTTAAATGTGGCCCAACCGAAATTGGTCTAAGGCACTAGGCCGCATATAGTGTTTATTTTGTTGTTGAGTCTGATAAGGTCTAATACGATTTTTTACCCATACATAAAGTTAATATCATTTGACTACTGAAAGGTATGTCTTCACATAATACCTATTATCTTTTCCTTTGTTTTTGTTTAGACTTAAACTTGAATATGTCACATCTCTATTGCTTCATGGTTTTTTCTCTTCTTCTTGATTTGCCTTCAGTAGTTTGTTTATCGGCTTGCTGTGCCTGACAACTTGCCATTTTGTTTTGTAACTTGAAGAGTTTGTGGTCATTGAAAGCAGATCACATTATCACCAATTCACCATGCTCAACGATCTCCCAATCTTGAAGCTCCTGATATATTTTATGAATGAACTCCAAAATATTTTATTAAACAAAATGGCCCAAGGTCTTGAGCATTTCATGATTTTATGAGTGTACTTAGCATTTTGTTGATGAAAGCCCAACCCAGTACCCCCATGAAATGAAATGCATTGCAAATAAAATTTGGTGCTGGAAACTTAGACCTCCTTTTGTGGAACTCATATATAGGAGGAATTAATTTAATATAAATACCATTAATGAAATGATTAAGATTTTAACTACCGAACTGATGATCTAATAATTTTACTTTGAACTGGAATAGGTTTAATCTACTCATCTATTGATACACGTGTAGATTTGCCCTTCCTTCCAAAAATTATTACAAGCTCTGTAACTCTAAACTATTGGTATTGCTGACTACTTCCGTCACCGTGAGCGGCAAGAGACTATTTAACTACTCCACATATCACTGCTCTGTGTACCTTCGAACTGATGCCGCAATATCTCTTTGAAGTAGGCCTGATATTCTCTGAATTATGTCTTCAAACGATGGACGCTTGTCTGGGTCGCTGCGTGTTTAATTAAACAATGATTTAGTTTTAATTAACTTAGCAAGTGACAGCGTTGGGTGATGACATCAAACAATTAGCATCAGTGCAAGTAATGTTGTGTACACGGAGAAAACGGAATTACCTTTGCCAGCAGTCGCCGATAACAGATGCTACCTGAGGATCAAGTCCTTCTGGTAGTTCTAATCTTCTGTCCATGAATCCTACAACTCCAACTACCTAAGCCAATGCAATACAATGATTCTATTGAAGTTGGCAGGTAACTTAAATGCTGTATATAGTTGTGTGCAGGTGCATCAGTGCAAGTAATGTTGTGTACACGGAGAAAAGAAAATGACCTGTAATGAATTTAGGTTGTTCCATGGGATGGAGACAGTCATAAGTTCCCAAAGGATGACACCAAAACTGAACACATCAGACCTGTTTAAGTTGAAGAAATGATGTCAATTAGCAGAAGACTCTGTGTTTGTCACTTTAAGAAAAAGTTCACATGGTCTACCATTATCAGAAGACAGACCAGAAAATATTGATAAAACTATGATCTATTTTGATGATAAAATGAGGGAATTGATTTACATGACAATGTTTTAGGTCCATTGCGACTCTCCGTTTCGCACAAACAAACTCATAAAAGAGTATGAAAATCAAAAAGCTAGAGTACTACTGAAGAAAATTTTAAAAATCAGTCTCCAGAAATTACTTTTCATTTGAAGGTTCATTTCGCAGGACTTCCGGAGCCATCCACTGTGGCTGTTAATACAACAAAGATTATAAGGAAAACGGATCCCATTAGCAAGAACACCTTCAGGAAGAAATAGGGTCTTTAGAGAAGAAACTGAGAAAAAAAATAAATGACAAAGATCTTACTGTTCCTCTACCAGATTTAGCACTTAAGTAGGTTGCATCCTTCCACTTTGATAGGCCAAAGTCTCCTACCTGAAATTTTTTGCATGAGCTGTATTAACAAACAAGAAAGTTGATCAGCATTATTTGAAAGCACTAATACATTTACAATACCTTCACGTTCCAGTTTCTATCAACAAGCAAATTAGAAGATTTTAGGTCTCGATGTACTATTGGTGGATTTCTGCGATGCAAATAGTTCATCCCTCTAGCCTGCAGCAAAAGGGTAAGTGTCACATATTGTTGGATACCTGACAAGCTCAACAACTTTGCCCTTGACTTGTAGAAGAACAAACGCACACACAAACACAGAGAGAGACAGAGCAAGAGAACGCACAACGTCAAGAGCCATTCTAAAACGCCGTCTTATGTCTAAAGCTTGATTGTTCTTGTGAAGTGTTTTGAATAGGCTTCCCCTGATCATGTGAGAAAACAAAAATGAAAAAAAGACACAATCCCCTCATGATAGGAAAAACACAAAGGAAAATACGAATACAAGGGGTTTTAAAATAGACTATTTACATGCACTTAGGTACCATGATATCAGGTGGCAAAAATAATCAAAGCTAACGTATATATACTGCAATGGAGGTCATACAATATAACCTGACATCAGAAGATCAAATGTGGATGCTCTTCACAAAATTTAATAGTATCAATTAATCCCTTCCTAGAAGGCATTACAGTTTTGTTACCTGGGTAACAACTCTGTGACAATAGCAAGCCGTTCTTGCGAATACACTGCTCCCATGAACAGCAGTACATTTGGATGTCTCAGATTCTTCATTATATCAATCTGAAGTGTATGGAAGAGGAAGATTTGGGTTCCGTTATCTCTTTTCATTATATTCATTCACAACAGAATTTGAAGTTTCAAAAGTACCTCTTTTTTGTAGTTCTGTAAGGTGCCTTCACTGTATTCATTCCCAAAGTATACCTTAACAGCAACATCCTAGTAACATGAACAAATATTTTTCAAGTTGAAATATTGGCTTTACACTCTTATAACAAGAATTATAAATACATGAATTAGGAGCTTACTGATCCATTCCAAATTCCACGATAAACAACCGCATACGAACCTGTAAGGCAAAAAGAAATACACTAAATTGATATTAAATCCAAAATCTTAATAGAAATACCTTAGAGCCGGTATACAAACCAGTTTAGTTGGGAGTAAGAGTTAACTGATTTATAAAATAACAAATCATAGTGGATACATATATACATTTCTCTTAGTTCTTGCAGATGATGTTACTATCTATTTCTTAGAAGGCCACGTTTTAGTTTACATGTACACACACAGAAAGTTTTACAAAATAAGTAGAAGAGGTTTACCTTGTCCAATCTCCTCCCCAAGTCTTAGGTCTTCCCAGTGAATTTCACAATCCACTGTACAGTTTGACTCATTATCTCCTTTGCTTGATGAGCTTTCATGACTACCAATGCTCTCTCCTAAACTAGGAAACTGTTTACAATCTGGCTCCAATTCATGGACATCTTGGGAGCCTAATCTTGACATTGATTCTCCTGGTCTAGGTAATGTACACCTATTACACTCACTTGAAGTGGCTAGATCACAGCTCTCTTCAGAAGCATTTGGAACTCTATGCTCATACACATTTGCATATGCACTTTTGGCTGCAAAGGAGAAATTTGTTTTGCTCAGTTTTTCTTCCTTGTCTTCACTACCGACCGTGCACTGGCACCAAATTGGTGCTTTAGTACCTCTAAGAGAATTAGGCCCATTTTTCACTTTATTACTTACTGATTCGTCACCTTCACCTTCACCTTCAGAGTTGCCCGCTTCCCTAATGTGCAGTTTTGCTAAGAACTTTTCTGCCTACAATCATAAAGCAAAAAGGATTTAGCAGATTGTTGACTAAGCAAGCCCTATAAAATGACAGAAGAAATATGGATGTTCATGCAACTGTCATCTTTTGTAGATTAAGAAGGATGCAAACACTAATTCTTTAATATTTAGAGTAATTTTCAAATTCCAATCATACTCCTAAAGGCAATCATGACACCAAACGTTTCAGAGAACTAGTATAGGTTTAGAACTATGGTGACTAAATTCCCAGCAAATGATGAAATACATATGACATGACAAAAGTGCTGACTCTATGACTAAATATAATTATGAAGACTCTAATTCATCATAATAATGAAACATCGATAATGAGAGTAAGATAAAAGGGAGTCCATACAATTTTTGAAGGTTGAGCAAATTCAAATGCAGATTCATCCATCCAAGAGTTCCTTCCCATGGTTGTGCTCTTCCCATTTTGAAAATCAGGATTCAGTTTTTCTTCCTGGAATAATAATTACCTTAGTTCTTGTTCTTCTGTTTGTACAATATAGAGATGAGATCTAATGCAATATAGCTGAAACTTACCATTCTACCAGACTTCTTTAACTTAAAATCTCCGGTGTCTGTTGCATCTTTCCCGTCTCTGCAACTTTCACATGCATTGCAGGTATCATCCCCTTGTATCCTTTGTTGAAGCTTTGATGCCTAATTCGTTCAATGGCACAAATGAACAACACTACATAAAACTAAATGAACATAGAACCAGACAAGAGAAAAAGAAATTATAGAAGTGTGTACATAAGCACCAGATTGGAGACAGATGCTGCTATCTGTGGCACTGGTGCAATTTGTGGTCGCGGTGGGTGCCACTGTATCTTCTTCAAGTTCACTCCACGTACTCTACCATGATCCTGATATGTTCTTAAGTTTTCTGAATTTGCACTATTGAATATTGTAGCATCACTTGTTACAGTGATAATTCCAACAAGTTCCTCATCCTCATATAATGGGCTCTTTGTCACCATTGCCATAAAGATTTGGCCTGACTTCTTCTTAAAAGGGAATTGGCCTGACCATGATTTCCCAGAAACCAACCTTTGCCTGATTTTCCTAAAAGGGGCATTGTATTCTTCAGCTATAAGCAATTCATCAGCTCTTAGTCCAAGGACTTCATAGTCCTTCCACCCATAGACATTTTCGGCAGAATGATTCCTGAAATATAAAATTTTAATTCATCTGAGAGTTTTTATGTAATTAAAATAAATATATAACAGATTATAAGAGGAAGAACAACTTCAATTCTTCTTCTTTGGATATTGAGACATTGCTGACATTAGGATCTAATTGCTGTTGAAATCAGAGAATTGAAGTTAAGATGGAAAGTGCACAAATAAGTAGAGAACTGGGCCTGTCGAGACGCTAACATACTTGCGATTTTCTTTTAACATATCAACTTATGTACAAACAGAGAGTGTTCTCTACTAACAATGTTGAATGTTAATTCACCAAAATGTTTAAAATTTGGGCCAACATATGAAAGTTGCGGTTTATAATGACATTTACTAGTATATGATGCCAATTTGATGGGAATTTACAGAAACCATTTAACACAAAAACTCAATCAGTTCTATTAATTTCAGTCACAACCATTCAATTAATTTATATATAGTTCACAATGCACACATATTCCCAGAAAGCAAAAATTCAAGGTAAGCTTTAAACTGGGCAGAGACTGAAGAAGAAGAAAATGTTTCTAAAAAGACTTAAAAATTAAGAAACATATTATATATTCACTGTGAAATTGTGCCAAACATCTTAATGAGGTTGCACCACTCTACCTACATGATTTCAACTCAAATATTGATGACGGATAGACAAACCACACTAGACCTACTTCATCAAGTTTTGACTTTTAACTTCCTTCACACTCAATCAAATGATTCAAACCACACTAACATTTCCATCATCACACTCACACACCACAATTTGTTTCCATCAAACGCTTATTAGTCTTCCTAAAATTTTCATCACCTGGAGTACTTATTATAATACAAGTTTTTTAAGTTAAATTTATATATCGATCAAGAACTGAGTAAGCTATATATACTTAAAGTTCAAATTTTTCACGAAACAATCACAACCCAAAAGTCAAACAAGAACACAATTAAACATGTTTATTATAAGTAAACAAAGACGTAAATACAATTATATATAACATACCAATACATGATCTCTCCAGAAGAAGCATTACATACATAAACAGCGTGCCCAATGGACTCCAAAACGCTCCTGTACGGACTTCCTTCAACGAAGAAGCCAGGAACGTATCCCCACACGGAATCCAACGTGGCCAAGTCATCAGCTTTTCTCTTCTCTTCCAACAACTCATCAACCTCTTCTTTAAGCTTAGCGTGACTGGCCTCCAAGCTCTGGAAGCGATCCACTATGCCACGGTACAAACTGGGAGCTGAATCGTCCCCCGCCATCGGAGTCGACAGAGAGTGGCCGGTGAGGAGGAGAGGCAATAAGCTAGTTATAATAGTTAATATTTGTCAAAGACAAAGAATGAAAGGTGGTGATGGTGTAAATATAAAAAAAAAAATGGAGATAGTATTTGTCTGTAGTAATGGGAAAGGAGAACACGTGTCAATGAGCGGCAAGAGGGAGGTATCAGGTGTGGACAGGTGTAACATTGGGGAGAGTGAAGAGAATCGGCAGTTGTAGTGAGAAAGGGAGTTTGCTATTGGATAGTAGAAACACAAACTAGCAGGCAATTTCGTCCTCAAGGTTTCAGAAAATAACCAAGGATAGTAATAAATACATTAAAAAAAATCGGTTACTTTATGTTTTATATAATTAAAAATAAAAATTAAAAAACCGGATGCTTTTGGCTTTGGGTTAGGTTGCTTGCACTCAACCATATCCAATTATTTAACAAAATTGGTCAAATTCTAAACAAATTAATGCATCATGCTTTGCAATGGTAAACCAGCTTGGCATGATAAAACAAGCATTTTACTTTGCTTCTATTATTTTCACCCATCTTATAATATTGGGATAAATTAATATGACATTGCTATTTTAAAGTTTCTCTGTAATGGTGATGAAAGAATCAAAGTAATTATGATGCCAACTGTACTTGCACTGGGACTCTGATGAGCACTAACGTCCTCATTGGTCAACGTCCCACTTTACACTCATTTTTTTGTCAACCGCGTTGGCTGACGATATTTACAGTTAACGGCCCCAACGTTATTCCCACCCAAAAAGTTTGAAAATGACACGTTTCCACCCATCCATTCAATTTTTCCGTTATTTTTAACTGCTGAAGGATATAATAGTAAATTCAGTTTATTTTAATCTTTAAAATATTTCAAAAATTATATAAACAGATAAACATTTTGAAAGTTAAAAAAAAAAAAAAAAAAAAGGCCGTTGATTGGCAGGTTGTTGGCCAACTACTACCAGTAGTTTTCAAAACCATCTACGCCAGCGTCGACACTTTTGGGTAAATCTTAGGTCGATCCATCCAACAGTGTAGAGAGGGGAGCCATTGTTGATGACATTTGGTCGAAAAAGTGGTGAATGTTTCCTGCTTTTTCGATCAAACGTCATCGACAACGGCTTCAACATAATAAAAAATCAACCACATCACCTGCCTCTCCCTTAGTCTAAATCATGGCCATGCCCTCACGGATCCGCCTCAACGTCGATGGTTGTTGAGATACTGCAAAAACGAGTTCCAATCTCGCTTTTTTGTGTCTCGTATCAATTGAAAGAGATTAAGATTAGCAACGAAGAAGGAGAGAGGAGTGGATGTGAAGATAAAACTAAATGGTGGTGGTGGGTACTAGTTTTGACGAAAAAAAACTTGAAAGAAATGAGAGGTATTTGGGTAGAATTTGGGAAGAGGAAGAGGAGGGAGAGATGCAATGGAAAATGAGTGATATATATGAAGAAGGGGAGGTAAGATGAAGAAGAATGGTATTGAAATTGAATAGAAAGAAACAAAGGAGACACGAGATGTAGAAAAATTCACGTCCATAAAAAGTTTTGAGAAGAAGGAGAAAGAAGAAGGTTAAAAAGAGAAGAAAAAAATTGGTTTTTGTTTTTCGACTTTCTATAGGGGTTAAATGACATAATTGTCCTTTAATTGTTTTTTAAAATTACCATTATGTTCTTACACCATTAAAAATAACTGAAAAATTGGATAGATGGGTGGAAAAATGTCATTTTGAAACTTTTTGGGTGGCAAAGGACTTCGGCCAAGCCTTGTGTAACTAATACGGGATTGTGTCTGCAGAAAAAAGACTTGAACATGGTGGATGCATAGATATTACGCAAATCCAAAACAAACAATCAAAACATCACACACTCACACACAGACACACTTCACAACACAACAACGCCACCCTACAAATCCCTAGCTCCATTTCCATTTCTCTCTTTTTTTTTTTTTTGGCTAAGTCCCCATTTCCATTTCCATTTCATTCCAAACGAAAAACGAAAAACGAAAAACACAAAAACAAAAACGATTTCATTTTTTTTAACGATTATTTAATTCAACTCTCGCATTCTCAACTTCTCGGAGCTCGGTACGCCAACTTTAAACGAAGTATAAATCTCTCTCGCGTTCTCTCTGTTTTTATTAGTTTTCTGTGTATTTATTTGGCTTTCTGTTTTGTGGCGATTGTTTTTTGGTTGTTTTGATTGATAGTGTGAGGGTTTTTGTGGATTGGCTTTTGGTTTAGGAGGATTGAATGCAGTCTACGGAGTCATCCTACGTNGGTACTCATTTTGAGGGTATAGAATTATTTCATCTTAAGACGTAGATTTATGATTACCATGTGATTAAATTTGATCGGTGATAATATTAATAAATATTAACTGTTGTATTGGTTCCAACAGTCTAAATAAAATAACTATCTATATCTATATATTTATATTAATCCTAAGCCTAGGCTATTTAAATGCCATGTAAGACTCTAGAATTGTTACAAGTTTCTGTATGTTGTTAGTTTAGGTTATTTTAGATTATTAATGTTAATGACATATATTAATATAATAATAAGATTCAATGTTTGTTGGATGTTTTTAATTATGTTGTACATCGCGATTCCAAAGTCTAAATTCCAAAGGTCTAAATAAAGTTAGTCCCTTCATATTCAATATCCTGCAACTGCAATATATATATATATATTTTGCAGTTGCTTTTCAATTTATCCATCGTCTCCTTAATTTCATCTTCTTAAATTTTCCATTTTTTCGTCTACTTGGTTGCAGAACGAAGATAATTCCGCAACTGATTCGAGAATCGAACTTGCTCTTTCAGTTTCTAGAAATTGAATTATCAATTATTTAATTTTATCAGCGGCAAATAGAGCGTTTGGTAATTGCTCTGGATTCTTTTTGTTATTCCCTTTCAAATTTTGATATTGGGGTTTCGTTATTTTTTAGATTAATCTGATTTGACATATTTTTGCTCTGTTTTGTTGTTGATTGAAACTTTGTCACTTTTTATTAAGATAGTGTTATGCCTGAGAATGTAGGGCTGACGCCGAGCCTTGTCAACATGAGTGGTCAAGGCTTGAGAAGGTTCTACAAACACTCATGAGATGCAGCCATGTTGCGTGATGACGTGAGCGGCATGCCCTTGCCAGTGCAATGGGTATGCACTAGGTTGGCAAAAGGCTAGAAAAGGTCCACATGTCCAATCCCTGCACAAATCGAGGAAATTACTCGGGCAGGTGAGCAATGGGACGCAGAGAAGGATTTGCACAGCATCTACCCCACTCACAAATTTAGTAATCATTACCTTGGTTCATCCCATTATAAATAGAGGGTTCCTCTCCCGTTTGTGGAATTGGCTAATTTTTCTCTGAAATAGCATACTCTCTTTCTCTCCCTATTGTATTTTCTAAGCTATAAATCAGCTCGTTGAATGCGACTTGACTTCCTGCATTAATACAAATACCAGTGGACGTAGGATTCGCCTTGTGAGCATCCGAACCACTTTAAACATTGTTCTTTACCTTTTTATTAGCTAAATACTTCCATAATCACATGTGACTTCTAAGCCCACTCAGCATTTCTCACATGCGAATAGTTGGTGTCAAAATCGAGCATCAACATATAGTTTCATAGTTGTTCTGCAGTTCAATTGGCAAAGATCACTAAGTTCCTTCAAGATAGAGGATGATTTTCGTAAGTTGTTGATGATTATTTTTCTATTACAATAATCTTCTAATGGATTGGTTAATAATTTTTGATCGCTTGTGTAACTAATATGGATTGTGTTTGCAGAAAAAAGGCGTGTTGAGGCTAAAAGAGTTAGAGAGAAATATCCAGATAGAATTCCTGTGAGAACTTAGCTTTAGCTTTTATTTTTTATTTTTTGTCTCAATTATATTTTAGTGCAATCCTATGTCAATATGTTAATTGTTGTTGATGCGTGATTTTGACACCAATCAAACGCACGTGTGAAATGCTGAGTTGGTCTAAAAGACACACGTGAATGGGAGAATGAGAGTGAAAGGAATGGAGAATAGTGTTTAAAGTGGTTCGGGTTCTCAAGAGAGCAAGTCCTACGTCCAATAGTATTATATTAATTATAGTGGTCAGGTCGCGCTCTGCGAGCAGATTTTACAAATGATTACAAGTGAGAGAGAGCATGTATGCTATTTTAGAGAGAGATCAGCTAATTCCCCAAATGAGAGAGTAGCTCTCAATTTATAGTGGGATGAGTTAAGATAATGATTACTAAATCTGTGATTTGGTGAGATTATCCATGCAAATCCTTCTTTAGGTCCCATTGCCCACCTTCTAGAGCGATTTACGCGATTTGGAGTAGGGATTAGACATGTGGAATCTCTCTAGCTCCTGGCTAGTTTGGCGCACACCCACTGCACTGATAGAAGCATGCTGCTCATGTCATCACACGACGTGGCTGCGTCTGCATGGCTGCGGGTCTACCTAAGCTCTGACTATTTGTACTGACCAGGCTCTGCGTCAGCCCTATTTTTTCAGGCATAACAGAAGTCCCCTAGTTTTTAAGGTTTGAGAATCGAACCTTAGAAACTACATATTATGCCGTGATTTGATATGCTTTCCGAGATTCTGGCAGGCCCGACCTGGTTACATGGAGGTCGTGGAAATGCTCTCGTGCAAGCGACTTAAAATGGCCTTTCCCTTATGCGTCAGCGACCTAATCTTGACCGTATCAGTGCCATAACGATGATTTTGGCCTTCTTTCGAAGTTCACGACCTTATTGCACTTGGAACTTCTCACCAAAGGCAAGGGATCGTGTTGCTTCGAAGTCGGCATATATTGAAGTCGAAGAGACACATCGCTATGCAACTGACATGACAGAATCGAAGAGTCACGTCGCTTCGCGACTAACGTGGGATGAGATCAAGGAGTCACATTGCTTTGCGACTTGCAAGATGAAGTGTTCTTCATAACGACCTCTTCGTATACTATCCGTTGCACTTTTATAGCAGATACATTTAATGAAGTGTCTTTTCCTCTGACAGATGTGTCTTGTACGCAACAGGTGCCAGCCATGCATATTAAATGCATGACATGCTGAAATGACATTCCCTATCAAAGCATTAAATGCGGACGTGGGGGCATTTAATGTGGAGGAGGGAGAACGTGCCGTTGCTTGGGTTTTCAATAGAAGAGAACAACGATTTGGTTTCTTAAAGCGTGACGGTCACTCTTCTTCGTTGATCTGTGACACATGGTCGCGATCAATGGTGAGATACGTTTTTCTGCCCAAACGTCGTTTGACTTCGGGAAACCAAAGTGTCATTTCTTTCACTATAAAAACCCAGGTTCACTTCAGGCAATATCACAATCTTCATTTTCTCAGAGAGCAAGAGATTCTCATGAGCTTTGATTCTTTGCCTTTCAATACCAGTGCGCACTCGACACTTGAGGCAAGAGGATTCATTCTTCTCATCCCAAAAGGTAAGCATTATTCTTTATGTTTTTATTTCTCATTTCCAGCAGTTGATAAATGATGTCAGTCTACCGATAGTTGATTAGAGATGAAATGTTCTTGCTGGGTTCGAGCCATGAATGGTGGCTCGAAACATATTTTGTTAGGGATTTTCAAGGGTTAAAAGGGGGAAATATTTACTTTTCCCTCCATGTCATCGTACAAAATAATGTACGAAGACTAAATGGTTCCTACATGTCGCTTTTGCAGACCACAGTAGGATGGGACCCCTAGTGACCAGAGCTGAAGAAGGGACCGGTTTGCCTACGTAGGGTGCTCCTACGGGTCCCCCCGAAGAGATCATGTTTGTACGTACTGACGATGAGCTCCAAAGGGTGGTAAACCAATACGCTATTGATAAAAGCTTGAAAACACATATTTTGTTAGTGATTCAATTAGATTATTTGTGGAAAAATGTGTTTAAGCTGTGAAATTTAACTTAATTATTTCATAAATGTCTTTTATGGGATCACGGGGATGTTTCGAGTGTTTTCAGGTTCTTAAAGATGATACTCAGATGAAGGTTATATCGACGATGGAATGTCGGACAACAAGAATCAAATGGTTCGTGATTCGGAGCTGAAACGAAGAAGTTAGGGCGAATTGAAGTTAAAGTGAAAATCCTGGAAAACGCTCCAGTTTTGAACATGCGACAGTAATTCGACAATAACTTGAGCTATAGATCTTGGATTGAGATGATTCTTGAACCGTTGGAAAGCTAATTCAAAGGGGTACAATTCATATGTTTACCACTTGACCAGATTCGAACGTTATCGTGCACAAAAACCACCGTCCTGTCAAGATTTCGAGTTCTGGGACAGAATCAACTATGCCTAGGCACAATGCTGCAGCACAACTGCGATTCTGGACTTTTTTACATTAAATTTATGACGTGTATTTCCTGTTTTAAGGGTTCTAATGTGATTAGGATAGTGTGAATCATAACCCTAAAACCCTAGGAGTATAAATAGATGTCTTTAGCTTATTTTTACGGAGGAGAAAGGGAGAGAAGTTGGGCGGCTCATTGGAGATTGGAAATTCCTGCAATTTTGAGTCATCAATTAGAGAAGTTTTTCTACTCTTTCTTATACTCATGTTTATGAATACAATGACTTTGATTACTGAAAGTATGAACTAATTTTATTTTCTAGGGCTAAGATGTAGCCCAATTTATGAATATGTGTTGACTTGGATTGTTGTTAATTCTTATTGAGCTTTTAATTCTAAGTTTTATTATTGTTTATAATGCTTTCAATTCTTAAGGGCCCGAGAGTTGAATGATATCATGGGTTAGGTTGAGATCGAGAGATGAAACCTGATTTGTCTTAGGTAATAAAACCATAGATTGAGTGAACGCCAGAGATAGGTTACCACGATCTGTGAGGCTCTGGTAAATTCCATAGAGCTTAATGATCTCTTAGCTCCTAAATCCAACTTAGAGATATCTTGGGTTGTTGCTTAAGGGTTAATTTGCTAATTGCTCGAGAGAGACAGTTAGTGGAATAATAGGGGATTTGACTTTTAGAATACGCTTGATTAGGTTAACAATAGATGTCAATGCATAGGATTAAATTGGTGCGAAATCTATGCCTTAGGTTTAGCCATATTGATCTTTATATCAAAGTGTTTATAAATTCTGCATTTATTTAGTTTTTAGTTTGTTAGTTTTTCATTAAAGTCATTCTTAAAATTTTGTTTTATCAAATAGCAATAGAATATACTAGTTTGGTACTTGGTAGGTAGTTCCCTTGGGATTCGACACTCATTTACTTGAGCTTTATTACTTGCATGATTTCGTACACTTGCGAATAGCCTGTTAGCTATCAACGTGGAGGTCGTCCGAGACACGGTACACACAACTCGGAATCCACCACGGGGACTGGCCGTGATCTTCGAGAACATTTTCAAGGATGGGGGGTTGATACCTTTCCACCCCTTTATCAGGTCAGTCCTCGACCATTTTGGGATCGCACCCTTGCAGCTCACACCGAACATGTACATGATAGCCGTGGCCATGTACATCGCATGCTGTAAAAACGAACTGGGCGAGCTAACCGCGCTAGAGCTCGGTTGCTCGTACATCCTAAAAAAGAGCAAGGACAAGGATTCCTACTACCTTTCTAGGCAAACCACCATTGAAGCGGGTATACATAGTTACCCGAGCAATGTGGAGGCGTATAAGACGAAGTTCTTTTTCTTTTGTTATGACAACATTTGCCGTTTTCAGGAGCCAAATATGTTTTCTTTTCCTTTGATTCTACGAGCTTATTTTTGTTCCTCGCTAACAAACCCTATATTCCTTCGTAGTTAACAAACTGAATAGGTTAGAGCTCCTCGAGGATACAGACAGGATCGTAATTTCGGCTTTCTGCCGGAAGAGAGTCGTGACGCAAGACTGCTTGTGACAACCGCAAATTTGCGGAAGTACGGTTTCTTCAATTCTGAAGCAACCCTTGACACCACATCAAGTAAGCTTCTTAACCTTAGCCCTTTTGATTCTTCATGCAGCGAACTATTTTACTAACAACGTGCGTATGCAGCGACCATGCCTCCCAAGGTGTCCAGATCGCCACGACCAAGACAATTCTCCTTTCCCCAGATGCATGCCACCGACCAAGCTAGAGTTGCTCCCAATGGTCCCCTTGTCGAAGGGACACTGATGAGCACTCTAGTCCGACCTGCGGGCATTCCCCCATCTTTGGCTACTTGCCCGAAGCAGAAGACCACGGCCTAGAGTCCTAAAAAGAGGCGACAAATTCGAACCAAGGAATCAGAGTCCGAAATGGAAGGCTTGGGCGTTCAGCCGGGGAGGTCATAGCCTTACCAAGAGTTTCGCTTGGGAGGGCCACCTAGAGGCGTGACCAGTATTTCCATCAATCTGCAGACACGACTAGCGACCACAGTCCTTGGAAGGAGGTCAGGCAAAGAGCCCATGGGGGAGGCTTTGGTACCGGCATAATCGTGCTGGACTCGATGAGCCAACTCCTAGACCATCTGCAGCTGGTGGTCTTAACATTGTTGGAATGTGGGCTCGTGGAGGCGTTCGAGCAGTTTATGGCCTCCAACCCCATGGACTTGCTGTCCACATCATTCCAGCTCTTGAGCCAGGTAAATGAATTGTCCCCAACGAAGACTTTGGTTTGCTTTTTAGAGGGAAGCAAACTAACTCTTGACTCTGTCGTGCAAGCCTTGCTTTGCCTACATATGTCCCAGCAGAAGGTTCAACTAAGGACTGCCGAGGGATTAGTCGAGTTGCGGAAGGAGAATGCAAGGCTTAAGTAGGAACTGGAGGCCTAGCGAGCAGACAGAGACTCATCCGTTGCTCAAGCAATCCAACACTGGTCTGAGAAGGATGTTGCCCGCCGCACGGTGGACTTTTAGAGGAACGAGCTGGACAAACGCAGCGAGGAGGTGAAGGAGCTCTAGCGGACCATGGCCAGACTCTCCAGGGAGGCTGGCGAGAAAGACCAAGCGCTGCAAAATACCTCTGAGTGGGCCATGCGAGTTGAGTGGGAAAGGGTCGATCTGTGGGAGGCTACTGAGAAGCAACGATCAGAGCTTGAGGTTGAGCTCTACTTCACTCAGGGTCGCGTCACTTCGTTGACTGTGAAAATGTAGCAGCAGGAAGCGGAGATCGAGAGAAGGGCTGCGGAGTGGACGATTCAGTCTACTTTGCCCTTTAATCGAAGAACCCTAAGATGGATCTGTCCTATCTTCCTGGCGAGTACCAGGATGAGCTCGCTTCCCTAGCGCGGACTGAGGCTGAGGAAGCAACTCGGGGACCTAACCTGGAAGGAGAGCATCCAGAGTACGTCCTAGAGGAGATCGCAGGTCGGCGACCAACCTGGGGATGAGAATCAGTGATCCGCTTTTGTAGCCTTTTTCCTGCTCGATTATGTACTCCCTTTTATTACAAATAAGTAAAGACATCGCTTTTGTTAATCTTTCAAGAGTAATTGAACTTTCGTACCCTTCATTACATATGAGATCGCATGTTAACTGTTTACAATTACATTGGAATAAGTCTATGCGAACAGAATTATATATGTAAAAATGATTACAAAAAGGACAGAATCACACTTGTTATTTACAAAGATTGCGAAAAGTAAAATCTTTACAAGGAGAAACTGGGTTCAGAATTACTGATAATATGGTTGGAGATGTTCAACATTCCAAGCCCACGGTACTTCGGAACCATTCAGCCTTTTGAGATGATAAGTCCCCAGTCTTATCACTTTGGTGATGCAGTATGGGCCTTCCCAGTTCGGTCCCAAAACTCCCACACTTGGTTCTCTAGTACCGAGAAGAACTTCCTTCAAAACGAGGTCGCCGACCTGGAAGTCTCTTCTTCTGACCTTGGAGTCGAAGAACCTTTTTCGCGTGTTGTTGATAGGCTGCCATTCTTAGTTGAGCCTTGCTGCGATGTTCTCCAACTAGATCAAGACTTGCGCGCATAAGCACCTCATTGTCGGCTTCGTTGAACAGGTCCCTCCGAAGTGAACCGGTCCCTACCTCTATGGGGATCATTGCTTCGCAGCCATATGCTAGTGAAAAAGGGGTTTCTGAGGTGGAGGTTCTCAGAGTTGTCCTGTATACCCATAGGACTTCGGGGAGGTCGTCAGCCCAATTTCCCTTGGCTACGCCAAGTTTGGCCTTTAGAGTGTGCTTGATGGTTTTGTTGATGGCTTCAACTTGACCATTTGCTTATGGCCTTGCGACTAAGGCAAATTTTTTATGAATACCCAGCTCGTCGCAGAACTGCTTGAATTCCTCGTTGTCGAACTGCTTTCCATTATTGGATATGAGGGTATGAGGAATCCCATAGCGGCGCACAATGTTCCTGAAGACGAAGTCTTTGAGATTTTTGGTGGTGATCACGGCTATTGGCTCTGCTTCGACCCATTTGGTGAAGTAGTCTATCGCGACCACCGCATACTTAACTCCCCCTTTACCAACTGGCATGGGACCGATGAGATCGATTCCCCACATGGAGAATGGCCAGGGGCTAGTCATGGTTATCAGCTGGTGGGAAGAAGCTCGCGGTATGTTCGCAAACCGCTAGCACTTGTCACACTTCTTAACAAAGTTGTAAGCGTCCTCTTGAATCAAGGGCCAGTAGTACCTTTGACAAAAAACTTTGTTAGTGAGAGATCGAGCGGCAGTGTAATCCCCCAAATGAGAGAGTAGCTCTCAATTTATAGTGGGATGGGTTAAGATAATAATTACTAAATCTATGATATGGTGAGATTATCCATGCAAATCCTTCTTTATGTCCCATTGCCCACCTTCTAGAGCGATTTACACGATTTGGAGCAGGGATTGGACACGTGGAATCTCTCTAGCTCCTGGCTAGTCTGGCGCACACCCACTGCACTGACAGAAGCATGCCGGTCATGTCATCACGCGACGTGGCTGCGTCTGCAAGGTTGCTGGTCTACCTAAGCTCTAACTATTTGTGCTGACCGGGCTCTGCGTCAGCCCTACTTTTTTAAGCATAACAATTGTCATTGTACTAAATTGCAGTATCAAGCTCAGATCTTCAGAAAAGATTCATAGGATTGGTAGAACATCAAATATTATATGAAAATAACTCTTATGTTTGATTAAGAAGTTTTTGAATGAGGATGTATCCATAGTGTTGTTTGGTTCATTAAGGATTCTGGGTGTTTTCCTTTTTATTTATATTTTTGTTTATTCATCTGTACCGATGGCATGGTAGATGAAGCTTTTTTTTTTTTTTGGGGTAAGAGATATATTTTGGGTTAATTGTTGGTGTTAGAGAACTTGGTTTTAATAGTGTTACTTTTTCTGAGTCTGCAGGGTGAAGCAGAGGTAATAACGCTGCATGCTTTGTTCTGAAATGTGTTATAGTACATTCTTCTTTGCATTTTTTGAGATCAATTGAGAGTTTGCAATATCACTGTTAAATGGGGGGAATTTGATCAAGGAAAAGAGATCAACAGGTAGTTGGGGATGGTGTACAAAAAGGGGTCTCTAGATTGTATTTCAGAAGTTGCAATTACAGATAGTACTCTCTTATGTTCTGTGAATTTTATTTGGTTAATTATGTTTGTGCTTTTATGGGTTAAATTAAATAAATCCCTTTTTCAACAAAGATATATTAATTAGGTATCTAATATGCAAACAAAATGTTTCAACATGACGAATTTTAATAAACTAATTAATTAGGTAATCCTTACCATCACCTACAGAAGATAACGTGACTCATTATTGAACTGGTCCACTCTTTAATTTTTTGGATAAGTTATAATAGGTTTTTTGAAAATAGTAAAATAATATTATTAATTAAGGTATAAAAATTTTTAAAAACAAACTATTCAAGAAAAATTATACTGCCAATTTATTAATATAATATTTGATTAATTTGATCAATATATTTTTCAATAATTGAGATTTAATCTAATATGTATGATTAATACTCCTTTAAAATTACACGAATTATATTTAATCACAATATATTTTAAGGAAGTCATTGACGAAACATGAAATGTAAGGAGGGAGGATTACGAATGTGTGAGAGTGGAAAAACCGGGAAATTACATCTGGGGGCAAAATGTAATGTTCAATGAACGAGGAAACCAAATTAAGTATAAAAAACGGATTTAGGAAATTGCATATAAGGGGGTTAAATGGAAAGTTAAATGAAAAAGAGGGGCCACAGTGTTAAAAATACGAAATTGAAGGGATAACGATATTCGTAAACATTCTAAAAAATTTCTTTGGTTTGGGGTGGCCGTGGGCCATGACCCCATGGGTAAAGAAATTTCTTTAATATTAGGGGGTAAAAAAGTGCAAATATAACGCCATATAAGAGTTATTGGACCATATGGTCAAAGGACTTATCGTCGCTAATCCCGTTGAATCCATCACATTAATACATTGAAATGTTGGGTTGTCTTCTCCAAATTCAGAAGGAGATTAGTCAACTTGATTATTATGGACTAAAGATTTAATCATCCATCACGATCCATGCACTGAAATGTTGGATATATCAATTTGCTTATTATAGTACGATTTGTTAGATTTAGCAAATTTATTGCTGGTGGGACTTTTCGGATTATTTATTTTGAAAATTATCCTAAATACCATATATCCCATCAACTATGAAAAATGAAAACAAAAACTAGAGGTGAAAAAAATGGGTTCTATTTCAGCCCTAACCCGGCTCGACTTAAGGGTGGGCCAAGTTGGTATCCCTAGCTGGGCAAGTTGGGCCTTCATAGGCCAACCCAATAGGTCATATATATTAAAATAAAAAAAACAAAAAAAAAACCTGTCCAACTCACCAGGTTAGCGATTGGAAACTCTTGTTGACCCATGGGTTGGCGACAAAAAAATAATTAAATAAAAAAATTATCTTTTTTTCAAAAAACTCATTTTACCCTTCAACCGTATTATAGCAGTTTTTTTTTTTTTTTTTTTTGGCGGGTGGTGGGGGTAGGTGTGGGGAGGGGAGGGTTGGTTGTTTATTTTCTTT
Source organism: Pistacia vera (assembly GCF_008641045.1). Taxonomy (NCBI): domain Eukaryota; kingdom Viridiplantae; phylum Streptophyta; class Magnoliopsida; order Sapindales; family Anacardiaceae; genus Pistacia; species Pistacia vera. The sequence goes on from NW_022196431.1 coordinate 161,482, forward strand.
TCCTATTTTTCTCTATAAATAGGACCTAAACTTCTCATATCCAAAATTCTGTCATTTTCTTCAATTGCTTTATTTGCTCTTGCTTTAAAAATCTCTCAAATCTCTTTGTTGTCAATTTGCTCTCATTTTGCTTTTATTTTAATTTTTATTACTTTTTGCAATTTTCAATTCATATTTCCAATTTCCTTCTTTAATTCTTTTATATCCTTTTTTTTTTTTTTTTTTTTTTAACTAGAATAGATAGATATTTCTATCCCACCATCAATTTCGATGATGAAGAAAATTATTCTAGTCCCCCTGAATTTACTAACATAAACGCAATAGATTCAAACAGTTCTGCTTTCCTATTCTCAGAATATGATACACCTCATAATATTTCCCCCCTTCCTCCCCGTGCTACTATAGCTCCCAGTGGTTCTAGAGATCGTTCTCATAATCGTCATCCTCGTCCAACTCCATCTAAAGTAGAAGCGGGTTCATCAACTGTAGCTACTAGAACTAACGACAGGCACACATCAGGTGCATTTTGAAAATTTTTACGAGACTAAATATAGAGTTCAAGTGAAGAAAGCAAAAGATGTAAGTACTGTGGATATATTTATAAAGCTAATGCAAGTAATGGTACTATTACTCCAAGAAAGCATGCTGTTAAACAAATAAATTATCATGGAAATAGAGAAACCAATCAAACTCAAATAACTAGTATGCGTAATACTTGGCATTATAATTTAGATGTATATAAGGAACAATTAGCTTTATATATTACTGCAACTGATCAACCTATTAATATGGCTGAAGATAAATATTTTGAAAGATTTATTAAAAATTCATTTTTACAAGAATTTAAAACTTATTCTAAAACTTCAATTAGGAATTATTTAATAAATTTGTTTAAAAAAATGAAATTAGAATTAAGAAATAAAATACATAGTTGTTATGTTAGTGTGGCTCTAACCACTGATATTTAGAGCGGTAGAGCTAAACAAGATTATATTTGTGTGACTAGTCATTATTTTGATAATGAATGTAAATTAAATAATTTTTTATTAGAATTTAAATTAATGAATTTGGATCATAGTGGTCAACAAATTTATTATAAAATTGTTGAAGTTTTAAAAGAATATGATATTGTTCACAAAATAATAAGTCTAACTTTATATAATACAAGTGCTAACAGTAAAGTTGTAGAATTTTTTTTTAAAAATTTTATTTTTTACGACAATTTAAAGTTTTTTCACTAATGTTGTGCATGTCACATCATTAATTTACTTGTAAAAAGTGGTATGAAAAAAATTAGAAATAATATTGATAGAATCAGAGATTGTTTAACTTGGATTACTAGTGGTAATAGAAGAAATTCTGAATTTTAAGATGCTTGTAAAAAACAAATTTGTCTCCTAGAACTTTTGCATTAGACATGTTAGTTAGGTGAGATATTATTTATTCAATACTTGATTCATGTTTATCTTATGCAAATTTAATTAATTATTTTGTAGCAAATAAGAGGGGTTCTCATTTTTTGGTTGAGACTGATTGGCATATAGCTCAAAATTTTCATTTTTTTTCTTAAAACTTTTTATCTTGCCACTTTAAAACTTTTTGGTGTGTACAATCCTACTAGTCCATTGATAATACATACAATTTTAGAAATTTCAAATTTATTTGCTCGAAAAGAAAACAATGAAATTTTAGTAGGACCAATAGAAGCAATGGAATTTAAATTTAAAAATATTATAAACTCTTTCATTTTCTTTATTGTTTAGCTGTCATATTTGATCTTAGGCTTAAATTAGCGGGTTAAGAAAATGTTTTAGACATGTTAAGTGGAAATTTACAAGAAGAAGAGTATGTCAATCAACTAGGATAAAAGAGTGTCTTGGAGAGGTATATTTACAATATGAAAGCAGGCGAAGAGGCGCAATACCTGAGGAAGAACCAACAAAAGACACAAATGAAGACTTCTACTCCTAGAGTGCAATTAATAGGCAGAAGAAGATTAGAACTCAAAGTACAACCTCCTCTTCAAAAGCATCAATGAAGAATATAATGTCCTTCATGCAGCTACAAAGTAATGAGCTTCACCAATATTTGGAAACCTCTGACTTTCTACCAGCAGATCCATAATAAAGAGCCAACTTTGATGTCTTAGAATTATGGAAAATTAGAAAATGTATTTTTCCGGTACTATCAAGACTTGCCCTAGATGTTTTCTCTGTTCTTGTCTCTACCATCTCATCCGAACAAACATTTAGTGCAAGTGGAAGAATTTTAAATGAAATGAGGACTAAACTTTCACCAAAATTGATTGAAGTTCTCACATGTCTTCAAGATTGGGAACGATCGCGCCATCAAGATCAATACGAGGTTGTCGACGATACTTTAATAGAATCATTTCAATTTTATAATTTAAATGATACAAGTAAGGGAGGTCCTAGTCAACCCTCAAATTAGTTGTTTTGTAAATTATAACTTTGTAATTTTTAAATTAATTGTCAATTATTGCACTCTTTTTTCCTTACCAAATTTTTGTCCCAATTAGGTTTTTCTTGGTAAGGTTTTTAACGAAACAATAATTATTATAATTTCTTATTTCTTATTTTATTTTTTGATAAATGCATACATCTAATTTTTTCTTATATTAAAATATGATTGTAGTAAAATTGAATTAATATTTGAAATGTTAATTAAAAAAATTATTTTAATTTGATTGATATTTGAAAAGTTAACCAAAAAAAATTCACAAAAAAAAAAAAAAAAAAAAACCAAAACAAAAACATTAAAAAATTAAAAATTAATTTTTTGGCTGGCCCGGTCATGACAAAAATCCGCCAAGTTAAGGTTATCGAACCAGGCTAAGCTGACCCGTTTAAACAAGGGTGGGCCGGGTTAGAACCAACCCGCAATTTGCCCTGGCTCGTTGTGGGTCAGGGCACTTTTCCACCTCTAACAAAAACCAAACTGGCATTAGTCTTTGAAAATTATATTAGGATTTGAAAATTTTAGCAAAATTGGGTGGAAAGTTGGGACTAATTTTATTATTATTATTTGTTTTGTTTTTATTTTTATTTTTATTTTTATTTTTTGTCAAAACAAAACAAGAACAAAGGATTAGTCTTTGAAATATCTTTTAATGACTAATTTCATGAATAAACAGATCTAATTTAATTCTTTATTTTCAAATTTTCAGAAAGTGAAATAAATTACTTATAATAGTTAACATTGAATAATAAAAAAATCTAACATAATAAAGAAGCCTTAAATTAGTAAACAAGATTTAATTTAATCATGTAAAATAAATTAATGATCCTTTCCGGTGAGATCATTGGTAATTGCGTACACCATTAATGTTAAATTCTCATATATAAAGCTGAGAGTATATGTTAACTAGCTTAATATAAATACTAAATTAATAAAAAATAAAAAGTGTTAATAACAATTCCTTGAGGTATAATCAAATAACAAACATTGCTTTGTGGTTATAGAAAAAAATCCGCCAGCCATTGATTTTTTTGGCATTAAAACAAACGGTAAAAGACAATTAAGTAAATATTCATTCATCTATCATTTTATAAATTTTAGCAGTATATTAACAATGATTGTCAAATCGTGTATTGTATCATATATCAAAAACTTAATTTTTCAAATGGTATAACGCATATCATATCATATCTGTCTTTTTCAAAAAAATAATAAAATAATAAGTAAAAAAATTAATATCAACCCCAAGATTAATTAACAAATTTTGTGATATTATTGACTTTAAATTATGGTATTACATAATCAAAATTAAGAACTTATATGATTTCCTCTCAATTATTCATATCATTTTCAAGATCAATGTCAATATTTATATCTCTACTTGTATTATTATTGTCATGCAAATTGGGCAACACATCTTCCTCTTCACTTTCTCCATACAAAATAGGTAAATTTAGACAGTTTTTAGTGAATCGGGTTGCTTGACCCAGATCCTACCCAAAAAAATTTTTGGGCCTTCAACCCAAATTAAAAAAGTAGTATCGATATTTTTAAGAATACGAACCAATACGTATTGTAGATAGGATACATATCAACGTATCAAAAAATTTAAGATACATTTTCTGATACATATCGTTAGCGACACGCATCGAATCATATCGTAGAATATGTATCACGTATCGTAGGATACTAATAACCATGATGCTAACGACTAACTAATGACACACAAGTTTTTATTATTTCTAAAATTTTAAGGAATCACTTATATATATATATATCTATATATATATATATAAGTGATAAAGAAAATAATTTTTCTAAACATTGTTTTGGTTAAATGAATAGAAGTATATTCATAATTAAAAATTTAAAGTCAAATTCAAATTTTGTTAATGTTTGATTTTGACACCAACGACTTCACACGTGTAAAGTGCTAAGAAATTACACGTGAAATGGTTATGAGATCAGTTGATTATGGTGCAATGGTGATATATGTTTGAAGAAACATATATAAAAGATTGACAAGAGAGACTTTTAGAGTGGTTTGGATACTGTGAACAAATCCTACGTCCACTGTTATTTTATTATTCTCTGACTATTATTTGATATTGCCTGTAAGGTATACAAGGATGGAGTAATGTTTTGTTTATAGAGAAAAATAATGGTTGAAGCTCGAATGTATGTCTAGCTCTCATATGCCCAACCTCCTCTTTCATGAAGAAAGCAGCTCATTTATACCTTTAGGGGACATTTGGCTGGGGGTTATATAGGATTACTAAGATTATGTCATCTTATATTACATGATTACTACGTTTGGTTGTCAAGTAATATAAAATTCTGGTAATCTTCTAATATCAATAGTGGTTACCATTGGTAATATATGAGGTAATCTGATTACCTCCATTTTCTTAGGACTTTTAAGATTACCAAGGTAATCTTATTTTTGTTACAATTCTGTCCCTTATTAATAATTTTTTAGGATAATAATGCCCTTGTTTTTAAATTTAATTTACATGAATCTTGCTTTTACAATTTTACCCCAATTAATTTATTTTTTGAACAAAATTACCTTTGAATTCAAAACAAATTGCAGCCTACCCCTATCCACCAACCGCCGCCTGTAGCCCATCATCGTCATTGGAACAGCGCATGAACAGTCGAAAATGGCCGTTGTGCGCCGATTTGGCCATTGCCGGCCAAATCGTAATAGATCTGGTCAAAAAAACAAATCTGTTGATCTGGCCATCAACAACTAAATCAATGGCCATTAATGGCCATGTCTGAGGCCGTTAATAGCCATCGATTTGGCTGTTAATGGATCTGGCCAAAAACGACCTAATTAGATCTAATCGTTTTCCAGCCAAATCTGTCATGATCTGGCCACTTTCGATCGTCCATGCATCGTTAAATTGCCAGCTACCGACGGTTGGCAGTGGTTGTTGGGGGCAAGCAACGGCTAGGTTGGTGGGGGTGCATTGTTGATTTTTCAAACTTTTATTATGGGGTTGTTTTAGCTAAGTTTTTCAATATAGGGGGGTTATAACTAAAAATATAATAATTCAGTAATTTAAATAACATACTTACCAATTTATTTCAACCAACCAAACACATTTCCCCAAACATTCACAGTAATCTTCTAGGTAATCTTTTTTTTTCCATTAATATAACATTCCCAGTAATACTACATTTCCTAAACCAAACGCCCTTTTAAGGTCTGTAATGAGGGTTTTTTGCAAGTTGTCTTGACATGTGGGGACCCCTCCTTAATCCTGATCTTAAAATGGGATATGACTGATATAATGCTCTTAATAACAGCATAGGTTGGTTTAGTTTTGATAGCTAATGTTATTTTGTCCTTTAGCTCTTGTTGAATTTCATTGGAGGAGAAATTTGATGAGTTTTGATTGGTGGTACAAATATCAATGTATATTTTTGGCATAACAAATTTAAAAATTTTAATATATTATGTAGGAATTAGGGGTGGGATATTCCGATTAATCAAACTGGACAGGGTAGTTTATAAACCGAACCGGTTTTTCGATTCAAGTAAAAACTTAAACCGAAACTGAACCGTTTATATGATTAAACTGGTTATGAACCGAACTGAATATATGGTTCGGTTCACCGGTTAATCTGTTTTGAACCGATTTTTAAAATCAGAATGACTAAGACAGAATAACTGAGAAAGTTTGGCTGATCACCAAAACTTCTACTCTAAAATTGTAGTTAAATGTAGTATCCATTACTAGAACAAAGAGAAATTTAGGTATTCACCTGCAAGTTTTGATATAAATAATAAATATATATTATTCTTCACTGAAGAAGTCAAATTAAGCCATCCAAATTTCTTACATCTTCACAAATCAAATAAACTTGAATATTGGAGAAAAAGACGAAAGAGAAAGAGAAAAATGGAAGATAAGATAAGATAAGATGGAAAAGAAAGATAAAATCATAAAACTGAAGGAGAAGTGACAGAGAAAAAGATGAAAAAGAAAGAGAAAACCCAAGGAGAAGAGATGGAGAAAAAGACGAAAAAAGTGAAAAGTGAAAAGAAGAAATGGAGGAGAAGAAGATGAAGATGAAGATGAAAGAGAAAGTGGAGGAGAAGATGATGATGAAAAAGGAAGATGAAAGAGAAAAGTGGAGGAGAAGACTGAAAATGATGGAAAAGGTAGATGAAAGAGAAAAGTGGTGGTGGGCTCTAGGAATTTTAATTATAATTAATATGTAAGGTTTTTGTTTATTTATTTTTTGACAGCGATTTTAGAATTCGGTTTCGGTTAACCGGTTTAAAAAAACTTGTAAACCGAAAACCAAACCAATTAATCAGTTTATGAATTTTCAAACTGAATCAGATTTCAGAAAAATCGAATTTTCGATTCCGTTTTCAATCCGATTTTTCGGTTCAATTCGGTTTGGTCTTTTTTTCCCACCCCTAGTAGGAATAGTTGAATCTTGACCAAAGGAACACTTTATTAAGTAGTTACATATTTTTGCATTGAAATGGATTCACCATTACATTAAAAAAAAAATTGGTTTTGTTGTGATGTGGCAATTGACCTATGCCCGCGTGGAAGTCAAAATAGAACTTGGGTAGTCAAAGTTATATTGCTAAAGACTAAGGGGCAATTTGTCATATCCAGTCTATAATAAACCTAAACCAAATTAGGTTTTGCTCATTCTGTTTCTCTCCAGCTTTCTCTCTTGGTTAACAGAGAGAGAAAGTTTGTTATGAACTCTGGATGCGCTGTAAATCTGAAGAGCGTTGATGGAATCAAACGGTGGTGGTAGGTCTTACCTGGATTATTCTTCCTGTTACACTTTCTGTATAAATTTGTCACTAATGTTTGGTTATTGTATGATGTGTATGAGAGGTGAAGAGATCTAGGTATTACAGAGGGGTTTTGTGCACTGTGTTAAGGGTAAGCGTAAATCTCTGTAAGGTTCTCTATTCTCATAGTAAAATCTGCTTATTGCCTTGGAGAGTGGATGTAGGTAATCTGTAAGATTATCGAACCACTATAAATCATTGTGTCCTTTACTTTTCAGCTTATTATCTGTTTATTGTTTGTGATTTATATGTTGTATTCAAAGTTGGGTTGCTTTGGATTTTCGTTTTGGTCTCTTTAATTGCAACAAGTGGTATCAAAGATAGGTTCTCATTCTAGCACCTAGGGTTTATTCTAGGTTGAGAGATCTTTTGCGAATCTGAAGCATTTAGGCTTAGATCTGGTTTTCTGTTTACTGCTACAATTTTAGGGTTTCTGTTTAGTCTCTAGTAAATTGGGGCTTTTATACTCTGGGCATCTATGAAGGGTAGAAACCTAGAAAATGTCTAAGTTTGAGGTGGAGAAATTCACAGGGGATAATGATTACGGATTGTGGAAGATGAAAATGAGGGCTATCTTAGTTAAGGATGGATTGTTTGATACTTTAAAGGGTGAGGATAGTTTACCAAACTCCCTATCTAAGAAGGAGAAGAAAGACCTGTTAGATAAAGCCTACAATACCTTAATCTTAGGATTAGGGGATAAGGTCTTAAGAGAAGTTAAGAAAATGACCACACCAGCTGAAATTTGGGAAAAACTAGACTCTCTATACTTGTCAAAGTCTTCTCCTAATAGGTTAGTTTTAAAATGGATGAAAACAAAATATTAGGAGAAAATATGAATGACTTTATGAAACTTGTTCATGATCTAGAAGGGCTTAGTGTTAAGGTTGAAGATGAAGATCAAGTAGTGATTCTTATTAACTCCCTCCCTAACTCTTTTCTAATTTTGTGGGCACCGTTAAGTATGGCAAACAAATCCTTAAACTAGATGAAGTAGTGGTAGCAATTACTGCTAAGGATGCTGAATTTAAAAAGGAAGGTAAACTAGATGGTGAGGGGCTTTATGTGAGAGGAAGACCTGAAAAGAAAGGCTACAAAAAGGGGAATTTCAGGGGTAGATCAAAATCTAAGTCCAAATTTATTACGAAATGTTTTCACTGTCATAAGGAAGGTCATTTCAAGAGGGATTGTCCTGATAGGAAGAAAAAGTCAAGGGAAAAGGATGTTAGTGGGAGTGTAGATATAGCTTCTAATGGTTATGAGAGTTCTGATGTGTTAGTAGTTTCTAAAAATGAAACTGATACTGAATAGGTACTTGATTCTGGTTGTTCTTTCCACATGATTCCAAATAGGAGTTTTCTATCAAACTTTAAGAAAATAGAGTCTGGAAAGGTGTTGATGGGAAATAATGCAGTTTGTAGAGTCTTGTGAATAGGAGACGTAAGGCTAAATTTGCATGATGGAAGTTCAAAATGGCTCACTGATTTAGATACATACCAGAGCTAAGAAGAAATTTAGTTTCTTTAGGAAGTCTAGACTCAATTGGCTATAGTTATAAAAGCTCAAGGTGGAGTCTTTAAAGTAACTAAAGGGTCCTTAGTTGTAATGAAGGGTGAGATGAGGAATGGGCTGTATATTCTAAATGGTTCAACCATCACTGGAACAGCAACAATATCCTTATCTCAGAAGTCTAATAGGAAAACTTTATGGCATAGGAGGTTAGGGCATATTAGTGAAAAAGGATTAGTTGAGCTAAGCAAGCAAAAGGTTCTAGGAGGAGATAAAGTAGAGAAGCTGGTTTTCTGTGATCACTGCATTTATGGGAAGATGAAAAGAATCAGGTTTAGTATGGGAAATCACTATTCTAATTAGACTATATCTATTCAGATGTGTGGGGACCAACTAAATATCCATCTTTGGGAGGTTGTAGATATTTCATTAGCATCATAGATGATTATTCTAGGAGGGTCTGGATTTTTTTCTTGAAAACTAAGGGAGAGACCTTTAGGAAATTCAGAGATTGGAAGGTCATGATAGAAAACCAATCTGGGAAGAAAATTAGGAAACTTATAATGGGTTAGAATTCATAAATGAAGAGTTTGATAATCTGTGTAGGGAAAATGGAATTATGAGGCATAGAATAGTAAAACACACATCCCAGTAGAATGGTTTAGCAAAAAGGATGAATAGGATCATTCTAAAAAAGGTTAGAACCCTAATCCTATTCTAAGTTACCCACCAGGTTTTGGGCAGAGGTTGCCCACACAACTGTTTATTTAATAAACAGAATGCCTTCCTCAGCTATTAGTTTAAAAACACCCATGGAAAAATGGTATGGGTATTCTGCAAACTATAGTAACCTTAGGGTTTTTGGCTGCACTGTTTTTGTTCATGAGAAAACAGATAAGTTACAACCAAGGGCTATTAGGTGCATTTTCTTAGGATATCCTGATGGCATTAAGGGTTACAAATGTTGGGATATTGGAGGGAAAAAGTGTATTATTAGCAGAGATGTGAGGTTTAATGAGGATGAGTTGGGTGGTTTGAGTCAGGAAGTGAGTGATAATACAGATAGGACAGAGGTGTTTAATCTGGATCTAGGTGGAGATATTCCAAATCTGAACAATCCTGTTTCAGACTCTGTTTTAGATTCCCATACCCAAGAGGATGAACCGAGCTTAGATGATAATGATGATGGAAATGACTTACAAAATTATCAACTAGCTAGAGATAGCGAAAGAAGGGAAATTAGACTACCTAGGAGGTACTCATATGCTGACATGGTAGCATTTGCTCTTCAAGTTGCTGAAGAGATTGATGATGAACCCAGAACTGTTAAGGAAGCCATGTTTAGTAAAGATTCTAGGGAATGGAAACTTGCCATGTAGGAAGAGTATAATTCTCTAATAAAAAATCAGAATTGGATTCTTGTTAACAAACCTGAGGGCAGTAGGGTGGTTAAGTGTAAATGGGTTTTCAAAAGGAAAGAGGGTATACCAGGGGTAAAAGTACCTAGGTTTAAATCTAGGTTGGTAGCTAAAGGTTTCACATAGGTTGAAGGAGTTGATTACAATGAAATTTTCTCACCAGTTGTGAGACATACCACTATCAGAATTCTCTTAGCCTTAGTTGCTCAGTTTGATTTAGAATTAGAGCAATTAGACATCAAAACTGCCTTCTTGAATGGTGATTTAGAAGAAAGAATTATGATGGAACAGCCTGAGTTGTTTGAAAAGGGATCTAAAAACCAAGTTTGTTTTTTGAAAAAATCTTTGTATGGATTAAAGTAGTCACCTAGGCAGTTGTATAGAAAATTTGATTGTTTTATGGTGAATGCTGGGTTTATTCGAAGTAGCTTTGATGGTTGCTTTTACTTTAAGTGTTTGTATGGTGAGTACTACCTTTATTTGACTTTTTATGTGGATGATATGCTTTTAGCTTGTAAAGATCTTTCTGAAATTGCTAGATTTAAGGAACAGATGAGTAGACAATTTGAAATGAAAGACTTAGGGCAAGCTAAGAAGATCCTAGGAATGAATATTGAAAGGTATAGAAAAAATGGAAAACTAACCTTGTCACAGAAAGAATATGTTGGAAAAGTCATAAGGAAGTTTAACATGAGTAATTCCAAACCTATCAAAACACCCTTAGGATAGCACTTTAAATTCAGTTCAGTACAATGCCCAGAAACAGAAGAAGAAAGGAAGGAAATGGCTTGCATCCCTTATGCAAATGCAATAGGGAGCTTGATGTATTTGATGGTTTGTACCAGACCAGATTTAGCCTTTGCAGTTAGTTCTATAAGTAGGTTTATGAGTAATCCTGGGAAGAATCATTGGGAAGCTGTAAAATGGGTGCTTAGGTATGTGAGGGGTACACTAACTACTGGTATTGTTTACAGCAAGGGGCAAAATCAGGGGAATATCATTGTAGGATATGTGGATGCTGATTATGCAGGAAATGTAGACAATAGGAAATTCATGACTAGTTTCTGTTTCTCTTTTTGGAATAATCTGGTTTCTTGGAAGGCTAATTTGTAGGTAATAGTTACTTTGTCAACTACAGAAGCAGAATACATTCCCATTACAGAGGCCGTCAAAGAAGAAATGTGGCTCAAGGGAATGCTTGAGGAAATGGGTTTGAACCAGTAGCAGGTTCCAATCAAAAGTGATAGCCAAAGTGCAATTTTTCTGTGCAAAAATCAAGTTTTTCATGATAGATCAAAACACATTGATGTCAGGTTGCATTTTATAAGGAATCTGATTGAAGATAAAGCCATTAAAGTGGAGAAGGTTCTGGGGAGAGAAAACCCAGCAAACATGTTCACTAGGTCTGTTGTTTTGGACAAGTTAAGGCTCGTTAAGAGCCTTCTACACATTGAAGAAAATTAGAAGAAGTTCGAGGGCAGTAAGGAAGGGCAATGATCAAGTGCCAAGGTGGAGATTTGTTGTGATGTGTCAATTGACCTATGCCCGCGTGGAAGTCAAAATAGAACTTGGGTAGTCAAAGTTATATTGCTAAAGACTAAGGGGCAATTCTGTCATATCTAGTCTTCAATAAACCTAATCCAAATTAGGTTTTGCTCATTTTGTTTCTCTCGAGCTTTCTTTCTTCGTTAACAGAGAGAGAAAGTTTGTTACGAACTCTGGATGCGCTGGAAATCTGAAGAGCGTTGATGGAATCAAACGGTGGTGGTAGGTCTTAGTTGGATTATTCTTTCTGTTACACTTTCTATATAAATCTGTCACTAATATTTGGTTATTGTATGATGTGTATGAGAGGTGAGGATTGAGGAGATCTGGGTATTATAGAGGGGTTTTGTGCACTGTGTTAAGGGTAAGCATAAATCTCTGTAAGGTTCTCTATTCTCATAGTAAAATCAGCTTATTGCCCTGGAGAGTGGATGTAGGTAATCTGTAAGATTACCGAACCACTATAAATCATTGTGTCCTTTACTTTTCAGCTTATTATCTGTTTATTGTTTGTGATTTATCTACTGTATTCAAAGTTGGGTTGCTTTGGATTTTCGTTTTGGTCTCTTTAATTGTAACAGGTTTATTATAAAAGGACAATGAATACAAAATAATTAAACATATCTTAACGTAGCCAACTTGATTTTAATATTAGATTTGCTTGATTATATGATTAAGATAATAAATTTAAACATACAATATTCCTGTGGCTTGGAAAATTAAAGTTAGTCCCTGTGTTTTCGAAATCATCCAATTACCTCACCTGCCGGCTGTCGCTAGTTTTTATTTTTGATCGATTTTGACCAAAATGACACTATTATCCTTAAAAATAAGTTTTTATTTTTAAATTTAAAAGAAAATCCTAAAAATTTCAAGAAAAGATTCTTTAAAATTCTTTAAATAACTTAAAGAAGCCAAAATCATTAAAAAAAAAATAGAAAAAAAAACCAATTTAAAATATTTCTTATGGGTTTTTTAATTGTTTTAAATTTCTTATATTTTAAGTAATTTCTTATGAAATTTTTATGTTAAATTAAATTTTTTTTTTTATCTGTAGATATTTTTCTTAATTCCGTAGTAACTTATTTTCAGGGGTGATTTGGTCATTCCACAAGTCAAAAATGGCTTAAAATAATTTTTACGGAAAAAACTAACGACAGGGGAGGTTGTGGATAATTTGGATAATGTAGGGACTATGTTGAATTTTACTAACCATAGGCGTACTGCATGGTCTTAGTCCCAATAAAATATTTTATGCAATGTCTGAATTCATGGATGGTTGATTTCAAGATTTTTGTCTACAAAGAACTGTAGCTTCTGAGTTCTGAAGTCATCCGCATGTAGTTACATATTTCTTAAATTCTGCATTTATACTGAAAGATAAGTAATTAAAAAAGATAAAAATTATAATAACATACTAATATTATAACAAAGTGATATCATTTATGATTTCTCAAAAATACATAAAAATTATAATAAAATACTAATATTATATCATATCAATTTGTAAATAAAAGCTTGTGCACATGAATCAAATATTTAATCTAAAATGGTTTCTCCATTTTAATATTCAAACAATTTTTTGAAAAATTTAGTCCTTAAAAAGATTCGACAAAATGTATCAAGTTCTAAAACGTGATACTTTGAATTTAAAACTTTTAGAACAGTGAATTTACTTCCTTATAGTTAAAATTTCCAATAAAATTTACTTTATAGTGTCAAAAAGACCCAAATATCTTTTTTCCTATTATCATGACAATAAATGATAGAAATATTCTTATAAATAATCATCTTTAATATTCTAAAAATTCTTAAAACTTTAAGGTTTTGTTTGAATGATAGATTTAATCATAAAATCGTATAACTTAACTCAATTACCCTTAATGAAAATAAAAATGACAAAAGTAACCAAAATACAAGACTACCAAGTTTAACATGATCTAACATGTTTTAATTAGATTGTTAAATTATATAATTAAATAATAGACACAGTTTTAGACTATCAATTATAACATAGTTTAATAGTATATATTAAAAGTATACCATTTGTTGTTTCATTAAGAGTATAGTTAATAATTTACTAAATTTTCCGGTTAGATTTGTCCTTTAAATAAATTTTATATATTTCGAGGAAGTATGATTATTAAGTTAAACTATATATATCCAAACCCCTAAATGATAATCCGTATTATTAATAAATCATGATAAAAGCGAAAGTATATTATGCATATAAATACATATGGAATTATTACATTGAATGATTTTATCAAATATGTATGACATGATTTCAATTTTTACTGAACAATCTCATAAAGTAACTGGTGTAAGTAAACTATCTCATATAAATTTATATTAATTGTCATCTTGTTTAAGTTTCGTAATTTTTTTGCGTGAATTAAGGCGTGAAGCCACTAAGACTTTTTGAGAAAATAAATAAATACAAATCAACTAAACTCCTCTTCTCAAAAACCTCCCTTGAAATCAACCGTCTCCGTCTCTCACTAAGAGCTTCAAGTCTTCAACAAAATGTCCCAGAAACCAAGAACTACACCAGATCTCCCATGGAAGATCCGCCTATTTTACTCCACCCTCACCTTCGCCGTTGACATCACTCGCCGCTCCAACATCACTGTCAGCCGCCGTCTCTTCAACCTCGTTGACTTCAAATCCCCACCTTCAAAAAAACCCATCAATGGCGTCACCACCACAGACATCACAGTAGACCTCTCTCGCAACCTTTGGTTCCGCCTCTACACGCCCACAATCACCGACAGCGACAGCACAAAGCTCCCCGTCATAGTCTACTTTCACGGTGGAGGCTTCGTCTTCCTTGCAGCCAACTCAAAACCGTACGACGATTATTGCAAAACTCTCGCCAAAGAACTCCCAGCGGTTATCGTTTCTGTCAACTACCGTCTCGCTCCGGAGCATCGCTATCCCTCTCAATATGAAGATGGCTTCGATGTGCTCAAGTTTATCGAAACAAATTCCATTGAAAGCTTCCCTTCCTACGCTGATCTTAATCAGTGTTTTATTGCCGGAGACAGTGCAGGAGGCAACTTAGCTCATCACGTAGTTCTCAAAGCTGTTAAGAGCAATTTAAACAAAGTAAGAATCATTGGAGTTTTAGCGGTTCAGCCATATTTTGGCGGAGAAGAGAGGACTGAATCGGAAATAAGGCTTGAGGGAGCTCCACTGGTGTCAATGGAGATGACTGATTGGATGTGGAAGGCGTTTTTGCCAGAAGAGTCGGATCGGGACCATCCGGCGGCCAATGTTTTCGGGCCGAATGGGGAAGATATTTCCAGCGTGAATTTTCCGGCGACTATTGTTTTTGTTGGAGGGTTCGATCCATTGCAAGATTGGCAAAAGAGGTACTATGAAGGGCTGAAGAAAAGTGGAAAAGAAGCTTATTTGGTTGAGTTTCCTAATGCTTGTCACTCTTTTTATGCTTTTCCCGAGCTGCCTGAGTTTGGTTTGTTCGTTAAAGAGATTAAGGATTTCATCAAAAAAAAAGACAAATTGCCAAGTAAATAATTGAATTTATTTGTCAATTTAGTTGATAATTATCATAATTATGATGATAATAAGAATAAATTTTGATGTAAATTAAGAAAATATTTTGGTTTTTGAGTGTCGGTTCTTATGACTTCACGTGTTTGTCAGATTGAAAACTTTCTATGAAGTGTATTATTTGCGCTTCTATTATTGATTTCTTTTTGAGGATTGATGAATGAGAACGTGATGTAACATAATAATTTAGAATAAAGGTAAAGTGATAAATATTTCTCATAACTTTGTCTCATAAACATTGATGTGGTAATTTATAATTTATTAATTCACATTTGGTTGGATAGATTCATCCTTGGATAAACATGACCCATTACAAATTCACTAATTGTAAATTGGCACGTCACATTTGTAAAAGAAAATTAATTAGTATATTATTACTGGATAATTTAATGGGATTTGGGATGATCCTCTTATAATATGATTTTCTTTTTATTAAAATATAAAACTTTTATTATTATTATTATTATTATTATTATTATTTATGAAGGTTGATGAATGAGAATGTGCTGTAAGATGATGGTCCTAGGCTGATTTATTCCATCTAATATTTTCTAAAGTGTGAATTATTAATTTTTATTTGTCTTATTCTTTGGTTTTATCTTGTCATGAAGTTGGTAATTGCTCGTTTAAATAATAATTAAAACTCATCTTACTATATGCAGTAAACATTTTTATAAATTATTGTCATAAACAGACAAATGATTTGTGTATTCAAGAGCTTGTTCCCTTTGCCTTCTTATTTTATATATATAAACATTAAAAAAATCAGAATTGACCGAAACATTCTAAACAATTGACACAACACTTGATCACTTAACGGAAAAGTAAAGCACTGACTAATCGACACATTCCTTGATCCCTGCAACGAAATTACATCAACCTACCAAGGTCGAAGAAAAGACAATAATCTCTAAACCCTTTTAGAAATTAATAATACAGTGAATACACTACCAAGATGAAATAATAGTATATGTTAAAATAAGAGAAAACGATTTTTTTTTTTTTTCAAGTAAACTTTTATTAGAAAAGAGAAAAATAACATACAAAAGGCTTATAAAAAGGGTCAGTCTACCTTAGGACAATCTCTTGAGTTAAAACCCAAAAAATAGCTTATACAAAACTAGGGCTGTTCAACGAGACGAGCCGCTCGTGAGCCGACTCAGCTCGTTAACAGCTCGCCTCGTCTGGAATCGAGTTGGCTCGACTCGATTCGTGAGAGAGCACGAGCCGAGTTCGAGCCAGACTTAAATTATTAGGGGCGTTTTAGCAGTTTTATTAAGTATAGGGGATATAAAATTTTTAAAACAAAAAGTTTGTAAAAATGACAAAAAAAACCCCGATGTTAAAATCCCTAAAAACACGACTAAAATCCTTTCCCTTAAAACCAAACCAAACCAAACTATTTTAGGCAAGTTTTCGGCATCAAATTTGGTGGAGAGTGCAGGGAAACAAAGAGAGAGAAGGAAAGAAATCAAAGTTGGTGGAGAGTGTAGGGGAAACAAGGAGAAAGAAAGAAAGAAAGAAGAAAGGAAAATAGGAGAAACATGCGTCATTAGATTGAGAGAAAAGAAGAGAAGCAAAGAGTAATAAGTACCAAACAAGAAGAGGAAGAGAATAACTTTAGAATTGGTGGAGACTGGAAAACGGGGGAAAGAAAGAAAGAAAAAAAAAAAACGTGAGCAGTGAGTTGAAGAAGAGAAGAAAGAGAAAGCAAATCAAATAATAAATTAGAGGGGGAAAGAAGTGAAAGAGAAAGAGTATAAATGAGAGAGAGAAATTTGCACTTAATTTAAAAAAAAAAAAAATTTGAATGTTTTTGTTGGCTCGTGAGCCAGCTCTAGCTCGACTCGTTAAGCTGGCTCGCGAGCCAAGTACGAAATCTTTTTCTCTCTTACAAGTCGAGCCGAGTCAGGAAATTAGAGGCTCGGACTCAGCTCGAATTCTTCTTCCTTTTCACGAGTTGAGATCGTTAAGCCAAAAACTCAGCTCGGCTCAACTCGTTATCAACCCTATACAAAAAACTATGTTTTAACACAAAAACCTCTTCCTATCTCGGAAAATATCCTGGATTAGAAATAAAACCAAAAAAGCCAGAAGAAAATGCCCAAATAGGCATCAAAGACCAAATAGGCAAAGACTCCACCTACAACACTAATAGCCCAAGGCATCGATTATATATATATATATTAAAAAAATTAGAAATGATTGAAAAAGCGACCAAAGAACTAGAAACGGCCACCTAAAAAGCCCCTGTTGGGGATGCGTGTAGCATGGCAAGCTCAGCACTGTGTGCATAGTTTGAGTAAACAACTTTTCCCACCCAAGATTAGCCTTAATGACACTTTTTTCACCCAAATAGTTTCAAAAACGACTTCCTCATGCAAAATTTATATTTACTTAATACCCAAAATACACTTCACTTTCTCAGCTGGCATTTGGCCAGTTACTAAGAGCAAGGATAAGAGAGTTTCCGTAGAGTGGAGGCTAGTGGATCGAATAGTGATGATCAATTGAATATTCTCCGTCAGAATCAGTCATAATTTAGCTAAGAATAAGAAACTCTAGCTTTACAATTGTTAGCAATCGGCAGAAAATCAGGTGTCGGAGTAAGAGAGGTTTTCTGTGAAAAGACTGTAGATTTAAATGGTGGTGACGAAGAGGATTTTCCCCATCGGAAACGACTTTGGATACTAACGAAATATTAACTTTGGGTGAGAAAATGGTATTTTGAAACTTTTTCGGTGGGAAAGTGTCACTAAGGCAAACGTTTGGTGGAAAAAGTCATTTACTCGTTAAAATAACTAATAGAAAAGTAACTTGAGCATTTATTCCTTTTTCATTTTTTTTAATATAAACATCCGAAATGATTGTTCCTTTATACAATAGGGCAAAATGAACTGATATAATATTGCCAATACCACACACCCCCCAGTCCTGAAGTTGGAGGGTGATAGAGATCAAGGACTCCCAACTTGGTCAATAACTTGGAATGCAGTTTATGGCCAAGTGCTTTAGTTAACAAATTAGTCGACTGTTCTGAAGAAGGTACATATGCAGTCTTGATAATACTAATTTTGAGCCGCCCTCGTACAATATGACAATCAATATCAATGTGCTTGGTCCTCTCATGAAACATTAGATTAGGGCAATATGATTTGCGGCTTGATTATCACTATGGAGGGGAACATGAAGAAGAAGCCTTAGGAAACCAAGTTCTTAAATAGTTGAACCAGTCAAATTATCTCACAAACAGTGGATGCCATAGCTCGAATTCTGCCTCAGATGAGGACTTAGATATTTTTGCTGATGCGCTGGATTTCCAAGAGAGAGAGAGGTTCCTAGGAAAATGCAATAACCTGTGACTGATTTCCTTGTCATGAGACAGATCCCTAATGGAATCACAATAAGCAGCGTCAATTTCATAGGATTATCAGCTGGGAAGAACAATCCCAAACCTGGAGTTGATTTAATATATTTGATCACCTTAAAGGCAACAACCAAATGTGTCTGCTTTGGTTATGCATAAGCTGACTTGAAAATTATAGAGTAGCTTAAATCTAGTCTGGTCATGCATAGATACAATAACTTTCCAACCAATTTTTAGATAAATAGTGGATCAGGAGAAAGATAATCAATACTAGGATAAAACAATTCATCATATGCAGAAGAGGTGACTTTAAATTTGCATCCATTGGAATTATAAAAGGTTAGAACCTGACAACCAACTCCAAAATGAGCTCAAGGGCATATTTTCTTTGGCATAAACTAATCTTTTTAGAAGACCTAACAACTTCAACACCCAAAATACCTTAACAACCCAAATCCTTCAACTTGAAATTGGAATGCAAAGTTGTTTAGTTTGATGAATCAAATCAACATTATCTCCGGTTATACAATATCATCCACATACACCAAAATCATCACAATATGAGAATTCTCGTTTCTAACAAACAAAGAGTAATCAGATTTGGATTGACTAAAACCTCCAGCAAGAAACCCTAGTAACTTATAATTCCAAGCTCTGAAGCTTGCTTCAAACCATAAAGGAATTTGTGAAGCCTACAACCAGATTCTGCCTCCTCCTTGTAAAACCTTGAGGTAAAGTCATATAAATCTCCTCTTGTAAATCACCTGGAGAAAAGCGTTATCCACATCCATGTGGTAAAGAGGCCAAGAATGCATAGAGGTTAAAGTCAAGATTGATCTAACAGTAACCATCTTGATAACAAGAGAAAGTCTTGTCAAAATCAACACTAGCTTACTGAGTATACCCTTTGCCACTAGGTGAGCCTTTATCTTTCCAAAGAACCATTAGATTATATTTCTTATACACCCACCTAAAACCAATTGGAGATTTACCAAAAGGTAAAGGACCAAAGACCATGTATTATTTGTTCTAGGGCGTGATTCCTTCTGCATAGTAGCCACCCAGTTAGGGTCCTTAGAGGCTTGAGAAAAGCCTTAGGTTCAAATAAAGTAGGTGGGATAAGTAAGCCTTATAAGGAGAAGAAGTTGGTCGTATGAAGCAAAATTAGAATAGGTTAAAGGGTAGAGCAAGCTAAAGAGGATTGGAAGAAAAGGACAACAAAATCTGAGTCCAAATATGAGGTTTAGAATGCGGTGGATTTTCTAATAAGAGGTGTAGAAAAAGGCTGATTTGATGAAGAGGATAATATAGGTATTGAAGATGTTGATTTGGTGAAGGGAAATAATAGGATCTGTAGTCTAGATAGAAGATAATTCATCCCAAAAGAAAAGAACTGGACAAAAATAACCAAGGAATAATTGTCAGGAAGAAAGGGGGCTAAGAAGATGTGGACTAGGTAAAAGGGAAAATGTTTTCATGGAAAATGACACCTTGGTTACAGTAATACAATGAGAGAGATTATAAAGAAATGACCCTTTTGAGTTAAAGAATAACCCAAGAAAACACAAGGGGCAGACCTAAGGACAATTTCCTTAGAAGTAAGAATGGTGGAATATGCCCAGGAACCAAATATCCTCAAGTGACCAAAGGAGGAGGTTTACCAATTTTTTTCTCAAAAGAGATAGATTTAAGGATAGAAGTAGAAATCTATTGATAAGGTAGACAACCGTTTATACAGTATCCAAAGATGAGTAGTATATTAGATTGAAATTTTAAGGCTCTAGCTACTTTAAGAATGTGTATGCTTCCTCTCAACAATACCATTTTGTTGAGGGAGTAGCATAGAACTTTGATGAATAATAACTAGCTATGAAACAAAGAGATAATTTGAAGAATTGAGAGAGAAAGGAAGTGATTCTGTTAATAGAATCGATTGAAGATATAAGAAAGAGATCCCTTGCTTTATATATTAGCAAAGGTAAAGTAGTCAGGCTACTTAGCTCAAGAGATAAAATAACTCGTTGATTTTCATTTACAAAGTCAAAACGTATAGCATTAACTCTAATTAAAACGACATCATTTTGAGTTTATTTAGCCATTGAATGAAGTCAACAAGCTTTGAATCTTGACACTTTGATCCACATTCCCCCTTAAACTGAACTAGCTTCATTTCTTGACACTTTGATCCACATTCCCCCTAAATTGAACCAAGCTCATTTCTTTACACTCTGATCCATATTCCCCCTTGAACAAGACTGGAGAATGTGAACCTTTCCTTGAATTCCATAGGCAGATCATAGACTTTTGGAAATGAGACACAGTCAACAAATGATCAAGAGCCACTATAAACTAGATCAGAGCATTAGGGAATCAAGTAGAGGAACCAAAAGATATTCAGGTTGATTTCAAGTGAATTGACAAACATAATATTACTAGAGAGTACTGAGTGAGCAACATTAAGCTTGGTTGTAAGTTCTGAAACATAAATTATTGCTAAAGAGAATTGAGTGCAACAACATTGAGCTTGGGTTTTAAGTTCTAATCTGAGTGATAGGGAGAGCCTTGGTGAGAATGTTAGCAATTTGGAGCTGTGAAGGGATATATTGAACAACCAGCTTTTTGCAACAACTTGATCTCTAACATAGTGAGTATCCAACTCAATATGCTTAGTTCTAGCATGAAAACTAGGGTTTGATGCCAATGCCCCTACACTAATATTGTCACACCAAATGACAAGAGAGTAGCAGTTCAACCCCAATTTGGAGAACATGCTTTGAAGCCAAGCCACTACAGTTGTTGTGTAATATTGTCACGCACCAAATGACAAGAGAGTTATGCAGTTTCAACCCCAATTTAGAGAACATGCTTTGAAACCAAGCCACTTCAGTTGTTATGTGTGCCAAGGCTCAGTATTCTACTTTGTGGAAGAGAGAACAACAACAGTTTGT
The DNA here is from genome assembly GCF_008641045.1 of Pistacia vera. NCBI lineage: Eukaryota > Viridiplantae > Streptophyta > Magnoliopsida > Sapindales > Anacardiaceae > Pistacia > Pistacia vera. The sequence continues at coordinate 183,154 of NW_022196431.1, forward strand.
TTTTTAGAGCTTTATTATGAGATTTGGTCCCAAATATACACAATAACCAGTTGTGAGCATCTATCATCCAAATTGCTACCCAGTTAGCATCGGAATAACATTCAACACCATAGAGGATGCTGGTTAAAAAGGATACCATGATCAAGTGTCCTTTGAGATATCTAAGTACCCTTTTACAAGCTTGCCACTGAAGCTCAGTTGGGGCTTGAAGAAACTGACTAAGCTTATTGACAGTGAAGCTTATGTTATCTTGTTAAAGTCAAGTATTACAAGGTCCCTATGGTGCTTCGATAAAGAGTAAGATCTTAAAAAATAGCACTATTAGTGGAAAAGAGCTTCGTCCCAACTATCATAAGTGTGGGATAGGAGTGAGCCTCTGACATTTTAGTCTTGGCAAGTAAATCTGAAATGTATTTAGTTTGCTTAGATGAAGACCTTGAGTTGTTTGAGTAGCCTCAATATGGAGGGAATACCTGACTATTCCAAAACCCTTCAAAGAGAACTACTTATTCATTCTTCAATCAATTGATGGATAAATGATAGTGTGACTACCTAATCAATATATCATCAACATAGATGAGAAAATAGATCATTTCACCATATGGAGCAGTGTAAACAAGCTAGTATCAGAGATAGAATTCTGAAATCCTTTACTTAAAGTGCTTGTTCAATTGATCAACCAGGCCCTTGGTGCTGTTTGAGGCCATAAAGAGCTTTATTGAGCTTGCAAAAAAATTAAGAGTATGAGGATTGACAAAACCTTCTGGTTACTTCATAAAACAGTCTCACTAAGAGTGCCATTGAGGAACGCATTGTTGATGTCAATTTGTTGAATATCTCAGCCAATGGAGACAGCAAGAGTAATGACAATCCGACGGTAGTCTGTCTTGACTACAAGACTAAAGGTTTCAAAGCAGTCAAGTCCAGGGGTTTGTGAAACCCTTTGCCACAAGTCGGGCTTTATACTTTTGAAGTGAACTATTAGCATTAAACTTAGTTCAAAAAGCCCACTTATTACCAACAGTTCATATTACAGTAGCTAGAACTAATGTCCAGGTATGGTTCTTCTCAAGAGCAACATATTTAGCTTGCATAGCCTCTCTCCACTCATCATAGGCTAAGGCTTCTCGGACTAAAAAAGGCATAGAGTGTACAAGTGTTTGATTGGAAGCAAGGTAGTTTTGGTTGCAGTGGTTTTTGAAGTGTTTTAGCTCAGGTCATCATTGGAAGAGTGTTTGGGAAGGTTGAGAAGGTTTGGTATAAGGAAACTGTGATGGATAAGTCAACGTCAAGATGGCAGGTTGGTAGAGAAGTGTTGGTAATAGGAGAGGAGAAGTAGAAATTTGTGGTGTTGTTAAGTCTTTTCAAGAGAGTAACTTTCGGGTAATTTGAAAGGTTTGGAATAGAAGAAGGATAAGCAATAGGATTAGGTGAGGAATAGGATATTGATGGTATGGATGGGAAGAGGGTGTAAAGAGGAAGAGGAAGGAGTAACGATGCAGTGGAGAAAGTATGCTACCAATAGTTGGAGTGGGACTAATTACTGAACAGGATATTGCAGGAAGCTTTGCCAAGATTTGATTCTAACGAGTGAGCATTAGGTGTAGGTGGTTGCATTTGAGGAAAAGAAATAAAAGGAATTTGACTGGTGGCTACACTAGGTTCCAAAAGATGAATCGGGTGGGAAGAAGAGACTTGAGAACTAAAACCATTGGCATAAGGAAACTCAGTTTGATTGAACCTCACATTTGGGGGTAAACCTTCCCATTAGAAGACAAACACTTATAGCCCTTATGGATCAAACTATAACCATGAATACACACTTAGAGGACTGAAAACTAAACTTATGATGATTAAAGTCCTTAAGTAGGGAAAAAAAGCACATCCAAACATTTTTAATGAAGAATAAAGAGGAGATCTAGCAAATAATACTCGTAAACGAGAGAGAAAATTTAGCATAGAGGATGGCATCCTATAATTAAGAAAACTATTGTGTCAAAAGCACACACACCAAGATGCATAGACATTGAAGCATGAGCTAATAAAGTCCTCCTATTCCAACAACATGTCTATGCTTCTCTCATCCTACCATTTTGTTGATGAACATAAGCACAAGAGCGTCGAAATTGTATTCACATTGGTTAGATGGAATGCAAGCCTTTATACTCCCTCCTTAGTAAGATTGTAAACATTTAAGTTTATAATTAAACTGTCTTCAACCAAGTGATGAAATTTAATAAAAATAGAAGAAACTTTAGCTTTGGTTCTTTAAGGGGAAAGCCAAGTAAATCGACTAAAGTCATCTATGAATTGGACATAGTATCTAAAGCCTTCCAAAGACACTATAGGTGTGGGCCCCAAACATCAATGTGAATGAGTTCAAGGGGATTTCTAGCACAAGAATGTGAAAGGGAAAGTGATTTTTGTGAAGTTTACCAAATTGACAAGCATCACAAAAGGTTAAAGGTGATTTGGATTTAGATAGTGGGAAATTAGGGATTGAACTAAAATTTTGTGACAAACTTCAACATGGGATGCCTAGTTGTTTGTGCCAAGTCATAAGAACATGTCATATTATGACTAGCTTGAGACACTAGAGCGAAGAGGGTGTTATAGAAGTAGGATGTGCTAGGGCAGACTTGAAATAGCTGAAACTGATGAACCTGAGGTGTTGTATCAGAAATTGGTTTAATACTATTGTCCATATGAAAATATCAAGTTTGATGCATTATGAATTATTATGCAGGGAGGAAAAGCATCATGAGAAACAAACAAAACGAATGGTGATTACAATCACTAGAGTCAACCTTAGTATTAACACTGCTAGAATTGTTATAAGCATCAAAACAACTAGAGTTTGCATCAATACAATCTGAATTATCAGCAACTGGCTTATTTAAAGTAGTATAGACTAGTTGTGAACTAGACTGTGGACATTTGGACTCAGCCGTATGAACTTAATTTGCGTCAATACAATTTGAATTATCAGCAACTGACTTATTTAAAGTAGTATGTACTAATTGTGAATTAGATTGTGGACATTTGGACTCAGCTATATGAACATAAGACTTGGGAATAAAGGAAAGAAGCAACAGAGGAGAGACAAACGATGAATGAACTGGTGAGGACTGAGATGGCAGAATAGAGAAAAGGTTCAATGGGTACAATCTAGCTTTAAACTCTCCCTGCAATAACACAGTATTTGTAACTCTGTCCTTAACCAAGCAATAGTCAAAAGAAAACTCAACCACAAAATTATTATCCTTAGTAAACTTGGAAATACTAAGCAAATTTTTTGTATTTCTAGGGACACACAAAACATTATTTAAGTAAAGGCATTTAGACTTAAGTGAACTAGTCAAAAATGTAAGAAAAACATGAGAAATGTGGAGGAACTCATCACTGCCTACTTGAAGTTACTCAACTCCATCATAGTTGTGACTAATATTGAGTTGATTTAGGTCAGCAGTAACATGGTCAGTAGCTCCTGAATCCATGTACCAAGCAGAGTCTTGCAATATGGCTAGTGTAACAATTATGGAGGCTGTGGAACTAAATTACCACCTGATGTTATAGTAGCAGAATGTTGTTGTTGGTGGTGACCACTCTTAAGGTCGTGTGGTTGATTAACACCATAAAAAGAACTGTAGTGATGAGGAGCTGAATATTGAACTTGTTGAGGATGAGGCCCTGACTGAGTGAACACAACAAAGAGAGCAAAATGAGCATTGGTTTGCTGAAAATGATTAGCAAAGCTGTGTTGCTAGCACAGTTTAGCAAAACTGTTTGGCTAGACATTTGGACTTACTGAAGAAGGAGGAATGCCATTGTATGTTGAGTTGTAACAATGGTAACACTGTACTGCAGTGTGTCCAACCTTGTTACACACTTGACATATTGGTTTTCCTTTATTATTGTTTCCTTTACCTCTATCTCTTTCGAAAGAGTTAAATCTAGGTAAATAATTTGGTGAAAAAGGAGCTCTATATTGATCAATATGAGCTGAGTAATGATATTGATTAGTAGGTATAGGAAGATGAGTAACTCCTGGATGAGGTACTGGATTTTGTGAGAGATAGTTTTGCTGTAAGAGTGGACTATTTAAAAAGGTGGTTCCAGAGGGATAAGTGTGTGGTATATTGAGTGGAGATGGTAAATTAGGTGAAGGTATTGAATTATAGGAGGCATTCGAGAAATTCAACTGTTGTGCTAGATTACTGACAGAAGTAATGTGAACTCAATTGTTTTGAAAATCCACCGAATTAAATTTTTCAATCCTCATCTCATATTTTTGAAGTAGGTATTGAGCTTCTTGTAAAGTTACTGAATCGAATTTGGACTCAGTCCTAGATGTCAAATTAACAACTACAGCATCAAACTTTGGACCGAGACCATCAAGAATCAGTTGAAGCAAATCCTTATCAGAGATTAATTGACCACTTGTTGACAAATTTTCAGCTATTCCCTTCATCTTCTTAATATATTCACCAACACTCAAATTTCCTTTTTGAGTGTTTTGCAATAGACTTTTCAAATGAAGAGCTCTTACCTTCGAATCATTCAAAAACTCAAGTTCAAGAGTTAACCAAATAGCAGTTGAAGACTAACATTTCGACACATTTCCAAGCATGCATTCAGAAATAGAAGCTAACAGCCAAATAATTAGGAACTTATCTGTTCATTTCCATGCAACATAATCTGGATTCACTATTTCTTTAATTGAACTATCCTTTGAACTAACTTCTCCAGATTTAGTAACTACATTATTTTCAGAGCTAATTAAAGGAACAGGGCAAGGAGTTAGACCTACTAGATGGTCTTGTAACTCATGAGCTCCAACAGCTGAAAGTACTTGAGATTTCCAAAAACGGTAGTTATCTCTGTAATTGTTTCGAGTCAATTTGGGAGTAATGACTTGCAGACTTGACAGGAAAGCTAAAGCGAAATTGTTGCAAGGGCTACGGAGCATCTTCTCCATATTATTGTCGGACTGATTTAATCTAGAAGATTTAGCCATTAGACATGAGTTTAGGGCTCTGATACCATGTGACAAAACAAAAAGATAATTTGAAGAATTTGAGAGAGAAAGGAAGTGATTCTGTTATTAGAATTTGATTGAAGATACAAGAAAGAGAATCCTTTGCTTTATATAGTAACAAAGATAAAGTAGTTCAAGCTACTCAGCTCAAGCAAATAACATAACTACTTTTGATTTTCATTTACAAATTCAAAATGGCAACACTTAACTTCTTAATCAAAACGACATCATTTGAGTTTATTTAGCTCAATTTTAATGAAGTCAAAAAGCTTTGAATCTTGACAATCTGGTCCACATAGGCTACTAAACAAGTCATGACAATTTTTGTTGAAAAATTCAAGTCCATTAGTAGTCCTAATGCACTTTGGAAAGATGATATTGGGTGTGAACCATTTTGAGAAATTGTTGTATGGTGGTAAAAGAATCAGATTTAAATTGCATGAGGAATAACCATGTAATCCGAGAACAATCATCTACTATGGTAAGAAAATACCTAGCATTGCCATGAGTAGGTGTTTTATAGGGACCTCAAACATCCATGTGGAGAAGATAAAAAATGTTTTGGGAATAAGAACTACTATGAGGAAAAGGTATCCTAGTCTGTTTGGCTAATGGACAAACATGACAATGTGGAGGATTAGACACAGTCAAATCATGAAGCATAAGTTGCAAAATTGGGTAAGGAACATGGCCTAATCTTTGATGCCACAACTCAGAATTAAGAGACAAATTTTTAGACATAAAAGTAACAGTAGAAATAGGACTTTTATCGAATTGTAAAACAGGAGAACAAGGAGTAGTACAAACAACTTTATTGAGCATTTCTACAATAGACAAATGCCATAAAATTTTTGATTTTGGATCAAGATAATACAGGCCTTGGCAATGCCTACCAATCCCCTTCAATTTGCCATTGCAAAGATCCTAAAGTAAGCAAAAATCAGGATAAAAAACAATAGAACAATTGTTAGAGATAGTGAGTTTGGAAATAGAAAGCAAATTATGCTGAAAATCTAGGACATGTAAGACCTTAGATAGATGAATACCATTGTCCAGATCAACAGAACCTATATGTTTAATGTAAGTTTGTGTGCCATTCGGTAATCCTACAAGGGAATGTGAAGATGTTTCTATGGTAGTAAGAGATTTTAGAATTGTGTAATTAGAAGTCATGTAGTTAGTGGCTCTTGTATCTATGATCCAGCTATTGTTATTCAAGCAAGAAAATAAAGCAAAATTACTTGCTGGATTAGCAGCTGTTGGAGTCACGTTTTTCTTTCCCAACAACTAGAGAATCTGGTTGTATTACTCGGTGGTCAATACTGGACCAATTGTTGTGCCCGAATTTCCAGCATCCATCAGAACTTCAAAAGTTGAGCTTTGAACTCGCACTTGATTAGCAGATACTCTGTTCTTAGAATTTGCCTTGCCCTTTGTGAATTGATAATCTGGTGGATATCCATTCAACTTGTAGCAAGTTTCAATTTTATGGCTAGGTACATGACAAAAATCACACTTAATGTATGGCTTATTCCCTTGGTATTTCTATACTTGATTCTGATTTTTACCATTGTTGTGAGCATAAAGAGCAGTAGTCACTTCAGAGTTGGTATTCATCCCCATCAGTATCCTTTTGACTCTCATTTTGATTAACCACTGAATATGCTTGCTTAACAGTTGGTAGAGGACTCGTTATCAATATTTGGCTTCGCATCATTGAATATGAGTCATTCAATCCAATTAGAAACTGCAACAACTTTTGTTAATTAAGATGCTCCAAGTAAGCTTTTGCTGATGTGCTATCTGGAACAAGCAAGCTGACTAAAGAATCCAACTCATCCCACAGTGACTTGAGCTTGTTATAATGGTTTGCCATCGTATTTGTTCCTTGTGCGAGATTGACGATTTCTCGGTGGATTCCAAACACTCGAGTTCCATTTACCTTGTGATATTGTTCCTTAATATTTTGCCGTACTTGTGAAGCACTGTAGAGTAAACAATACCATTGAAAATCTCTTTCAAAACAGAGTTGATAATCCATGCAAAAACTAACGAATTGCACCTCTCCCATTGTGGAACCAAACGAGAATGAACCGATGACTTTGTGCATGTTCCTTCCACAAAACCTAATTTGTTTTTCACACAGAGAGAAACCGTCATTGCTTGACTCCAAATTCCATAATTCTCGGTCCCTATCAGCTGCTCAGACACTAAAACTGAACCTTGTGTGTTTGAAGGATGAACGTAAAGTGGTGAGTTAGAATCAATGGAAGGAGCAACGAATTCTTCTGTTTAGGTTGTCGTAACAATCAATTTGGGTTTTCAAAGAAAAAAAATTGAGCTGAGAAAATCTAAAATTGAAGCTGAAATTGAAGAAATCAGCAAGATTTGAGCTTCGTTGAGCTTAACAAGAAGAAAAGTAAGGGTTTAATTGATCTGATATCAGATCAAATTTGTGAATTTCCCGTGCTTTGATACCATGTTGAAGACGATGAAGCAGGGAGAGTGGCAGTAGATTTGGGAAAAATGAGTTCAGTGCTCTTTCATTAATGAGCAAGTATTTTATATTACAATAACTCAACTAATCAACTAAACTAACTAACTAACCAGCTCATTAATCTGTATAAAATGAACTGATATAATATTGCCAATACTTTTGTATAATCCATAATTTTATGTTTCATTTCAGTTTGATCCCTAATTGTATTATTTAATTTTAATACATGTTAAATTTTTAGTGGCTTGTGGTACCAATTTAGCATTTTGAGCTTATACTACCATTGTTCAACTTATGAACATAAGAAACAATTTTTACACTGTTTTAACTTGAAGTGTTAAGCTTTTTTGTTTTTTAAAGTATGAGAAACTATTTTTTAATACAAGATAAACTATTGTGAAGACCAATATTATAAGAGTAATGCTACATTTACACCACTGTTTTTACACTATTTTCATTATATCATGATGTGGTATATGTTATCATCATATAAATTTTTAATTATTTTAAATTTTTAATATTATAATAGAATTTATGTGGTTGTGGCATATACCACGTCATAGTGTAATGAAAATGGTATAAAAAAATGAATAATAAGATATTATTTCTCATTTCATATTAAATGCACTTCTAATCCAAGCCTACCGACTGGCGCAACGATAAAGATGTTGTGTCTCACTGCACATCTCTTTAATATAATACAATATTTTTTATTTTTATAATTCCATAAAAACTAAATGTATTATTAGTTTTAAATAATACTTCATTAATTTTTAGTGGAGCTCAATTAAATTATGTGTTGTACACGTCCATTTAAGACTTCTTCAATATTTATGTATATACGAGTATGCCAAGAGTAAAGAAATCAATATCTCTTACTGCAACAACAACATGTTGCAAAACCCTACAATAACTTATCCAGACCTCCCATGGAGGACGAGGCTCTTGATGGCCTTCCTCGCCTCCTTGGGACATGGTTGACGCCTCTCGCCGCCCCAAACATACCATCAACCGCCATCTCTTTAACCTCTTTGACACAAAATCTTGCCCTTCAAATAAGCCCATCAATGGCGTTACAACCTTAGATATCATGATTGACCCCTCTCGCAACCTTTGGCTCCACCTCTATACACCCGAAAAAGGTGGTGGCGGAAATAATAGTATGATGGTGATTTTCTACTTCTATGGTGGAGGATTTTGCTACTTAGCCACCATTTGGAAGGAAATAATACACTAACAAAATATTAAATGAATTTGTAAGGAGTAAAACCTTGAGTAAATATGTCTGAAACAACAATCAATCCATAAGAGACAAATAATTTTACGTAAAAAAACCTCTTCGATGTGAAGAAATTAAAAAACCACTGGATCGAATGATCCACTCAAATCCACTATAATAAAAGGTATTTACAATAACCACAAATCACCAATAATATTTCACATGAAGCTTAGAGATTTATCACAACTCTAATAAAGTTAAATACACAAAAGAGTTACGAAAAAATAAAGAAAAATCACTAGCAAAATACCTGAAATGCAGGTTATATAACTTCAAACTCAGCCGTTAAAATAAAAAACCAATCATGCAAGATTCACCGTTGGATCATTGCTGAAATAACTTGGTGTGGTTGCTCCTCTCTCCCACTTCTGTAGATTTTTGTTGCTGTGAACAGTACCTCGTTTTTATTGTTCACCCTCTCAAAAGTCAAATAAAAAAACTCCACCTTTTTTCTTCATGTTTTCTTTTAACTTTTGGGCTTTAGGATTTTGGGTCATCTTCCACGAGAGGAAACCCAAGCCCAACACCACCAATTCATTTTTCTTTGATAGGCTTTGCAAAAGGCTGGCCGAAGAACTTCATGCTGTTGTAGTTTCTGTCAACTACCGTCTGGCGTCTGAGCATGATATCCGTGTCAACTTGAAGATGGTGTTGATTTACACCTGTGTTGATGTTACGCTTGAGTATTCTCTAAAAAAAAAATAAATAAATAAATAATTGGCCGGTGTTACAGCTGTGTAGCTCAATCTATTTACAGTCATTTCAAATAAAGAAATAGACATAACTAAATGTCAGCTAATGGACCACTCGCACTTGCCGCTCAACGGCCAGAATGGAAATAAATGATGGACCGACAAAATGACAGGTTGAGTTCTGAGACAATTTGCTCGACAAACTTTTAATGCCTCCAACAATGCTACGAACATGGGAATTATACACCGAATTCTTTTATCAAACTACGTGTTTTATGACTTAGGCCAATCATATATAGATTTATTAAATATTTTATGAGTAATCAGTGGTTCATTAACTATAGATGATCGATCACTTACGATAGATTCTCATCCATATTATATGAATGGGAGTCATTCATTAGTAAATAAAAAAAATATATTAACAAAAATAATAGACGGTCGTTCATATGTTATGGACTGCCGTCCCTAAATAATGGACGGGCGTCCACATACAATAGATGCTTATCCATACTTAAAATAAAATACCAAAATACAGGGACACTGGTTCATCAGTTATGGACGACTATCCCTTCCTAGCAGTATATTATTTCAAGTATGGAGCAAAGATTGAGCTTCGTTGAGCTTAACAAGAAGAAAAGTAAGGGTTTAATTGATCTGATATCAGATCAAATTTGTGAATTTCCCGTGCTTTGATACCAGTTGAAGACGATGAAGCAGGGAGAGTGGCAGTAGATTTGGGAAAAATGAGTTCAGTGCTTTTCATTAATGAGCAAGTATTTTATATTATGTTCCTTAAGATTTTGCCACACTTGTGAAGCACTGGTAGAGTAAACAATACCATTGAAAATCTCTTTCGAAACACAGTTGAAAATCCATGCAAAAACTAATGAATTGCACCTCTCCCACTATGGAGCCAAATGAGAATGAACCGATGACTTTGTGCATGTTCTATCTACAAAACCTAATTTGTTTTTTGCACAGAGAGAAACTACCATTGCTCGACTCCAAATTCCATAATTCTCGGTCCCTATCTATTGCTTAGACACTAAAACAGAACCTCGTGTGTCTGAAGGATGAACGTAAAATGGTGAGTTAGAATCAATGGAAGAAGCAACAGATTCTTCTGTTGAGGTTGTCATAACAATCAATTTAGGTTTTCAAAGAAAAAAAATTGAGCTGAGAAAGATCTAAAATTAAAGCTGAAATTGAAGAAATCAACAAGATTTGAGCTTCGTTTTGGGCCTTCAAAATTTGTGGATTACCAAAGGCAGTTGGCGAAACTTACTCAAATAGGTTTTGTAGTCACTTATCAAACAGAATTTGAGGAACTCTCTAATCAAGTTTCTGGCCTTCTAGGTACGTTCCTTCTAAGTTGCTTTGTATCAGGGCTCAAACTAGAAATTCGAAGGGAGGTGTAGTCCTTCCGGCCTCACACCCTCAACCATGCCATGAGTCTTCCTGCTTGCTAGGGGACAAGCTGCAGGATCTACACCTATACTTGCAATCTATCGGCCCCCCAATCTTGCAATCCTAATAAATTAACTCCTAATGTTCCTTTAGCGCAGCAAGCCCTTTTGTTGACTCCAAACCAATCAAATTCCTTGTCTATTAAGTGACTCACAATAGTGCAGATGCAATAACGGCGCAACAAAGGTTTGTGCTATAATTGCGATGAGCACTTTCAACTTGGGCATCGCTACAGGGCCAAGTTCTTTCTCTTGCCAATGGAGGATGATGATGATGAGCATGAGGATGTGTTAGAGTAGATGCCCTAGAGCCAATCAATTATTGTAGAATTGACTTTTTATAATAATGTTCATTAATCAATAAAAGGCGATTTATTCTATATCGCGTAAATCATTATTATTGCAATATGTATTGTTATATGTCCTTAGAAGGGTAGAACCGTGACGAGGGTATCAAGTGTTTCAAATATTGNGATTTTTTTTTTTTTTTTCCCAACAAGTAACATATTGTATCTTGAGTGTTTTGCAGATGTAGATTGATACGTGCTTGAAAATACACTTATACTTAGTGGCTAATCATGATTATTTGTGGGAAATTAGGCTTAATTTGTGTGATTTGACTTAATTATTTCATAAATGTATTTTATAGGATAATGGGTATGTTTTGTTTGTTTTCATGTCATAAATGCTTAAAAATACTATTTAAGTGAAGATGTTGGTGACAAAATTTGAGATGACTGGGAACAAACGGTTCAGGAATCGGAGTTGAAATGAGGAAGTTATGCCATGTTGAGTACGAATTGCAAATCTTTGAACATGCTTGAGTCTAGAACATGCTTCAGTATTGTGATGATAACTTGAGATATAGACCTTAGATTCGGATGATTCTTGGCCAATTGGAAATCTTACTCGAAGGGCTACAACTCATATGCTTACTACTTTGCCAAATTCAGACTTTATCATTCTCAAATTTAGACATCTTCATCATGGCATTCAAATTCTTTAGCCATGACCTTGGAGTCTCGGGTCAAACTAGAAGTAATGCAATTTTGAGCACGCCATGGCATAATAAATTCTCTACCACAACACAATTCCTAAAGTCCAAATTCTAGATGAACTTTTTTAAGTTTTTAGCCTAATTTTCTTATCCTAGTTTGAATAGGATTATTTTAATTATGCTCCTAAAACCCTAGCACTATAAGATGTTGTAAAACCTAAATATGGATAACATTCCTAAGGGGGGTGAACATGAATTAATAAAAATTATCGTGAAACAAAAACTATCACCACAAGCATGACTAATGATGAGTTTAACAAATCAATGTTCAATAAATAAACTCAACAACCAAAGAACATAGACACTCTCAAAGATTTACACTATGAGTGTAAGTGACAGTATTTGATTTGGATTTTGAGCTCTAGGGATTATATGAGAATGTTCTCTAATTTTTTTTATAAGCCTCTTCTCTCTCTTTTACATAAAGAATTTGAGCTTTTATATCCCTTCAAATTTAAGTCGTTGCTTCATTTAATGTAATTCTGAAAAGTCTATAGAACTTAAAGGAATGGTCGTTCCATAATTGCAAACGGTCGTTCTTGACACAATAGATACTTTTTCTCAGATCTAGGGTTCATGGAATGATCATTCTATCACACCGTATGATCGTGCAAAAGCATCGCATGATCATTCTACCACGTGGAACGATCTGACCAAAGGCTTTTCCAAATCCATTAAATTTCTAGAGGCATGCATGGCTTCCTAGAATGTTGTCGTGCGATTAGACAAAAATATGTAGATAGGAATGGTTGTTCCACTTTTGATATTTGAGTTTTGACTTGATCTGCAAGATTGACTTTTGAAGAATAGTTAAGAGCGCAAAGGATTCTGAATTTGAAATATCTTGACTTTTGACTTGAGTGGAAAGGTCGTACCAGAGTGAGCAATGTAACTCATTTTGGCAGAGCATTGAACGACTACATGGAATGATGTCATGCAAAATGTTATGTTCATTTGGGCAGTTTTTATGATACTGAATGGTCGTGTCTTGATCGTGCATAGTCATACTACTTGAAAAATTTGCTCACGCACGGTCATGCCGCCTGACAAGTCTGGTTTGGTTATGACTTGTGTCATACCTTAGCATGTTTTGGTTAGTGATCAATCAACTTTTTGGTTAGTTTTGGCACATCAAAACACATGAGAGGCCAACAAATTTCTTTTGGTAGTTTTAATGGTGGGAGAGAGGAGAGAAAAGAGAGAAAATGAGCCATAATTTGGAAGATCAAAGCAACTATTGTTGTAGCTTTGGTTCATCAACTAGAGAAGTTTTCTTTATTTCTTTTCTTGAACCGATGTCTGTTATTTTTACAATGGTTGTTTCTTTTAATACAATTATGAACTAATTAAATTTTTTAGAGCTAAGGTGTAGCCTGATTTATGAATATGTGCTGATGGATATATGTTAGATTTTGTTACGCATATTTTTTCTAAGTTTTATTATTGTTCTTAATGTGTTCAATTCTTCTGGTACTAGTTAGTCTAAGTAATAAAAACATAGATTGAGCGAAAACTAGAGATAGGTAAACATGACTTATGTGACTCTAGTAAATTCCAAATGGCTTAATGATCCCTTAAGACCTAAATTCAATTTAGAGATATCTTGGGTTAGTAATAAATGGTTAATCCGATATTTGTTTAAGAGAAATTTATTGGAATTTCAGGGAATTTGGTCTTTAGAAAATATTTAACAATGTTAGTATAATTTGTTGAGACATAGGAGTAAATTGGTGTGAAATCTATGCCCTAGGTATAGTCATATTGTTTTACAACTAGTGTTTTATTTGATTTGCGATCTTATTTCTTTAGTTCTTAGTTTGTTTTCAATTTGATAGTTTAGTTATTTCATCCCATAAAGTTTTGTTAATCAAATAGTAATAGGATTAATTTATTTTGGTAATTGGTAGTAGTAATTCTCTAGGGTTCGATATCCGTTTACTCATACTACATTATTTGCATGATTTCTTACGCTTGCGAAACTCCTATCATAGATTGCGATAGTAGACTTCATGACTAAAGATCTAAAAGTGGGTATTGTTTATCCCCTGGCTCAAATTTGATACAATGATGTTCTAAGAAGCCAAAAATGGTTGTTTTATCTTCCACATAGCCTGAGTATAGAGCTTTAACACAAACTTACACTGAAATAGCTAGGTAGAAGTTTTTTTTTTTTTTTCTTTTTGAATTGGGATTGCATTTTGTTGTTGCTCGCATAATATAATGTGATAACCTCAGTGCTAGTTCCCTTGCTTCTAACCTAGTTTTTCCTGCCCGCACCAAACATATTGAAATTGATGCACACTATATCAAAGATCAAGTTACTGTCAAACAACTTGTTATTCAATATGTTCCATCTAAGTTTAAAATTGCTAATGTTCTTACAAAAGCCTTAGTAGCTAAGAAGTTTGAAGTTTTAAGGAGCAAGTTGAAAGTTGTTTCTCTTAGTGCTTTTGTGAAAGAGAATGGCAAGGTTTCAAATTGAGAGCTCGAAGGATTATAATTGCCTTAGTAAGGGTTAGAGTAAAGGTTAAGTGTGGAATTAGGCAAAGATTAAAACGATGTCGTTTACTCTTATTACTCATGTATTAAAATACACATCAAGTCAGTTAGAAAATAAATCAATTTGACTTTTGCTTCTTCTCCATTCTTTCTGTATCGTTCGATTGTTCTTGCCTCCATTGGAGCAACTCTTCAATATTTTCATGGTATCAGAGCCATTGACACATGTCTTTGGCAAGAATTTAACAACTAGAAATTGTGTTCTTTAGCTCAACTTCTTAAAGATTTTTCCTATTATGATAATCTTTTAATTCATCAAATCGGTTCTACTAAAAATGGAGAACAACTCAAATAACTCGGTGCAATCAACAAGTTTAGCTTCACCACCAGCTCTACCTTATATTTCTGTTAAATTGAGTGACAAAAATTACAATTACTAGAAGTCTCATATTCTTCCAGCTCTTAATGCTCATGGACTTGAAGGTCATCTCACCGGAGAGAAAATGTGTCCTCCAATGTTTAAATTTGATAAATCAGATGAATCTGAGCAACCAAGGAAAAGAGGAAATCCTAACTATTTCAGTTGGAAACGAACTGATCAGTTCTTGGTGAGTTGGTTAATTATTCTCTACTATTTCTAAATCCATGTTTCGACATGTTGCAAAGTATACTACTGCCTATGATATCTGGAACACACAAGAATTTCATTTTCATTCAGCTTCCAAGGCTAGAACTCAACATCTGAGAAGTCTTTTACAAAGTACTAAGAAGGATGCCCTTACTATTAATGAATATGTTCTGAAAATGAAAGAGCTGAGTGATGAATTAGTAGCTAGTAGAGTTTTAATTAGTGATGAAGAGTTGTTGTTATACATCTTAGATGGTTAGGGCCTAAATATGATGTTGTTGTAGCAAATTCAACATCAACAAGCAGTCAAGTGATTCAAGAAGCTTAGTTCCTTCTTCATAAACATGAAATTAGGCTTGAAAGACAACATAATACCTACTCCAATTTTCATGATCATTTAGCTTCGACTTTACTTGCTTCAAAATAAAATGAAATCCCTTTTCTGGTCAATTCTGTCAACAAGAATGGCAATACATCAGTGTATGTACTAGTAAGTGCACCATCACAGTTTGAGACTCAAAATGCTCAATTAGTCTACTCTTTTTCTCAGTACATGATGCCACAAAATTCATCCTTTGGTAGTAGTAATGTGTTTCAACATGGATATCAAACTGAATATAGACCCGATTTTCGTCCTTAGTTTCCTCATTATTCATCTGATCTTGCACATCAACTCATGACTCCTAGTATGATGATGTTTGGTTCCAATATGCAAAAAGGTAGAGGTAAAGGTCAAGGATATTTTAGGCCAAAACTTATCTATCAAGTTTGTGGAAAGTCTGGTCACTCTGCTCTTCAGTGTTATCATTGATTTAATCATGAATATCAAGGCTTTATTGACTCACGTCCTATTCACTCAACTAGCAGCAAGAGTCATGTTGTTTCAATCTTTTCTGTATCTACCCTATTCGAATACTGCCTTGATCCAACCATCCTATAATTCAGTTAGTTCTTTATCTCAATATCATGCTTCAACTCAGCCACAACAATGTAAAATGCCTTGATCATCTTCCTTGCAAGCTCCAGTTAATATTGAAGGCCATTCTTCCAAGTCCATAGTTTCCTGTCCATCTGAACAACAAAGGTCTTTAGCAACTGCTACTCCTTATACTCTGAATGATCAGACTTGGTTCACTCAACCTATCAAGGAGGCACATAGGTTCAGGTTGGGAATGGACATACAATTCCTATCACACACACATGTATTAGCTTTATACCTCCTAATTTCTCTTATAAAGTGTTGAGTTTGAAGAATATGTTGTGTGTTCCTAGTATAGCCAAAACCTCTTAAGTATCTCACAAATAACAAGGGATAATGATGTTGTTGTTGAATTTCATGCTGAAACTTGTTTTATAAAGAACAAAACAACTAGAGAAACACTATTGCATGTGAGTCTAAAAGATGGATTATATCAGATGCAAGTCTCCTTGCCATCTTTTGGACCTCTTAATGCAGCTGTGTTCTCTTCAGTTCCTTCATATGAAGTTCCAGATTTTTGTCCTCAACTTAATGTAGCAGCAAATAAAAGCTCAGTTTCACAACTTATGTCTTGTAGTCATAATTCTGTCTTAGCAACAAATGATTGTACTTCTACAAATTCTATATTAGACACCAAGCTTAGCACTATATTGTTGTGGCATATTAGGTTAGGCCATCCTTAACAGAAAACATTGAGAACTATAATGAATAAAATGCATGTATCTGGTTATTTTGACAATAAAACTCCTTTTTGTGAAGCATGTCAATATGGAAAAATGCAGCAAGCCTAATTTCCTAAGTCTACTTTTCACTCACAAGCTCCCCTTAAATTGGTATACTCTGATTTATGGGGGCTTGCTCCAATTCAGTCTTCTGAAGGTTTTCCATATTACATTATATTTGTGGATGATTACAGTCGTTTTATGTGGATTTATCCTTTGAAGGAAAATTCTGAAGCTTTTCCAATCTTTATTAAGTTTCACTATTTAGTTGAAAGGCAACTGAACCATAAACTCAAGTGTCTGCAAACAGACGGGCGGGGGGGAGTTTAGGTCATTTTCCAAGTATCTAAACCACCATGCATCCAATTTCAATACCCCTGTCCCTACTTACATCAGCAAAATGGCAGGGTAGAGAGAAAGCATAGAGCCATTATTGAGTTTGGACTAG
This sequence comes from Pistacia vera, assembly GCF_008641045.1. NCBI lineage: Eukaryota > Viridiplantae > Streptophyta > Magnoliopsida > Sapindales > Anacardiaceae > Pistacia > Pistacia vera. The sequence continues at coordinate 200,462 of NW_022196431.1, forward strand.
TCTTAATTACCCATGTTGTTATGCCACTTTGTTTTTGGTGGCAATCTTTTAGCATTGCAGCTTTTCTGCTAAATAGATTGCCCTCAGCTTCTATTGAGTCCTCTACTCCTTTCACCATGCTCTTTGGACATGAAACAAATTATAGTGATCTAAAGGTCTTTGGATGCTGTTGTTACCCTTTCATTAGACCATATCAGAAACATGAGTTCTCTTATTACACTAAAAAGTGTGTGTTTTTGGGTTATAGCCTGGTCCATAAAGGCTATAAGTGCATGTCCTCAACCGACAAACCATATATAGTCAAACAAGCCAGGTTTAATGAATGTGACTTTTCTTTCAAAACTGATTTCAACTTTAAGAATGTCTTATGTGAAGATACTAAGGTTGTTGGTTTGGTTGATGCCCATATCTTTCAAAGTTCCGGGCAACTTCCAACTTGTTCTATTAGTGCATCAGAGTCTTCAACTTCAACTTCATCTGGTTTACATACTTCAATAGGTCTTGAAAACCAAGGTTTTGGGGACCAATTGGCCACTGATCATACTTAGTATACTGCTTCTCAAGATCCTGCATCAAGAGTAAGTATTCCTTCTAAAATGTTGCCTTCCTATTCAGAGTTCACCACTTCTCCATCATATAATGATCAGCCAACTAACATACTCAATTCTAGTTCTTTAGAAAATTTGTAGTCTAAAGCATCAAATTTTCCAAGAATTCAATTGGAAGTAGCTCTTCCATTCTTAAAGCCACATACATAGAATGCTCACCCTATGGTGACCAGGTCCAAAAGTATATCACAATCATCCAATATTTGTGCCTATTTGTATACTCAAACCATTCTATCGGAACCAAAAACCATTGTTGAGGCTTTAAGTAAACCCGAGTGGAGAGATGCCATGGTAGCAGAATATAATGCTCTCTTGACAAATCAAACTTGGGAGTTAGTTCCTTACAAGCCATCAATGAATACAGTGGGCAGTAAATGAGTGTTTAAAACCAAGCTGAACTCTGATAGATCCTTGCAATGGTATAAAGCCAAGCTTGTTATAAAGGGATTTCAACAAACACCAAGCTTGGATTACTTTGAGACTTTTTCTCCTATCATCAAAGCTGCCACCATACAATTTATGTTATCTTTAGCAGTTCATAAAAAATTGGACATTGCAAATTAACATAAAAAATGCCTTCCTCAATGGATAATTAACCGAGACTGTTTACATGGGTCAACCAGAAGGGTTTGCTGACTCAACCTTTCCAAGATATGTATGTAAGTTGCATAAAGCCTTGTATTGCTGGAAATAAGCTCCCAGAGCTTGGTTTGACAAACTGAAAGTTGCTTTGTTGTCTTGGGGGTTTGTGAATTCCACTTCTGATGTCAATTTGTTTTATTTTAAAAAAGGCTCTCAGGTTGTCTACCTTCTAGTATATGTGGATGATATCCTTCTTATAGGGAACGATAATCATGTCATTGACAAGGTTGTGGTAGACTTGAATAAGAAGTTTGCTCTTAAAACTTTAGGATCTCTCCACTACTTCCTTGGTTTTTAAGTGACTAAAAATAGTTCATCCTTACTCTTGACTCAAACTAGGTATGCTTAGGAGCTGCTTAGCAAAGCTGGCATGGCAGATTCCAAGCCTTGTACCACTCCAATGGCTCTTGGTACTAAACTCAGCAAGGAGGATGGTGAACCATTTGATCAACCTTCTCTTTACAAGAAAGTTGTTGGTAGCTTGCAGTATCTTACCTTGTCCAGGCCAAACTTAGCATTTGTTGTCAATAAGCTTAGTCAATTCTTGCAATCTCCTACGGTAGCTCACTGGACTATGTGCAAGAGAGTACTTAGGTACATTCAAGGTACCATTCATCATGGTTTAGTGTTCACCCGAGAAAACAGGTTTGGTTTGGAAGGTTATGCAGATGCTGATTGGGCAAGTGACACTAATGATAGAAAATCCACCAGTGGTTATGGTATTTTTCTTGGAGAGATATCTCATTCAGTGGAGCTCAAGGAAGCAAAAAGTTGTGTCATTATCTTCCACTGAAGCAGAGTACAGGTCCTTAGGTCAAGCTGCCACTGAACTAGTCTTGATTCAAAACTTGTTTACAGAACTTGAAATTGAGATAACAACCACACCAGTTCTTTGGTGTGACAACATGAGTGCAGGGGCCTTATAATCTAACCTTGTTTTTCATACAAGAACAAAGCACATCGAAATAGATGTGCATTATGTTCGAGAGCTAGTTGCTGATAAAAGAGTGTGTGTGCAATATGCGGGTACTGAATATCAACTTGCAGACATATTAACAAAACCTTTGTCGGGTCACAAGTTTCGGTGGCTAAGGAAGAAGTTGAAGGTGGCAGAGTCACTAGAAGTACAACAAGAAGTTTCTAGTAACTAAAGCATAGAAGTTGGGTTGTGTATATTGAATAGATCAGTCACAGTCTTGATATGCTATTCTGATTAATGTGTTGATGATTTGATTGATACTGTTGTAAGATGCAAGTTGTGTTGCTGAATCAGTTAGTAGTATGCTGCTTGTTGTAGCTCTGGTATGCTGATTTGATGAGTATAGCTATGAAGGTGTTGTATGCTGTTACAAATATGGTGATGAATTAGTAAGGTGCTGAATGCATCTGTATGTTATGGTAGTATTGTGCTGAATTGTAAGCTACTAAATGGGTTTAGTGTTGGTATGATGTTGTAGTTTGGTGCAGAGTAAGTTTTTCTATTCAGTATGTTATGGTATTATGGTGCTAAATTGTAAGTTGCTAAATGTGTTTAGTGTTGGTATGATGTTGTAGTCTGGTGTAAAGTAAGTTTCTGTTCAGTATGTTATGGTGGTATGGTGCTGAATCGTAAGTTGCTAAATTTGTTTAGTATTGGTATGATGTCGTAGTCTGGTGCAGAGTTAGTTTCTATTGGGTCAACAATATGATTTCCTGAGTTTTTTTTTTTTTTTTAGTATGCTAGTATGCTGCTAAAGCTGAATTATGCTGCTGCTGAATTGGTCATGTTCAACAAGACAACTGATGTTGAAGGATGGTGCTGATTGTTGAAGTCATTGCTGAAAGTCAAATTTTTCTTTTTGTTTACAGATTAGAAATAGAGGAAGTTATGTTCAAGGGGAAATATTAAGATAGAATCAGTATTGGAACCTAGAGAGTGTTTTGTTTATGGGGGAATGTTAAGAGTAGAATTTAAATGTCGAATTAGGCAAGGAGGAAAAACGATGTCGTTTACTCTTATTACTCTTGTATTAAAATACACGTCAATTGTATTTTGTCAAGTCAGTTAGAAAAGAAATCAATTTGACATTTGCTTCTTCTCCATTCTCTCTGTATTGTTCTCGATTGTTCTTGCCTCCATTGGAGTAGCTCTTTAATAATTTCAATAAGAAAAAGCTCAGAAAGATAGTTAGAGTAGAGATGATTTTGAAGACAAGCAAAGAAATCATAAAGATGAATTGATGATCAAAGTATAGATGATGATGCTGATGATGATGATGAAGTAAGCCAAGTTTTACTTTACTAAAAGTTGAGTTCATAGAAGTTAGAGTGAGCTCACTTATTAAGTCAGAACAAGTCAATGTACTAAGTTTGTTAAGATCGTTAATTTTATTAACGTTTGTTAAAGTTGCCATTAGTTCAAAATTAGCTAAGTTTCTAAAGCAAGCTTAAGTCAGATTATCAAGCTTAAGCTTTCTCTTGTTCTTATGTATAAGACTTTGTAATCTCACTCTTCATCCAATCCATGAAAGTATAGATTTTTCATTCTTCTTTACATTTGTTGACTATAATTAGTAAACCAAACCAAACCAATTGAATCGAATTGGTGGTAAATTTTGAAAGAGTTTATGGACTCTTTTTAACGCACAGCGGAATGGGTTTCAAGTGGCTGTATAATGTCTTTGCTTAAAGATTACCAAACAACAAATCAACCAACCAACCATGAGCGTAAAAGTAAAGCACAAAGAGATTTACATGGTTCGACTAAAATCCTTTTAGCTTACATCCATGGGACCTCATCCAGTTGAAGCCAATCCACTGTAACAAACACAATTACAGGCAATCCAAAGTCAAAGTTAAGTACAACAAAGTAAAAACTCCCTGTTCTACAAGACTCTAACTCCACCCTTTGATCCCTTAAGTGTTCTGCTACATCAAGCTTCCACCTAAGACACCGCTTGGTCAGCTTGAGCTCCTCTCAAGCTTCAATGGTTGAAGCTTCCCTTTAACTCCACGGCTTGACTGACTTCAAGTGTTCAATCAAGGAACCACGTTCCATAACTCAAACAAAGATAAAATGATCATTAATATAATCAACAATCAATAAGAACCTGTGCAAAGATACTTTGAAAAATTCAAAGCAAAACCAGATTAATTCGCAAGGAAGAAGATGACCCATTTTATATCCTAACCAATCTCCAGTGTACACATGTGAGAGCCTTTTTACCAACTTTGTTGGACCACTCTAAGAATAGAGTGACACTTGTAAAGAGACTTATTGCACAAGTCGCATAAAAGAAAATAAGATATAAAATATCTTAGGAAAGACACGTGTGCACAGAGAGAAAGGTTAATAAAATGTTTACAAATATATTGGAAATGTCCTCACATGCATAAACAATTAAAGAGAATCATATGGTTGGTTTATTATTTCATATCATATTCCTAATCATATTATCAAAATAATTGTTTGTTTTATTATTTAAGAAATATTATTATATTATATTTAATTACTTTTAGACCCCTTAAATTTATTAATTTAATTAAACACTCCAAAAAAAGTTTAAAAATTAACAAAAACACCCCCATCCATCCATAGTTGTCAGATACCGATAACCACCGTCTGTGGTAGCCGAAATCTGTCACAACGATATACAAACGATAGAAACTGGCCGATAATTCATCGGTTTGGCTGTCAACGACAGCCAAAAAAATAGTCGTCGTTGACTGACAATGACGACCAGATCAGACCTTTTGCGACCATTGACGGCCAGATTTGGTAGTAGATCTGGCCTTTTTCAACTAGATCTGTGATGGATTAGGCCGGAAAAGGTCAGATCGACGCATGACCAGCCAGATCCAACTGGTCTGCGTCGTAACGCCAGATTTTGACCAGATTTCGGCGGTGGTGGCCGGAATCTGGCACTATGGGTGGGTGGGGGTGTTTTTGTTATTTTACAAAAAAATTTATATATTTGGGTGTTTAGTTAAATTAGCAAACCTAGGGGGGTTTTTTTGTTGTTAATTTTTAAATTTTACCTCGTAATAATCACCCTACTCAACTACCCAATACTATTTTCAAAATCCTATCTAAAATAACAAACCAAACGGACCCATAATTGTGCTTTAACAGTGGAAACTGCAAACATCACAAATAATGTTCACACCTATTTCATTAGTTCAGAATAAAGAGCTTACAAAATTGGTTCAAATTGGTTTGGTGCATTAGCATATAAAGCCATGCTCCTTGTTATTATACCTAACGTTACATAAATATTTTAGGAACTAAAAAAGTAAGAAAAAATTGAATATGAAAAAAAATATCATTATACAATATTTCATATATTGTATATGTCCTACTGTTGCCAATTTTGTTTTAAAGAAATTAGTCTAATGAACATAAAATAATACTTCAATAAAACTCATATGCATACAACGAGAGCCCTATTAGTAAGGGTTAATAACACCGACTTTCCTTAAGGTTTCAACGTTTCACAAGCGCGTAGAGAAGATAATTCGGTCTGTTAGTTGTCATTAGGGCATATTTAACTAAAAATAAATTGTTTGTAAATTTAATAATATAGTTAATTTAAAATTTTAGTGATAAAAGAAGATAACTTCCATATATTTCAAAACAATAATACTGCTCTTCCCAAAATGTATCCCAAGTTTTATATTCCAAATGATGTGTCAACATATGTAGTATTGATATGTAAATAAAATAATGATGCATTGAATACATGGCAATGTCCATATAATGACATATTATTTGGGATGTGAAATTTGGGATAAATTGTATTACTCATTTTAAAATTGAAATTACTAAAATAACATTTATTTTTTAAGTATCATCTAATGGAAACTAATGGAATGAGACAGATGTTAACCTAATCATCTTCTCTCCATGCTTGTCTAACGGTTGAAACCTTAGGGGAGTTCAATGTTATTAACCATATTTGCAACTCTAAATTTCTATATAATTTAACCCTACTATTCGAAAGAAAAAATAAAATTACTTGTAATAAAACCGTTTTGGTCTGTTTCAGATTTTTCTGCTTAGAGACGTTGCATACCCTTACAAATAATTTCCTAATTTTGAGATTATTCCTTACTAAAATAGAATACTATTCACACAAGTTGACAACATTCTTCTATAAATACTATGACATTATTAAAATCCCTAGAGAAAAGTTTGTTGAGCATGACCAGTGATGTTACCGATGAAGGTACTCGATCAATGTTTTAATAACAGACCCGAGATGAAACTCGGCAAAGTGGGTGGGTCCCAGGTGCTAGTCGAGACCGGTGAAGTCAGCATGTCCAAAGGTTTGAAATCCAGCAAACACAGCTCTGTGATCTAGTCAAATGCAAATCGGTGGTCGACTGGTTAGCGACAATGACACCAAATGCTAATTCCATTCATCCTTTGACCTATTCCGTAGCAAATTTTCCCAAGATTTGGCCGCAATCGAATAATTTTCTGCAAAAAACACCACTGTGTGCAATTGCCAACCCCTCTGTTCGCCCTACTAATAATCGACAATAGGCCGTTGTTGTGTCCGCTTGACTTTTTCCTTTTCCGGTCGTTTCACTGACCGAAAATCACCTCCGTCGCCACCTTTCAACTCATCGACACTTCCTCTCCAAAACCCCCAACAACCCCGCCACTGTCTACTCGCCGATCATTGCCCTCCTCTCTAGGGTTTACTTCTTCATAAATTTAGGGCTTTAAATAGTGGATAGGGGTGACCCAGCCTAGAGAAGGCCTTGGGTCCCTGTTCAATTGGTCTAACCGATCGGGCTGGGTTGGGTTTTAAAACAGTGTACTCGATGACCTTATTACCGAGTTAGTCTATTACTAAATTGTGTATGATTGGTGAAGTTACTGATTTATGCACTTTGCAACCTTGTTACCAAGTTCCAGAATTACTAAATTGTGTATGATCGGTGATGTTACCGATTTATGCACTTGGCGACCTTGTTACCAAGTTCCAGACTTGAATTGAGTTTGACCGGTAGTGTTGCCGATATTGGTACTCAACAACCTTATTACCAAGCTTTAAAGTACAAACTTCTTTACCAAATTTTACAGAGACAAAAACTCATGTTTTCATTTTTTTAACGAAAAATCACCATCAACAATAAAAATAAAATTACCAAGTTCAACTTTGTTCGACATATTAAAATTATCTTACCAAGTTCAGATGCATGGATGATCCATCCTAACGTCACTGATTATGGACGCAGAGAATTTGGTTCGATCTTCAAATCTAAGGTCAGATGCAATTTTCCTGGCAAATTCATAAAGGTCAACAATGCCAGTTCAAACTTTTGAGGTGGACTTTCCTTCTATGCCAACATTCTGTATCCAGCCTGCAACTGGTGAGAATATATTCCATAATCAGCAGCTAAATGATGCACTCAAATAGCGAAAAGGAAATTACAGCAAAATCAAATCTAATGGATACGGCAATAATAAATGATAGAGAAATCAAATATTATTTTACATGGGGGATTCTAGTACATCATCTTTGTTTTCCCTTTGGCTATAAATAGAGACTTTAGAGCATCATATTGGCATCCCATTCGAGAAATAAATACATATTTTAGAGGGAGAGAGATCTAGCATGACGATAAGAGTCAGTTTTTTAGCCAAGGATGACTTCCTGCTCCTTTCAAGAAGCTCTAAAACCCTAGGGCTGGTTATGATTTTTGCAAAATGTTTCCAAAAACTATTCTCTCAAAATGAAAAAAAACAAAAATCATTTTTCACTTCTTTGTAAACAAAATGGAACAATTTTGGTATTTTTATACATTAAAATATTAATGCTGTATCATAGTGATTATGTTAAATATTATTTTGAAAAGAAATTTTCGCATGCAAAAATATTTTCACTGTTTTCATTTTTAAAAGTTGTTCTTTCAAAAACATTATTTATGACTGAAATTTAGAGGGTTGATGGGTTTCAGGGAGTCACCTTGGCTAATTTGACTGGCTCTTTTCGATCATGCTAGGCCTACTCTTCTTCAATGATCGAACAGCTTAAACAACCAATGTATGGTGCAAAGGATCTGGGCATGCATAAATTAATTTGAGGAAGAGTGGTCTAACATTAAGATAAAGAGTGTTGTTTATTAGCCAAGGATGACTTGCCTGCTTCTTATTAAATTAACAAGTTTAAGAGCCCTTAATTGTTGGGTTAATTCAGCAGGCAGTCATCTTTGGCTACCTTGACACACTCTTTTCTCTTATGTTAGACTTTCTCTTCTTCGCCATTTTCCAACAAACCTATCATAAAAAGTTTGTTTTTATTTTTTTATTCAATTAATTTATGTACCAATCGGTGGAATACATTTTTTTCCATGTTTAAATTATTTAAATGGCTTCTTTCGATGGTTTTGATAATGGAAAGAACGAAGACGGATGATATGAAACATGATAGTATTGATAATGGAAAGAATATAAACGGGTGATATGCAACATGAAAGTATTTGATAATTAAAAGAACGTAGACTAATGATATGAAACATAAGGTTAAACGGTCGTCTCAAACTTAACTATGAAACATAGGGTTGAGCAGTCGGCTTGAAGATAACTAAACAATTAAAAGTTGAATTAAGATCTCAATTTAATAACATTAATTTAACAAAATATTAGACAATTTTCTTTCATATATCTAATGAATTTAGTTTTTATTATTGTAGAGCAAATTTGACATTGATGTCTATAAGCTATATGTTAGGAATATTTAGAAAATCAATGTCAGCATGATTCAAGGAGTTTTGTCATTTTCTTTAAAAAAAAAAAAAAAATTAAGATACGCCCAACCATTGAAGAGGCAATAAAAATTGACATGAGAAATAGTCAATGAGATAGAGAGCTCTTGTGTGCTTGGTTTAGTAGGATTCCTTTAAGGTAAGTAAACTCTTGACAAATTAATTGACTGCAAAAAATTATCTAATATATTTATTTAAAATTTAAATGTCGAAACAATCCAAAAACAAAATTCAAAAATCGTCAAAAGATGAATGTTGTGCATTGTCATTTTTCAAAGAGTCATGTTCAACATGCCATGGAAAAATGATATTAAACTAGCATATACATAACAACAAATTTTTTGCTAGTTTGCATATAAGGGTGTGTTTGATTGAAGAAATATTGTATTACTAGGAATGTTATATTAATAGAAAGATAGATTACCTTGAAAATTACTGAGAATGTTTAGAGAAATGTGTTTGATTGGTTTGAATAACTTGGTAGGCACGTTATATTAATATGTTTAGTTAGGAGGATAAATTGGTGGGTATGTTATAAACTTCATTTTTAATATTAATATAGTATTTTTTTTATTATTTTTTGAATTATTTGTTTAACTTCCTACATTTGAAGTTTTGCTAAAACACCTCGGTCATATAAAACTTTAATTTATAACAAAATCACCCCTACCCACCTCAACCCATCGCTAGCCGCCAGCCACCACCATGCATGACCAGCGAGATCTGGTCGACTGTGTGTCGATATGGATGTTTCTGGCCATGTCAAATACCGAAAATAGCTACATGGCCATGGATCTAGCCGGAAACAACGAGATATGTGGTCATTGTGTGCTATGGATCTGGCCATTAATGGCCAGATCTATTCCAGCATCTATGGCCATGGATCTGGCCGTTAATGATCAGATCTATTTCGATCGAGATAGATCTGGCTCAGATTTGGTCATTAACGATCATAGATATGGCTAGAATAGATCTGGCCATTTCCAGCCAGATCTACAGCCATCAATATGGTCGAAAACGACCATATTGACTCACGACGACCATTTCCGACGACTCCCTGTCATGGTTGGCTAGTTGCCGACGATGGTGGTTGACGGGCGATGATGGCCTTGGATAGCTTGTAATTTGTTTAAAATATAAAGGCATTATTGTCCAAAAACTTAATTAAATAGGGGTAAAATTGTACTAATAGATTTATGTAAATTAATTTCAAAATAAGGGTATTATTGTCCAAAAATTTATTAATAAGGGATAAAATTGTAACAAAAATAAGATTACCAAATAATCTTAAAATATCTAAGAAAATAGAGGTAATCAGGTTACTTCTTATATTACCAACAATAATTGTTATTGGTTTTAGAAGATTACCGGAATTTTATATTACTTGACAATCAAATGTGGTAATCAAGTAATTAAATTTTTTTTTACTCTTATCTTGAAAGGTGAGAGAGAGAGAGAGAGAGAGAGAGAGTTAAGAGAAGTATGTTGCCCTATGTATTGGACTGAAGCAAAAGACTGGATTAGCTTGGTGAGCAAAGCTACGTATGTAAGTTTTTTTTATTATTATTTATTTAAGAGAAACTTTAATTTCAAATATATTTACATTTGAAATATTTCGTTAATTATGAAATTATTTTTTTACATTTTAAATTATGTAGCACAAAATGAAAGAATTAAAAGAACAAACTAAGATGGAAGGAGTTGAACCTGTCTAATGCACAAATTTGTGAAAACGTTTTGGGAAAGAATTCTTCTTTTATTAAGAATTTGGTACGTCGTTCTTAGTCACCTACCACTCAAGAATCAGTACAACAAGAGGAATTACTGGATGGATTTGATTGCTATGAAGAAACTACTAAAGACCAACAAAAAATCATTGAAGAATTAAAAAAATAAAAAACTAAAAAGCTATGCACAATTGATTGAGGAAAGGCACAATACTCCAACACCTATGATTGAATCTTCTCAGTTACTCCCTCTCTGTTTCTTTTTTAATAAATGACGTTTTGAGGGTTTAATTTTTTTTTCAAATAAGTGTCATTGTCTTGTCTATGACATCTCCTCTCCCCTCATCTCATCTCTCTCTCTCTTTCAAACACACTTAACACAACTTTCTCATCATTGCATTTTCTATCGTACTTTCAAGGAGGAGCGAATAAGAGATGGAGTAGGACAGAGAAAAAAATTTTACATTAAAAAATTAGTTTATTAAAAAGTGTGCAATTACTTAAAACGACTTTTATTTCGGAACGGAGGGAGTATTGTTTTTAAATAATCTTTTAATTACTATTTGTTGGATGGTGATCTATTAAATAAAGTTAGTTTTTGATTAAACATACATTTTTAATATTTATTTAATATTTTATGCAACTACACATCTTCTCTCAAGCATATTTAAAAAGTTATTAATAAATACATAACACTTATCATTAGAAATTATGACCAAAAAAAAAAAAAATAGTTGTTAAATGTAGCATATTGCAATTAATAACTTTTGTTTGTAATGTTACATTTTCGCTACAAACAAAATAAGCCTTTATAAATCATATGTCAATATTTATCTTTTACAAAATAATTTCTTTCATAAGTGTCCTTTATAAATCACATGATTGCTGCAAATTATATTTATATATAATGTAGTATTTTTGTGTAAGACATTCTTTAACTTTGCAAATCAAATCCTTATTTTGCATAAGCCATAAGCCTAAGATCTTTGAACAAGATAACTTTCACAATTCCATAATTTAGGAGAAAACATACCTTGATCCATGAAGATTCGCTTGAGAGAAATTGAACGTAGATGAGAAAGGTTTCTTCGTCTTTTCCCCTGGAGAGGAAATTGTCAATATGTGTGTAGAGAGAGGACATGTTCTTTTATTATCAATATAAATAGATGATCATTATGACGTTTTATAATCATTTTGATACGATAGAATATTATTGAACACGTGACATTATGTAACATAGTGGAATATTACTAGACTTGGCAAAATACTATCTATATCTATGGGTAAACGGATACCCACACCCAACAGACGGGTACGGATAGACCATTATTTGACCCATATAAAATTGATCCATACCCAATTCACCCATGAAAATAACGGATGGACCGAATACCTGCGGATACCCTCATTTTACTTAAAAAAAAAATTCAAAAACTGAAAAACATTTCTACAATCACCATCATTACTCATTAAACTCCACCAGTCCACCCTTCTTTTTCTCTCTCTTTCATTAAAAAAAATTCTAAAACCGAAAAACATTTCTCATGTTGCTCGGCCATCACCCATCATTACTCATTAAGCTCCACCCTTCTTTTTCTCTCTCTTTCTTCCTCAATGCTTTTGTGAGTTCTGTCATCTTCCATTAAACTCCACCTCTCTTTTTCTATCTCTTTCTTCATCAATCCTCCTTCTTTCTTACAGCTCCTAGCCCGCGCACAATTTTTCAGCCATCTCTGATCTCTGTCACGCAGACATGCAGCCATCTCTCCAGTCGACAGTCGCCCATTTTGCCATTTCTCCTTCAGGCAGCCATCCTGCACGTCGACGCCCAGCCATTTCTCTCAATCACAAAATTTTGAGTTCTCTTGCTGCCATCTCTGGTCTCTCTCACGCAGCCACCTTACCCAAAACCAGAACCCTCACGCACAACCTAAAACCTGCAAAACCCAATACAAGGCCGGCTCAAGGGGTAGACAGGTAAGGCACCTGCCTAGGGCCCCAAAAAAATAGAGCCAAAAATGGCCAAATTTTTTATAATTTTTTTTAAATATATTACAAAAATAAAAATAGTATATAATTTCTTATCTAGGCCAATCCAAGGGGCACAAAAAAAATCAAAAGACCCAAATTTATTATAAACTTTTTACACATATTATCACTCAAAGCTTGACGAAATAGCAAGTTTGTATCTCTAGTTTCATATATTCTAATTTACACCCCTAAATTAACAAATTGAATTTCTTTTAACAATGAAAGGTTAAAATTGTCATTTACATGTCTCAAATTACTCACCCCCAATTCAATCCCAAAATTCGACATTCACATAAATTATTTCCACCCCTCTTCCGCCGCCAGTCGTTTGAAGCTGATTCCGATCGATTTTCTCACCAAAATCGACCGGAACCATCACTTTATCATTTCCAAGTGTTTTTCCAACATTGATAGCCCTTGATTTGACCGATTTTTTACGAATCTCGCAACCTAGCTTCATCGCATGCGACAACCATTTCCGATCTTTTTGGCATGGACCTGACATCGTTGGCCTTCCCTAACAGCACCATCTTCCTTCTTTCAACCTTCTCACCAAAACCCCTATTATACCTCCTCCATTTACTCCGCCATAGCCGGCCACCGATACCTTTTGGGCTGTGACTTTTCAAGTCTTTTTGGGTCAATCTTGGCATTGGAAATCACCCATTTCACCACCCATCACTTCTTCAGCATCTATTTTCCAAAACCCCCCACAAACCTGACCCGGTTAGCTCGCCGGTCGTCATCCACCTCTCCTAGTGATTTTGTATCTCAAAAGCAAGAAAAATAAATTTGAAATAATTTTTTTAATATATGCTTATATTATTAGAAGGCCTCCAAAGTAACTTTTACCTAAAGTCACAAATGTTTTTGAAACGGCACTGACCCAATATTTGACACCAAACCAAAATTTACGGCTATGAGTTCTAGGGTTTTTTTTTTTTTTTTTTTTTTTTTTTNTGCTGTAAAGTACCACACTTCACGCCTATACACCCCCAACTAGACCTGGCAAACTCCACCTCTCTTTTTCTCTCTCTTTCTTCGTCAAAATAACTTCTTTCTTACAGCTCCTAGCCCACACACAATTTTTCAGCCATCTCTGATCTCTGTCACGCAGACTCGCAGCCATCTATCCAGTCGGCAGTCGCCCATTTCGCCATTTCTCCTTCACGCAGCCATCCTGCACGCCGACGCCCAGCCATTTCTCTCAATCACAAAATTTTGAGTTCTCTTGCTGCCATCTCTGATCTCTCTCACGCAGCTACCTCTTCAGGTAGGAACCCCAAAACCAGAACCCTCACCCCAATCTAAAACCTGCAAAACCCAAAATTTACGGCAGTGAGTTCGAGGGTTTTGTTTCGTTTAGTTCAATTTTGTTTACTGAAATGTGGGAGACCATTCAGAATTGGATGAGTTTTACTATTATCGCTTGTGGGATGCTTTTATTATTTGTTGATTTGAAGTTTTTTCTTATCGTTTACTCCTTCTGTTTTTATATAAAAGTCGTTTTGAGGGTGTTTTATTTTTTTAAATTAAAAGTCACTCCTTGTCTTGTCTTTTCTCCACTTTTCGTTATGGCTCACATCTCTTCTATCTTTCTTTATTTTATCTTATCTCTTCCCCTCTTCTCCTCTCTTTCATATTTTCTATTGCCTACTTCTTCTTTCTCTACTCTGCGTCTCTGCTTCCATCTTCTCTCTCTTTTTTGGAACAAAGTGTAAAGACAGGATCTTCGACTCGGACTTTACCGGAGGTCAATTCTTCGACTTTAAGGAGCCACGTTTCGCCGGGTTGCTGTGTGGAGTCGAGGGGTTCGAAGGCGTAAATAAGACAAATGTAAATTATTTAAATATGTAGCGGGAAAGTTTCCCACCTGCAAAATCTTTTCCCACCTGCAAAATCAGGGAAAAAAGTTGGGTGGGAGAGACACAGTTTTTTTTATTAAAAATCGTGTTCAAGCTTAAAACGACTTTTATATAAAAACAGAGGGAGTATTATTTGTTGATTTGAAGTTTTTTCTTATCGTGTATGTATATCTATTGCCATTTAGTAACAATTTATTAAATTATTGTATATTTTAGTTGGTCTTGTTTAATTAATGTTTATGCTGCTAAATTTGATAATGGAGAAAAAAAAAAAAAATCATTTTATACGGGTTGACTCGTACCCGTATGGGCGGGTGCAGGTCATGCATATGACTGTCTGTACAAAAAAAATTATCCATGGACCTGTACCCGTTTCACTCGTGACCTGTTGCTACTCGTGACCTGTTGTTACCCAATCCATACCTGTCTGACTTGCCCGTTTGTCAAGTCTAAATATTACTAGGTATATGACATCATGTAATTAGGACATTCAAAGGTCTTGACATAGTGAAATATTATTAGACATATGATATCATGTAATTGAGACATCTAAATATCTGATCAAAGCTTTGATTAATCTATATATCTACACGCGATATCATGTAATTGAGGTTTTAAAGGATTAGACATGTGACATCATGTAATTGAAGCATTCAAAAGTCTAATCAAAACTTGATTAATCTATACATTGACATGGAGCATCCAAAGGTCTAATCAAAACTTTTCTATCATTTCTTTATTTCGACTTGGTTAAATATTATTAGACA
Organism: Pistacia vera; assembly: GCF_008641045.1. Classification (NCBI taxonomy): domain Eukaryota; kingdom Viridiplantae; phylum Streptophyta; class Magnoliopsida; order Sapindales; family Anacardiaceae; genus Pistacia; species Pistacia vera. The sequence continues at coordinate 215,857 of NW_022196431.1, forward strand.
AGTGACATCTTATAATTGGAAATAAAAAATCTAATTAAAACTTAGATTAATTTTCACATGAACACGGACGTTTCACGTTCACGTCCGCATTCAAATGCTTCAAATTGACGGTATGTGTTATTAGTCGAGAGAGACTGAGCAAAATAGAAAAAAGATTTAAATAAAAGGTGAATACACAAGGTCGTGAATACACAAATCTCAGTGACCCACAAGCGTCGTGAATACACACATTTCAGTTCAGATGTGAGTGTAGACTGAAAATGGCAGGAAGAGAAGATCGTGAATACACAAATCCCCGTGACCCAAAAGGTCGAACAAGCTTTTTAATCTAATTCAATTCATTGATTTTATCAATTAATTGATTAATCATATTATGGTTTTGAATTGATTTGGTTGCAGATAAGAAGTGGGGTAAAGGCAGGGATAAGATTGACGATGAAGACATCACCTTTCAACGAATGGTTGCCAATGTTAGAGCGTCCACTTCTCCCTCTCTTTCTGCATCTGGGTCTGTGTCCTTTTTGGATTTTATTTTCTTTTTTGGAAGAAAGTTTAAAACTTTAAGTGGTTGTGGAGAGATTTTTCATAATGTTTGAGAACTTTATGTGTGTAGAGAGGCTTGTGATGATATTAGTTATGTTTTGTGAAAGAAGTTGAAAACTTAATGTGGTTGTGGATAGTTTTCTGATAACATTAGTTCTGTTTTTGTAAAAGAATGTTGAAAACTTGAGTTCTCTTTCTCTGTGATAATCAATTTCGATTCACCCAATTTTTTTTTTTTTTTTTCCTTTTTAGGGTCCTTCGACTACCATGTCCGTTCCTTATTTTATCGCCGCACCTCAACCTCGCCGCAGAAAACAAGCCAAGAAATCTTCCGGCTTTCGGAAGCGTTGTTTGCAAATGGTAAAGCAACAGAAAACCCGTTTCTACATCCTTGGCCGCTGCGTTTTTTATGTTGGCACGAATACCATCATGATGTCTATGAATCAGTACGATTGATTTTGGTTGGTTAATCTTAATCATGTTTTTTTATTTATTTTTTTTATGGTTATATGGTTTCAAGCTCAACTGCGCGAATGCATGGGAAATAAGAGACGTAGTTGGAGGACATAAATTTTTTTTTTTTTGGTAGTTTTAATTGGGGGTAGTGTAATTAAAGAAGAATGATTATCGATTTTTATTACTGTAAATCTCTGTTGTTACATAAAATAAATATTAGAGGGAAAAAAGGAAGAGGAAATTAGAAGCTAATGGTTATTTCTGTGAAGTTTGATGGAATGAATTAATTATTTTCTTATATGCTTCAACGGAAAGTTTAGTATAGCAGCAGATTTCAAACAATTCACAGTACGAACAAATTATTTCTATAATACAATCGATTCTATGAGAGATGTTAATTCACCTGATGCTTCGCCTTCAATTTTTTTAAATTTTAGTAACCAAACTAAACGATTAATATCTATTGTTATTACTGGTAGGCGGTATGTAAATCAATAACATTGCTGGAGAACGTGGTGGCTATATTCATGGGCGAGGCGGTCACTTGGCCATTGCTATTGTTAGAAATTTTGAAACGAATGCTTAGTTTTTATACGCCAACTCTGTGTTATATGTTATGGATTGAAGTCCAAGTTTCTATGGTGCTATTAGAAATAGGTTATGTTGAAATTTTTGAAAAGTAGACTAAGGTAATTTATCTGAATGGTCGTACTTTGTTTTTATGTATGAAAGTACCTATTTAGCAAATCACCATTCATTCTTGCTGTTCTAAAATCAGTTATTAATTTGGAAAGTTATGCTTCTATTTTTCATAATATAATGTCTTTGTCTCATTTTCAATCTAATAGTCTGATGGGTCAATTTGGATTGGTGGGTAATTATAGGTATACGTTACAGTATGCCAAATATGCCATAACTTTGTGGGGGCTAGGCTGGCTACAGTTAAAGCCTGTGTTGTGTGGATGATATGAATCATTCCTGCCATTATGTGAGTCTTTAAAGTTTTTTAAATTTATTTGTAGTTTACTACATGAATTTATCATTATTGAAACAGGTATTGGATGCGACAGATAATGAACCTTGGGGTCCTCATGGCACTGCATTGGCTGAAATAGCACAGGCCACTAAGAAATTGTTAGTTTGTGTAAACTTTTTGCAACTATTGATGTATTTTTAAAGAATGATATCTTTATTTTGCAATTAACTGATTAGTTACTATGTCTGATAGCTCTGAATGTCAGTTAGTAATGAATGTTCTGTGGACAAGATTGGGTGAAACTGGCAAGGACTGGCGTTATGTTTACAAGGTAGCATATTCCTTCATTATTGCAGTATCAACCTAAAGATTTGTATATAAAAAATCTTTTAATATTAAGAGCTGCTGACTGGACAAAGCTTGAGTTTGTGCAGGTATTTATGGTTTTCTGGTATTGAATTCCTTGAATGTAGCGTTACACGATACTTAATTGTGTTATTTTTTGAGGTTTTGCAGCTTCGTGGAGACGGTTCTCAAGCAGCATTTCCAGAATTAGTGCAAGAAAACCGAATAATTTATGTTCTTCATGCAAATGAAAATGTGGACCTTCTAAATTTATGATAAAAGAGTGTTCTTTGGTGTTTTCTATTTTATCTCTGGATCTGATTCAGATCTGTGAAATTTCCTATTGGATCTTTAAAATTTTGGCTGCTATTTTAATTTTTTTTTTTTTTTAAATTGTTTTTGGTTATATATGTGTTTTACCTGGGCGTCAGTAATGTACGGGATCTTTCTATACATCAATTGCTCCGCTGTTCACTGGAGTCTCGGTGTACACATCAGCTTCGTTAGGTAATATTTATGTTCTTCATGCAAATGAAAATTGGGGCCTTCTAAATCAGATTTATGATAAAAGAGTGTTCTTTGGTGTTTTCTATTTTATCTCTGGATCTGATTCAGATCTGTGAAATTTGCTATTGGATCTTCAAAATTTTGGCTGTTATTTTATTTTTTTTTTAAATTGTTTTTGGTTGTAGATGTGTTTTACCTGGGCGTCAGTAATGTACTGGATCTTTCTATGCATCGATTGCTCCACTGTTCACCGGAGTCTCGGTATACACATCAACTTTGTTAGGTAATATAGCTGTTATTATTCCGATCTCTATTTTTTTTTTTTTTTTTTTTTTGTCTTCTTCCAAATGCCCCTTTGTTGCTGTTCTCCTTTAGAAATATGTTTATTAGTTTTGCATTCATGATCTTTTTTTTTTTTTCACATTATGTTTGTTCATTGTTTCATCAGGATTGAGTACTGGTGGCCTATTTCAGCTCAAAATTTTCAACTTCCACAGTAGGCGAATCCAAGGTAATGTTAAACACCTTTTTTCATCGTTGACAATTGTTTTAAACATCACTAATCACGTTAAGATTGTGTATTTGCAGGCGTAAAGGGAGGGAACTTAGAAATTTTCTTTTAATGATGAGAAGCGTGAAAAGAATGTACCTTTGGTTAAGATGTGTGGGATTATCAGCTAAAGATGCTGCTATAGCAGCAGAAGCTGGTGCTAATTTATTGGAATGATTATTTGGCCAAACTCCAAGTGGTCAGTTTCACCTGCAGTTGCTAAAGAGATTTCAAAAGTTTCAAGAGAATATGGGGCAGAGCCTGTTGGGGTGTTTGGATGATGATGCAGAGACGATATTGAGAGCTGCTAACTAGGCAAAGCTTGAGTTTGTGCAGGTATATATGGTTTTCTGGTATTGAATTCCTTGAAACTTTTGATGGGAATCGACCAGATAACCATCCTTTACCCAAGAATACTTTTTTCTATGCTAAGCTGCTACTGAATTGAATTGCTGCTGAATGAATTGCTATGGTTATTGTTGTTTTTCTATGCTAAACTGCTGCTGAATTGAATTGTTGAGGTTAATTGATTGTCTATGCTGAGCTGTTGTTGATTTGAATGATTGAGGTTTATGTTGAGATTCTCTACTGAGTGTTTATGGACAGAGTGTTTATGCTGCTGAGGAAGAGGGTGTTTGTGTATGATGATGCAGAGACGATATTAAGAGCTGATGAGTGGGGAAAGCTTGAGTTTGTGCAGGTATGTATGTTTTTTTGCTATTGAATTCCTTGAAACTTTTGATGGGAATCGACCAGATAACCATCCTTTACCCAAGAATACTTTTTTCTATGCTAAGCTGCTGCTGAATTGAATTGCTGAGGTTATTATTGTTTTTCTATGTTAAACTGCTACTCAGTTGAAATGCTGAGGTTAATGTTGATTGTAATGACTGAGGTTACTGTTGAGATGGTGTTTATGGGCAGAGTGTTTATGCTGCTGAGGAAGAGTTGTTGCCAGTTGCCAGATTTTTCTGCTGTAAGTGTTGTTGCCAGTTGACAGATTTTTCTGCTGAAGAGTTGTTGCCAGGTGTGATAAGAACGGCGATGGGTTGCTATCAGAGGAGGTATAGGAGGTGAGGACTCATTATATATGCGTAACCAATGAATTGTCCTTAATTTATTTCTTCAATTATTCGGTGCTATTACAATTTAAAATTTCTCATAATTTTTATGGATAAAGGTCATAGTCTTGAGTGCCTCTGCAAATAAGCTCTCAAATTCTTAAAGATAACGTTGCAGCATATGCAGCTTTCATCATGGAAAAGGTAGATCCTGACCTTAAGGGATATATAGAGGTTAGCATTTTGAAATGAATAAGTTCACAACTATTATATATATACATACATATTCTTTTCTAACTTACTATATTTTTACAATTTGTTTTACTTTTAATTGAACAGATGTGACAACTAGAAATTCTACTACGAGGAATTGTCTCGGATGATGGCAACAAGGTGCGCCATAGCAACTAAGGCAATTGCCTTAGGCGTCCCCTTAAGTTAAGGCATTTAAAATATATATTTAGTCATTTTTTAAATTTAACTCAATCTTCTTCTTGAATTAAGGCTAATATATCTATATTCTATCTTTAAAATTAGACAAAATTAATATTACTCTTTAAATATCAGTGATCTTGATAGGCTATTTAGGTTAAAATTCTATATTTACACGCTCCATTTTATAATAAATAGTATAATTTAATATAATTGTCTAATTAATTTTTTTTAAAACTTTTCCTTTTATAAAAATTTAACATTTTAGGCTTTCTTATGGAAAATAAAGGAGATACCTTTCAAAGTTTTTTTCTTCATAATATCATTCAAAATTATACATAGTATTAATATAATCATTTTCTAATGTGAATGTTATAAATCTCAAGACATTGCTACTTAATATATATATATAAAATCTAAAAATATTTTAAATATAACAAAGTAAAATATATATATTTTTCCTGACATTTTAATCATTTTTTTTTTCCATATATAGTATTCTCTTAATAATAAAAATTCTTAGTTATAAAATTAAATATATGAAGGTCTAAATTCAAAAGTTTTGCTCAAGTCCCACAATAGTCACGGTCATCTTGAATTTCATAAAATATCTCAAGGATGCAATGTAATATAATCTAAATTAAATGTTTTTGTGTGTATAAAGAGAGGAACGTGATTTAATTTGTAAGGGTAGTAGATTGTAACATTAGGTGTGTATGTTGGCATCGTTTTGATATGAGTCTTTGCAACTTTTTATTTAAAGGTGAATGAACAAATCATCATTTTGAGAGTTTCTCTTGAAAGTTATCTAGATTTCTAATGTGTGGATTAAAAAGGTTATATCTGATTCAAAATTTTTAAGTTTAAAACTTCACTTGAACATTCTTACTTTCTCTTTCTAAACTACCCATTCATTTTTTAAAAACCAAGGTTATTGTGTTGTACGATGATCAATATTTGTTGCCAGATTTTTGTGCACAATGTTTATGCTGCTGAAACATACGGACTAAAGTAATAAGAAGAAATGTTCATGATAAACCACACAAGATAAACACTACAGTCATATTTGAACGAATCGGCAACAATACCAAAAGACAAAGCAAACGAGGATAGAAACTAATATAGGAATTTCAAAGAAATGATAAAAGGGAAATGAAGAAAATCCTAAATAAATAGTAACCCAATTTTCAAGCAAATTGTCCGGTTCACAAAACATTAATTATACAATTTAATATTATTTATTTGGATTAAATGGGTATACATTGACATGTAATATTTATATGAAATTAATATTCTTTATTACTTTAATTATTAATTGAACATTATATTAAATATTATCACAAATATTTTCTAATTTATTATTTTAGTCGGTCCTAGGATACTATTGATATTGTATAATTTTTAAATTATGTTAGTATATTTTGTAATTTATAATTAACATAATTAGGAGATTCAGTATAACATTTACAACCTATATAATGTCTGTACAATTATAATAGATCTCAACCAATTGAAATATCTAATTTTTTAAACAAACATGGTGTGAAAACAACTTTTTTAAGCCTACCGCACAACGTGCGAACCTTTCAACTTGGGTAATCAACCCTTGCATAAAGATGATGCCTATAAAGGGAATGAAATTTTGCTTTCATATGAATAACCCCAAACACATCATTGGTTCCTTCCTAACTTTCATTGTAAATTTTCTAACTAACATAATTAGGAGATTTAGTAGATCATTTTCAACCTATACAATGTATGTATCTTTATAGTAGATAATCAACAAATTAAAACATCCAATTATTCAAACAAACTTGGTGTTAAAACTAATTTCTTAAGCAACCCGCGCAATGCGCCGGACTTTCCTCTGGCTTTATATAATCACACCTTCCATCAAAGTGTGCAGTTAATAGAAAAAACCTCTCTATAGACCAATAAGATTTTAGCACATAAAATAATTATTAAACCAAAGTTATACTTTAACAAACAAACAAACATAATATATAAAATTTAAGGCACGTGGGCCATTAAATAAAAATCTAACATTTAGTTGCAAATTGTGTTTCTAAAAATCTTTTATTATAAATTAAATTTGATTTGGCAACCAAAATTTTAGTTGTAAGTATAACCAACTTATTATTGTTGTGGAATAAACATATTTGTCAACCTTATGTGTTGTGTGTGCACAACAGTTTGTGCTTATACACTCGCTTCAGATATTTGCAACCCAGCACAAGTTGCATGTCTGATAAAGTGGAAAATATATTTGTTTATCTTTGTCTCTAACTTTTTAAGATTTTTTACATGTGTCATATTATCCTAAAGTGGTCCTAGGGAATAAAGTTATCTTTTCTGATTTGTTTTGTGGTCCAAACCAAAAGAAGGAATACTTTCCTTATTTAGACAAACATAGGTCAGCCCCTTGTTGGTTGACGTGACACATATGTGTTGAGCAAGCTATATAACATTCTCTTCTTGCGTATTTGAATCTAACCTTTTGATCTTTTATTTCCTTGTACTATGAAATTTCTTAAAGTATTCTTTCTCTTAAAAGGTTCATAGGTTCATTTACACTTCGTGCCAAAACCTCACCATATCTTACATTGTCTTGATGGCACTTGGAACATGGTTCCTTTGCTTTTGCTGATGTTGATGTTGGTGCGTGGCGTTAGTGTTTGAAGCTTGGTGGTTCACAAGCTGTTCTCGGGTGTGTTACCAGAGTGAAGAATGTCTAAGGAGTTTCAACATGTTAAGGATTTAAAGTGTGGTGTTAAGTGTAAAGTTGAACAGAGAGTTCTTTTTATTGTATCTTAGATCAACTTTGAACTATATCTTGTAATGTGTTTTTAACTTAGTGGATTGCTTCGATCTGGACAAGGTCCCATGGATGTATGCTAAAAGCGGATTTTAGCCGAACCATGTATATGACAGTGTTCTTTACTTTCTGCACTTGTGTTTGATGTGTTTAAATCTGAATTCTCTTAATCAACTTAGTAATATTTCTGCTGCACTTAAAATGGATAACCATACACTAAAGTGAGTAAACAAACTTCCCAACAAGTGGTATTAGAGCTTGTTCTGATAAGTTGCTTCAATTGATCCATACCCATTTTGGTTGTTTTTGTGTGCATCTGTTTGGTCTTGTGTTTGGACGAAATATATTCTGTGTTGCGTTTTATTTTAGATCTGCTACGTGTCTGTGTGTGCACCACCGTTTGCTGTGTTAGCATCTGTTTGATTGGTTTTTGTCATGAGTTTCTTTACTGAAGGAGGGTCTGCTCATAGACTACCCTTGTTAGAAGGACCTAACTATTACACATAGAGACCTAGGATGCGTGCTTTTCTTAAGTCTATTGATGAAAGAGTCTGGTCCACGGTTGTGAATGGTTGGACAACCTCGGTTATTGTTGAAAATGAAGTGTTTAGACCAAAACTGATGACTAGTTGGACTACTGATATGTAATGTTCTCTCTCTCTCTCTAGCTAGTATACTCGTAAAATAACAATAAAACTCATTAAATGAATGTGTGGCTCTAGAATCAATTAATGCATAAAGGGGAACTGAGTGGATAATAATTGACCGGTAACTGCGGATGGGCTAGCTTCAGCTTCACTCTGAGCTACTGTAAACACCCGAGCATTGGTACCTTTAGGTGTTTGCGCTGTGGGTGCAGGAGGGGCTTTACAATCTTTCATCATATGCCCTGGCTACCGTCATCTATATCATATATTTCAGCCCAAATCTCTAAGACACTCCCCAGAACGATTTCTTCCACATTTTTGACATTGGGGAACTTTAACAGTTCTCGGCCTTTTATTCTGCCAATCCCTCATATTCTTCTCGAGTTGAAATCTTTTCTTATTTCTCACCTCTCTATTAGTGGGGGCATTAGCTCTATCTCTCTGTGGAGCAGGAGGTGGAACACTAAGGGCTACTGCTGATGGAGTTACTGGGGTTAGCTTATTCACAAATATTTCTGCACGTAAGGCTTGTTCCAAAGCTTCACTGTATGTCTGAGGGGGCTGGGCATTGGCCATCACATCTCGGGCTATTTCTGGTTTTAGCCCATGCACGAACTTATCCCTCCTCAATTCTGGTGTACTCACTACACTTGGCGCAAACCTTGCCAGGGAATTAAATTTCACCAAATATTCTTTCACTGAGCTAGTCCCTTGTTGCAAACTAATAAACTCCTAGACCTTTTAATGAACTCGATCAACTGTTTTATATTCTGCCTCAAACAATCTTCTGAAATTTCCCTAAGTCATCGAGGCTATATCACGAGTATCCTCTATCAATTCCCACCATATACGGGCATCATCCCTAAACAGAAAGCTTGCATACTGAATCTTCTCCCGATCTGTCATAGGAAAAAGTGCCGCCGTACGCTCCACAGATCTAAACCACTCTTCTGCCACTATTGGGTCCGTCGTACCCCTGAATTCTGACGGCTGATGTTGACTAGATAACCCATATATCGACTCAATACGATGCTGCACTATCGGAGGTACTGACCTCTCTCTCTCCTTAATAATGGTTGGTATAATAACTGTGGTCTCAACTCTCTCTAGTATCGATCTCCCCTAATTTTCTCCCAAGACTTGCTATATAATATTACGGATCCTCGCTTCATCTAGGATAGGGGGAGTAGATTCTGAAGGGTTAGAAGGTTCACCCGTACTCATTGCCTTCTTATTGCTTGCTCGAGTTCTACGTCTCATCTACATAACACCAACACTTATAGTCAACTCAATTAACTCATTTACTACAAATAAGGAAAGAAATAACTTACGATGGTCGACTACGGGACGTCAATGCGGCGAGAGAGGCACACTGTCAAATCCCAAAACCTTTGCTCTGATACTAAAAATGTAATGTTCTTTCTCTCTAGCTAGTATACTCGTAAAATAACAGTATAACTCACTAAATATATATAAGAAAATATACATGTAGATGAGTATAAAATAATGGGCCCATGTCTAATTTTTCTTTATATACAAATCTTTACATAATATAATACAGTCACAAAACAACAACTCGATAGCGTTGCCAAACCCTTCTGCTTCTTGACATTCCAAGCGACCGCATCTCACCTACTACCTGCAAAAACATTGAAAACAACGGGATGAGCACTCATTGCTTAGTAAGTAAACCCGCTATACTACTCTTCTCTCTCCGTTGCTTATATTCTGAATTTCTTTCCTTACATCACACTTCTCTATTCTTCTCTGTTCTTTCTCAATTTCTAATTTCTCACTACTCATGATAGTAGGCATGATATCATGCATAGGTATGATGAAAATGCACAAATGCATAGGATGTGCATTTTCTTTTTCTATTTTTCTTATTCTGTTTTCTGTTTCTTTATTTCTTTCTGTTCTTTTCTATCTTTTCTATTCTTTCTTTCTTTTTGTTCTTTTCTTTCTTTCTTGCCGATCGGACTCATTGAGGCATGGATTTGGAACTCTGGCCATGTGAGTGTATTCTCTAATTCTAGGTATAGTCCTCATCCACATGCACTTCTAACGGACTGTACAATTCTTCTTTCAGATTCTGAGGCCGCTCACTAAAGGCGACATGCATGCGAGGCTATGTCACTCACAGGTTTCCCATCGCAACAACCTTATCTTCTTTTATCTTTTCACTTCTTTAAATAAAAATTCAGATTTGAACTTCTTTAATATTTCTCATTTCTTTCTATTTGTTCTTTAACTTTAATGTTCATTATTGCTCTTTAATGCTCTTATGAGTATGTATGCATGTAGATGGGCTCATGCTTATTATTCTTTCTAAATTCACATGTTTGGATGCAATAATGCAATATGGAATATAAACATGTCATTCTCTACCATCTACAAACTGATCTCAATATAACAAATAATCATACTCATACATGCACTTCTCTTTGACATTTCATCAAACAATTTATATGCACACATCAACTCTAATTTGGCTACACTTCTACATCTCTTCTAAGCCACCAAAATTTGGAATAAAACACACCAAGATTAACGTCAAACCTGTCCAGGATTCACACTCCATAAATTCTCTCCCAATTCTTCCATAATTCATCCAAACTCTCATCAAACATAAAGTACACAAACACTACTTCTCATGGATAAATTCTAACCATTATTCAACATCCATTCCATCAACAATTCTTCATATATAAGCACATATCCTATTCTTCTCGACAATTAAAAGAGTATGAGACAAGATACCCTACACATGATCTAGAGTTGGCTGCTGTAGTTCTTACACTGAAAATATGGAGGCATTATTTGTATGGAGCAAAGAGTAACATTTATACGGATCATAAGAGCTTGAAGTACTTCTTCACCCAAAGAGAGCTGAATATGAGGTAGAGGAGATGGCTGGAGTTGGTAAAAGATTATGATTATGAATATGAAATTAAGTATCAACCTAGAAAAGCCAATGTAGTAGCTGATGCCTTGAGTAGAAAGGCCTACTTGTCTCAACTAACAAGACAGAAAGAGTTATTGGGAGAGTTGATAAAGGACCAGATAAAGGTGATACCGGGAAGGCTTGCCAGGTTAGACATTCAGCCTACTTTGCTGGAAGAGATTAAAGAAAAACAATTAAGTTGTTGATGAGTGGTGTTAGAAAATAAGTCAGCAAGTGATTGAGGGCAAGATATCAGAATTCCACCTGTTAGATGGTGTCCTCTGTTTCCGAAATCGTATATGTATTCCCCAAGATGTTGAGTTGAAGAGAAAGATTCTTTCAGAGGCTCATGATACACCATATACTGTTCATCCTAGAGGAACCAAGATGTATCAAGATTTAAAGCAAAGTTATTGGTGGCCAGGTATGAAGAGAGATGTTGGAGATTATGTAACTAAGTGTATAGTTTGTCAACAGGTGAAAGCAGAACACCAAATACCATCAAGTTTGCTTCAGCCACTCAGCATTCCTGAATAGAAATGGGAAAGTATATCAATGGATTTTATCATAGGCCTTCCGAGAGTTCAAAAGGGGTATAATGCGATATGAGTGATAGTAGACAAATCAACGAAATCAGCCCATTTTCTTCTAGTAAAAGATAGCACTACCTCAGATCAGTTGGCCTAGATCTATGTCAAGGAGATAGTCAGACTCTATGGTGTGCCCAAGACCATAGTGTCAGATAGAGATTCCAGATTTGTTTCAGCTTTCTGGACCAGTCTACAGAGAAATTTGGGTACTAGATTGGCATTTAGTACAACATACCATCCTCAGACAAATGGCCAGACTGAGAGAACAAATCAGATACTTGAGGACATGTTGAAGGCATGCTGTATGGATTGTAGAATGACTTGGCATGAGATGTTACCTTTGGTGGAGTTTGCCTATAATAACAACTATCAGTCTACAATTAAGATGGCTCTTTATGAAGCCTTGTATGGTAGACGATGTAGATCTCCATTGCATTGGGATGAGGTAGGCGAGAAAGATGAGTTACATACTGCTCTTGGGCCAGAGATAACTTAGAAAATGATAGAAGATATCCAGTTGATTCGACGTTGAATGAAGCAAGCTCAAGATAGACAAAAGAGCTATGTAAATTTAAAGAGAAAAGACATGGAATTTGCAATGGGTGATAAAGTGTTTATTAAAGTTTCCCTCTACAAGCGGGTCATACGTTTTGGCGGTAAAGGAAAGTTAGCACCTAGATACATTGGCCCATTTGAAGTGTTGCAACTTGTTAGAAAGGTAGCTTATAAGTTGGCGCTACCACCTAATATGGATAGGGTGCACAATGTGTTCCATGTTTCGATGCTTCGAAGATATGTCAATGATCCCTCCCATATACTAAAGAAGAAGTGGACTTAGAAGATAATATCGTTTATGAGGAGCCACCAGTACAGATCTTAGACAGAAAGATTAAAGAGCTCCGAAACAAAAGTATTCCACTCGTCAAAGTCCTATGGAGGAATCATAAGATAGAAGAAGCAACATGGGAGGTAGAGCAAAATATGCGGAACCACCATCCATCCTGAGTTGTTCGTTTGAATTTCGAGGATGAAATTCTTTTTTTTTTTTTTGGGGGGGGGGGGGATTGTAACGCCCACATCGAGGTACGTAGCTTTACTTATGCCCTAATACTTTTAGTTGAATGTTGTTAAAGTTATCTTGAACAAGTGTGAAGAAAATTCCCTAAAATTTTATTAGGGGCAAAATGGTCTTTTCACTCATAATTAGTTGAAAAAGTGGGAAGTAAAAAGAAGTAGAATAACATGGAGAAGTTAATAAAAATGAGGGCATTATGATAATTGACTAAGGGACATAGATGAAATTTCATAGAAAGTGCAAGGGTAAAATGGGAAACTATAAGTAATATTTTGTTATATTAAGAGTTAAAGAATGAAACCCTAGCCATTTCTTCTCCTCCTTTCACGCCACCTTCCACCCAAGTTCTCTCAAATTTCTTCAATCATTTTTCAAGGAAATTCATAGATCTTGGTTCATTTTTAGTGGAATTTCAATCTCAAGCATCCTTAGGTAAGATCCTTGCACTAAGATGTGAGATTTAATTTTTAAAGTGTTGAATTCCTATGATTTGTGTTCATAGGATTTAAGAGAAAGAGAGTTGGATCAAGGAAGACTACTAAAGTGTTGGATTGCTCACATCTAAGGTAAGTAAATCCAACCCTAGTTATGATTGGAGTAAACTTGTGTAGAGAACTTCCTTTATGCATGTATGTGAATATGAAGAATTGTTGATGGAATGGATGTTGAATGATGGTTAGAATTTATCCATGAGAAGTAGTGTTTGTGTACTTGATGTTTGATGAGAGTTTGGATGAATTATGGAAGATTTGGAATAGAATTTATGGAGTGTGAATCCTGGACAGGTTTGATGTTAATCTTGGTGTGTTTTATTCCAAATTTTGGTGGCTTAGAAGAGAGGTAGAAATGTAGCCAAATTAGAATTGATGTGTGCATATAAATTGTTTGATGAAATGTCAAAGAGAAGTGCATGTATGAGTATGATTATTTGTTATATTGAGATGAGTTTGTAGATGGTAGAGAATGACATGTTTACATTCTTCCCATTTTACCCTTGCACTTTCTATGAAATTTCATCTATGTCCCTTAGTCAATTACCATAATGCCCTCATTTTTATTAACTTCTCCATGTTATTCTACTTCTTTTCACTCTCCACTTTTTCAACTAATTATGAGTGAAAAAACCATTTTACCCCTAATGAAATTTTAGGGAATTTTCTTCACACTTATTCAAGATAACTTTAACAAATTCAACTAAGGGTATTAGGGCATAAGTAAAGCTACGTACCTCGATATGGGCGTTACATGATGAGTTAACTCTTGCAAACTATAACTCTAAAGTCATTCATGCTCTTTTCAATTCTATTAATGTTAACCAAATGAAAGTCATAGCTAATTGTGAGCTTGCCAAAGATGCTTGGGATGGGCTTCAAGTTAAGAATCAGGGAACTAGTGTTGTTAAAAGAAATAGGCTTAGAAAACTTGTAACTGATTTTGAAAATTTGAACATGTATGATGATGAGACTATAACTGACTTTTATGGTAGAGTATGTGATATTTCTAGTGAATGATTTTCTTTGGGAAGGACATATTCTAATGCTGAACTTGTCAAGAAGGTTCTTTGCTCTCTACCTCGAAGGTTTATGTCAAAAGTGACCACCATTGAAGAATACAAAGATGTGGATGCCATAGACATTGATGAACTCATTGGCTCTCTCCAAACCTATGAACCAAATCTGAAACATTGGGATAAACAGAAATCGAGCAAAGGTTTGGCTCTCAAACATGAGGTTGATTCTGACCCTTTTGATGATTATGATTTTAGTTCATTGGATGATGAAAATTGTGCTTTACTTACAAAATTTTTTGCTAAGTTTCTTAAGAAAAACATGAAAAAACCTTTTGATAGTGGAACTGGCCGAAAACCTTTTGTGAAAAAGTCTTATGATCATTAAACCCTTGGTACCTTTTCAAAAAGATTTTCAAAAGATAGAGAAAATAAAAATAAAGGTATCAAGTGTTTTGGATGCGAGGGCTTTAGGCATATACAATCTGAGTGTGCTAACAACTGAAAAAGAAGAAAGGTAAGGCTATGGCTGCCACTTTGAGTGAGAGTGAGCATGATGAGAGTGATGATGATGATTTAGGTGATGATGAACATGTTCTTGCCTTTATCGTGAACCAAGAAGATGGTAAGAGTGAATGTTCAGATATCACTGTTGACATTTATGTTGAGCAACAAGAAGCTAATGATAAAATGTATGATCAATGGCTAAAGGCTATGAAATGTTGCAATCTCTTGGTATTGAGAATGCTACCTTGTGGAAACAAAAGAAAGCCTTGTCCGAAAAGATTGTTGTTCTTACTATTGAACTAAATGAGGCTAAGGCCACCATTGATAAGTTGAATGCAGTTTATCTCAAGCTTGATGAAGTCCTTGGTCAAGGAAAATCCTTCAGAGATCAATATGGTTTGGGTTTTAGTCTTGGTGCTAGCAAATCGAAAGCTGGTGCAAGCATGTTTGTGAAGGCCATCGAAACTCCTATTAAAGGTACTGCTGTGAAACAAGCTATAAAGATATCAAAAATTCATTCCTATTTGCCATTTTTTGTAACAGGAAAGGTCACATCAGACCTAAATGCTTCAGGTTTATTGCTTATTTGAAGAAAGTTCCTAAAAATTATAGTTTTGTTGCTAATGTAAATCATAATGCTAACTATGGTTTTCCTTACAAAAGAATTTGGAAACCTAAGGCTGATGTGAACTGTTTTGTGTCTCATACCTCTTTGCTTCATTTTAAAATGATCTTTGGTATCTAGAGAGTGGTTGTTCAAGGCATATGACAGGTAATAAATCTCTCTTGACTAAACTTAAATTAGTTGATAGTGGACATGTCACTTATGGAGATGGAAAGAAAGGTAAAATTCTTGGTGAAGGGTCTATTGTGGTTCTTGATTTTCCTGTTTTGAAAGATGTCTTACTTGTTGATGGTTTGAAAGCCAATCTGATTAGTATTAGTTAGATTTATGACAAAAATTTAGTTGTTCAATTCTCAAAGGACAAGTGTCAAATTTTGAATGGTAAAGGTGTATCTTTACTTGAGGGAAAAAGGTCAAATGACAATTGTTACTTGCTTTCTAACTATGTGACATGTTTTTTTTTTTAAAATAGATTCCACAAACTTGTGGCATGAGAAACTTGGTCACATAAACTTTAAGGATTTGGTAAGACTTTCAAAAAAGGAAGTGGTTAAACGGCTACTAAAACTTGAACCTCCAAAAGGTAATGTGTGTGGTCCATGTCAACAAGGTAACCAAACCAGAATATCTTATAAAGCTTTATCTAATCTTAATACCTCATGTGTTTTGGAATTACTTCATACGAACTTAATGAGTCCTATGCAAATCGAGAGTTTGGGAGGTAAGAGGTATGTGTTTGTTTGTTTTGATGACTTTTCAAGGTTTGCTTGGGTTGACTTCTTGTGTTAGAAATTTGATTTTTTCAATGCGTTTCAAAAATTAGATTAAAGGTTGCCTGTTGAGAAGAGTTCTAAGTCTACAAAGATGGTGAGAATTAGGAGTGACCATGGTAAATAATTTGAGAATGCTGATTTTGCCAATTTTTGTGATTTGTAGGGCATATTCCATGAATTCTCAGCACCAAAAACACCTCAACAAAATGGTGTTGTGGAGAGGAAAAACCGAGTGCTTCAAGAGATGGCTAAGGTGATGCTCAATGCCAAAAAGCTTCCTACAAGACTTTGGGCTGAAGCTATCAACACGGCCTGTCACATTTCCAACAGAGTTTATCTCAAAAAAGGTACCCTTCAAACTCCCTATGAGCTGTGGAAAGGTAAGAAACTTGATCTCTCTTACTTTCATGTGTTTGGATGCAAATGCTACATTTTGAATGATAGAGAGAATTTAGGTAAGTTTGATTCTAAGAGTGACAAAGGAGTTTTTATTGGATATTCTTCCAATAGCCATGCATTTAGGATCTATAACATGCGTTCTGAAGAAGTTTTAGAATCCATTAATGTTATGTATAATGATGCATAAGATTTTTTAGAATATTCACAAGAATGTGAAATTCAAGACATGTCTTCTCCTCGTGTGCCCACACAAGATGGTGTAAACACAACCGAATCTCTTGAACCTATGCCTTTTTCAAGTGTGTTTTCACCCACTTCTAGTGCTGCAGCAACTGGATCTGCTCCATGTAAAGATTCATCTTCTGATTCATTGTTGCAAAAATGAAAGGATAAAGCTAGTTGTTGATCTCTTTGATGAGATTATACAAAGAAGAAACCAAAGAAGAAAAGATCCACCAATGTGGATACAAAAGGCTCATCTTCCATTTAACCATGATTGGAGATCCAAATGAGGTAATGGTTGCAAGAAGGAGAAGACAAAATAAAATTAACCATCTTTGATATATGTCTCTTGCAGAGCCGAAGAATGCCAAGCAAGTATTGGAAGATGAAAATTGGATTGAGGCCATGCATGAAGAATTAGAACAATTTGAAAGGAATGATGTGTGGATTCTTGTGCCAAGACTTGAAGGAATCAACATAATAGGTACCAAATGAATTTTTAAGAATAAAACTGATAAGTTTAGTAATGTTTTCAAGAACAAAGCAAGGCTAGTAGCCTAAGGATATACTCAAGTGGAGGGAATTGACTTTGATGAAACCTTCAACACTATTGCTTGACTTGAGTCAATCCGCTTGCTGCTTGCTGCTTGCCTGCTGCCTCAAGATCAAATTGTTTCAAATGGATGTTAAAAACACTTCTTGAATGGTATGCTCACTAAAAAAATGTATGTTGAACAACCAATTGGCTTTCAAGACCCCCACCATCCCAATCATGTGTTTAGATTAAACCTAATCATGTGTTTGGATTGAAGAAAACACTTTATGAGTTAAAACAAGCCCCACGGGCATGGTATGAAAGGTTGGCAACTTTCCTTCTTAAGCATAACTATGAACGAGGTAATGCTGACAAAACCCTCTTTATCAAGCGTGTTAACAATAAAATCTTGTGTGCACAAATTTATGTTGATGATATTGTGTTTGGTTCTACATCTCATTCACATGCACTTGAATTCATTAGCTTTATGAAAAATGAGTTTGAGATGAGTATGATAGGGGAGTTGAATATGTTTCTTGGACTTCAAATTAAGTAATTGGAAAATTGCATGTTTGTTTCCCAATTTAAGTATGCTAGAAACATGTTGAAAACTAGAAAGTGCAAAGCATGCTAGAACTCCTATGAGTGCTACCCTTAAACTGTCCAGAGATGAACATAGTAAAAAGGTAGACACTAAAATGTACCGAAGCATGATAGGAAGCCTCCTTTACTTGATTGCAAGCCAACTTGATCTTTGTTTTAGTATTGGTGTTTGTGCTAGGTTTCAAGCTAACCCTTCTGAGTTGCACTTGAATGTAGTAAAAAGAATTATGAAATATGTTTCAGGTACGTGTGATTTTGGTCTTTGGTACTCATTTGATTCTAACAGTTGCTTGGTTGGATATAGTGATGCAGATTGGGCAGGAAGTTTGGATGATCGAAAGAGCACTTCGGGTGGATGTTTCTATCTTGGAAACAATCTTGTCACATGGTATAGCAAGAAGCAAAATGCCATCTCCCTATCCACTGTCAAGGTTGAGTATATTGCTACAATGAGTTGTTGCACTCAAATTTTATGGTTAAAGCAAATGTTATATGATTATGGTGTTGATCAAGATTGTGTGACAATTTTTTGTGATAACACAAGTGCCATTAACATCTCTAAGAATCCAGTCTAGCATTCTAGGACTAAGCACATTGATATAAGACATCATTTCATTAGAGAGTTAGTGGAGGAGAACATCATTGTACTTGCTCATGTGAACACAAAATCCCAATTGACTGATTTATTTACAAAAGCACTTGACTATGATACTTTTGTTTTCTTGAGGAAGTCTATTGGACTACTTCAACTTGAGTAGTTTTTTATTTATGTTGATGAATAAAGCATGAATACGCTACTTTTATTTTTTGCTTATCAAGTTCCTTGATCTGTGCTGGCACTCTAATTATCATTTGTTTTCTCTTTTTTGTGTGCTGACTCTGGTTTGTTGTGTCTACTAAGACTCTCTCTATAACATGACCTTATCTCATCATGAGTTGTTTATCCATTCTTGTCATCGTTATGAAAGAGCTACCTTGCCTTAACTGTGACAATCATTTTTGAGTAATTTTATGATTTGTGGAGACTCCTATATCTTGGAAAATCTACCATTAATAGGACTACCTTCTTGCAAGTGTGAAAGCTACATTTTGGTTATGTTTTCAGAGTTATTTGCCCCTTGTTCAAAATGAAAAGAAAAACGTCAAATCATTATCTTCTATACTAAAAAGAAAAATGAAAAATGAAGTAGGGCATAAGGGACGGGGGAGTTTCTCTTACAAAATATTATTTGACCAATATGTCATTCAACTTCCCTTTGAGGACACTATCACACACTTAGACAAGCTTTTGTGACTTTATTTCTTTTGTTTGTGATTAAGGAAGTGTTGTTTTGACTGCATTATGTTGACAACTTCCTTATGAGTAATTGTGCCTTTTAAGGTTGAAAAATTGATCTATTAGGATGTTCTGCACAGATTGACTGTCTTGACCTTCAAAAATTCATGTGAAGCATTTCATCATTTTTAATTTAATGTTTTTAAAATTGTTCAATAAAGTCAGGTTTTTTGAGAAATTTTGATGTCCTTTGGGATGTTGTGTGATCATACGATTGCCAGTATTCACTCACTCAGGATAGAGTTCTATTTTTAGTATAACTCTCTTTAGGGCTTAAGAATCACCACCTGCCATAAATGTTTGCCGTAAATTCTGTGTTTGCATCAGTTTTCACTAAAACCCTATAGCGTCGCCTCCTGTTTTTCATCTCTCACGATTCTTCTCTAAAATCTTCTCTAATTTTTGTTTTGTGTTTTTCTCTCATGGATTCAAGGAAGAAAACAATTGAAAACCCCAAAAGAAAAGCCATGGAAGAATCACTCAAAAAGGGTTTTCAGGCCTTGAAGAAATCTAGTCGCCAAAAGAAAAAGCTAACAAAAGAGCAATCCCCACCAGAGTCTGATTCTGCAACCCAAGAGGAATCCTATGAGGAAGAAACCAGCCGCTCATCCTCACTTGTCTCTTCCCTTGTTTCTAGTGACCACTAGGACTCGATGCACTCACCAGATGATTCAGTCCCTGCCTTACTAGAAAAATCCCCTTCGGCATCTGATAGCGCCTCAAACAACACTCCCATTGCTACCCTCAAATCTCACAACGCTATTCCTGTGAACGCTAGTCTATCAAAACTCCTGACTCTAGCAAAGATGGCAAAAAAGAAAAGGAAAGCAATCATGGAAAAAGCTTCAACTGGTAAAATCTCACTCTTTGTGTTGCCTACGGTCGAGAATAGGTTTAGAAATCACACTGTCAAGAAGACAATTGTGAGTGAGGCCAATGTTATATTAGAAGATTTTAATGAATTTCATGCTATGATAAAGAAGCGTAGATGGATTAATTTTGTCTAAGCTTTGACTACACCTATTCAAACTCTTGAGCAAGAGTTCTATGCCAATTTTGGCTTTGATAATGCTGACCCCAACTCTGATGAACATAATGACAAAATGTTTGTCAGGGGTCATTGGGTTCTCTTTAATGAAAAGGTTGTTAGGGATGCTTTAGGTCTAAAAAAGGTTAAGAAACCTTTTGATTTTACCAGTTTGGATTTAGATAAAATTGTCAAAGTTGTGACTAGTGGTTCAACTACAATATGCCCGAGAAATGGTTTTCTCCAACCTAGTTCCCTCACACCCTTTTATCGCCTATTGTTTAAAATTTCCCTAACCAATTGGTCTCCTTCAATGCACAATTCCACGATTAGGCCTGAAAGAGCTCAACTTCTTTATGGGATAGGACAAGGAAAGAAAATCAATTTGGCTGCACTCATTTTCACTAGCATTAGGGTGGCTACATAGTCCACACATGCCCTTTAGATTTTTCCTTTTCCTTCTTTCATTTATAGAATCATCTCCACTTACAAACCCAAATTCTATGAAGTGGAGCCTGTGCTGAAGTTAAAGACTGTCACCAAGAAGTCTTTTAGACAACCTCCAAGGAACATGCCTTCATCCTCCTCAAGTGAGCACATAAGGGCTAACACTTGGTAGTAAAAGCTTTTTGTTGCAATGTAGGACTTGGAGACTTCTATGGAGAATGTTCTCCAATATGTGATGATAAAGAAGAAGAAAGAATAAAAGCTTTTCTAAATTTTTACCCATTATTTGTACATACTAAACTAAACTTTATTTGTCCTTCACTTATTTTAGTTGAATAGGATAAACATCTAAACTACTAGGCTACAAATAAGGTTGCCATCCATTTAACAAAATCTACAAACATGATTGTCCACTCGATTAACAATTATGTGTACTGGCGTGCTGTCGTAGGCACCCAGAATTAAAACCTTCCGAACCTAACTACTAAACTGTAAATAGGGTAAGCAAGGGTCGATCCCACGAAGAGTGTCTAGCCGAATTTTCTTTGATGTGAAAAAGGCTGGGGGGTTTGTGTAAAAACAGAAAACAATCTCAGCAAAAACAAAAACAATTTAATTCGAATTCAATCAAAATGACGAACTTGGTCTCTGTCAACATCCACCATCGGAATCTTACAACTGATCATTGATGCAAAGATAATCAATTCACACATTGAATATTCACCGTTGGAACTAATTTCCTATCTCTCCTTAATTGTAATTAATCAGGAAACAAGCGATCCTAATTAATCTTACCCCTAAACAACCCTAGACAAGCGCTCAAGATTTAATCTAGTGGCAGCCTTAAGAATTAGAGAGATCGATGAAGCTAAACAACACAAACACAAGCGGTTGTATTTAATTTAGTTGAATGTTCTTCGTAAGGTTACTAATTCCTGACGCAGCAAATTACTAACCCTAATTGCTTCACAAGTTGGAGGGATCAAACAATTACGGATTTGATATCAAACTTAGCAGTAGATTTCAACAAATAATACACTAGTAGGCCTCCTAGTAATTAAATGCATCAATCATGAAAATATGCACAGAATAACATTCAATACTCAAACATGAATTTAACACTAAAAACAGAAAGATCTCACAGTTTATTTGATTCCGAGGTTTCCGTTTCCTTCGACCAAGTTACAAAAATCAGCCACTCATGGCCATAAACAAAAACTCCAAAAAAGAAAAAAAATTCCAGAAAAGAAAAGAGAGAGAGGCGTGGTCCTTAAAACCTAATCTGATCTCCCTTTTAAAATCCAATTTTAGAATTCGAATCCCACTCAATCTCCTAAAAGAAATATTCTCCTATCCTAAAATAACATTAATCCTAATTTAATTCTAATTGGAAATAAAATAAAATAGAGTCCTAATAAAATAGGAAAGTGGTGTTTCCAGCTGTAATTTTCGTGCAGCATGTATGTCTTCAAAACGTGCAATAATAGACTGACTTGCATAACAAGTCAGAACGCTCCAGGACGTCAGCAATGCAGGTGCGTCAACTTCAAGCTCAATTAAAACCTTTATTCAGCCAGTATCTCTAAAAACTCAAAACATGAAAGTTTTAGATCTCTTTCTTAGCGTTCCAGAAAATTTTGAATCATCTCAATCGGAGCACGGATGAGAGAATTATGCCCAGAATACAAAGCAGTGGCAAAACTGTCTGAATTCCCCTAATTAATTCCTTTTTTCAATTAAAACCTCCTTTTGCTTCCTAAACCAAAATAAAGCAATAATGAGTACAATTAGGAAACAAATACGTATAAAAGACTAAACATTAAGGGGGTTAAATATGACATTTTGCATTCCCATCATGTACTACGTTTGCGATGGAAATGACAGGCTAGTCGATCTCCATGAGAGGACGTGTACATGTAGGAAGTTCAATTTGTCGCACTCTATGATGCGCATTTGATGTAAGATAACTTGTGTTTGTGCAGTGATTAATGACGAGATATGAATTTATTCCATTACAGCTTTTCCTTAATTTATGCATGTGAGATCAAGGAATGATTACAGTTTCAATCAATCACCTTAATCCTTGGGATTGATTGAATTAATCCAGTTTTGTAATTCATTGTAATTAATTATTTTTCCTATTTTACATTTACAAGAATTATATATATTGGCCATTGTATAGGCTTACAAAGATATATAGAAAATACTAATTCTACTCTCTTCTCTTTCTCTTTGGCATACTTTAGCAGTGTCTTTATCCAGAATTGCTTCCCTTGCCTATCTCTTTCTTGATTTCTTACATGGTATCAGAGTACCGACAACCAGCTTCCGCATCAATCTGACCTCTCTTTTCTATCCCTGAAATCAAACAGATTCTTGGTTAGTATTTGTTTTCTCTTTTCCTCCTATTACTGTCAAAATCTATCAAATTCCAAAATGGAAAACAATACAAACACAGAAAACCCAATCACTACACATGGCCCAACCAGCACAGAAAGCCCAAACACCACACACGCCTTAATCACACAATCAAGACCTAATCCAGCCCATAAACAACCAAGGCCTAATCCAGCCCATATATCAAGACCTGACCTGACTCTTTACCCATTTGGAATGTCGGGTTCCTTTTCTGATTCAAGGCTTAACCCAGTTTGACTCCCAGGTTCTTTCCCTCAACTGGGTCAAGATCCAAACACCAATCCCTACCGATATCCTTTTCACCTTGTACCTGCCGCCGGCAGCAATCGCCCTGAACCAGGCGATATGCTCTTCTACCTAGTGGCAGATGGTCCCAAATTAGTCCTTATCAAACAAGTTTTCACAGGATCTAAAAATTATGTCTCCTAGTCACGAGACTTCTGACGAGCTCTTATTACAAAGGACAAGGATCTTTTCTCGATTGGGCTTTCCAGCTGCTGCCTCAACCACACCTTTAACGCTATTGGAACCGCTGCAACATTTTGGTTAGGTCTTGGATTAGCAATTGTCTCTCACCAGAAGTGGCAGCAGGGCTCCCACCAACAGAAATGGTCGCTGAGATAGGGGCAAATATATGGGAGATGTAAGGAAAGTTGGACTTGGCCAAGACTTTCACACTCCAACAACGCCTCATCGAACTCAAATAGGGGAACCAAACTGTCACCACTTATTTTAATCGGCTCTCCACCATTTGGAACGAGTTGGATGATGCTGAAGAGACCCTTGAAGGCTTGCCAGAGACTCTTCAACAATACCAGCAAATTAGAGATTGTGACAAACTGTTGCACTTCTTCCTTGGCCTGAACGAGATTTTTTTGGCATTTAGAACTCAGATCTTGGCCACTTCACCACCACCCACACTTCTTGAAGCTTCCAATTGGCGTCATAGGATGAAAATCAACACCAATTGAACACATATAGTTCAACTGGTGAGCCATTTGTGTTTGCTGGGATGAGAGGGAATAAAGGTGATGGGTAGCTAGGGCAACAAGAGATTTCAAAGGAGTCTATTTTATATGAAGAAATCAAGGGCCTAGAATCTTCTTTGACACGATCTGACAGCCAGAAACTGATTGCGTTTTTAAACGTATCCAACAGCCCAAACAATGCCACATCAAAATCTAGGTCAACCAAGGCAATAGGCTGGTCAACAGGGTCAAACTCTTGGTCCAATAATTTTAGAAATGGGTCAAACGAGTCAGGATATTCAAAATCTAGAAAGGGGCGACTATACTGTGATTATTGTAAAATGCAGAACCATGATCGAGACCACTGTTGGAAGTTGCATGGTCGTCCAGACTCCACCAAGAACAAAATTGGTAATACCTCGTCAGTTCAAGTTAATACTCTTAATTTTGGAAATCAACCAACTCCCACTCTTAATCTAGTTCAGTACAATTAGTTGGTTCAAATGCTGAATGACATGAAAAATGTGCCCACAACATCTTACGCAGGTACTTCTTACTACTTAAATGTTATTACAAATGATATCTGGATTATTGATTTAGGAGCTAGTGATCACATTATTTGCCACCCAAATTTTTTTATTGCTATTTCTGCCACATCATCAACTTCTGTTCGCATGCTGAATCACAACATAACTAGAGCCACTCATACAGGAACTGTCCAATTGTCTGCATATTTAACCCTTAGGAATGTACTATGTGTTCCTGCATTCCACTTCAACCTCATTTCCGTTTCCAAAATTTGTGAGGACAATAAGTTCATTGTAAAGTTTTGTCCTAATACATGTGAATTTCAGGACCCTTCGACTGAGAAACTGATCGGCTTGGGTAGAGGCAATAGAAGTCTATACTATTGGGCACCTGCTGAGTCTTTTAATTTATCTACTTGTATTACAAACAAAAAAGTTTCCAATTGTAATACAATGATTAATAAAACTTCTTTTATTTATCATCAAAGATTAGGTCATAGTGCCACTATCCCACAACCCCAGTGTCCAATCTATCCATTAGCTAAACAAGCCTACATTACCTTTCCACGAAACACATCCACCACCACTCAACCTTTTGCCCTAATTCATCTTGATATCTGGGGACCATATCACACCCCAAATCATGATGGATCAAGATTTTTCTCACTATTGTTGATGACTTCTCCTGGGGTACATGGACATTCCTTATGCAATCCAAAAGCCAAACACTTACCCACATAAAAAACTTCCTATCCATGGTCACCACCCAATTTTGTACATCTGTCCAAAGGGTTAGGACTGACAATGCTAGAGATTTTTTTAATCATAGCTGCTCTTCTATTTTCTTATCACTTGGCATATTGCATGAAAGTTCCTACACATTTAGGTTGTCGAAAGAAAACATCGTCATTTACTAGAAGTAACTCGTGCCCTCAAACACCAAGCCAATATTCCCCTCTCCTTTTGGGGTGAATGTGTGATCACAGTTACATACCTGGTCAACCGCATGCCAACCAAAGTTCTCCATGGAAAGACTCCTTATGAGGTATTATTCAAGAAACAACCCAATATTGATCATCTTTGAGTTTTTGGATATCTATGTTATGCTGCTAATCTTGGGTCACATGACAAGTTTGGACCTCAAGCCAATCGTTGTATTTTCATGGGATACCCAATGCTCTAGAAGGGTTATAGGTTGTATGATTCAGTTACAAACAAATTCCTAATTTATAGAGATGCTGTGTTTCATGAATACATCTTTCCATTTGCCATGACAGATATAGTCCTCTCCCCATCTCCTTGGTGGTCTCCTGCAATTGATGACTCTCCTCCATTGGATCCCTTATTTGATTTGATATATGCTCATCTGGTTCTTGAGCAGATATTACTCCCACTTCAGAACCAAATACAGTAGTTCTTGATGATTCTCTGGCAGAATTGCCTTCTTAGATACCTACTACAGTTTCTCCTCCCACATCTGTTGATCCAGTTCCAGTTGTTCCCACATGGCACAGTACTCGCCAAACCCGACCACCAATCTAGACAACCGATTATGAGTGTCCCAGCATTTCAGATTTTACAGGTACACTATATCCTACCTTTGACTATGTGAGTTATGATCATCTTTCTCCTGTTTACTGAGTTTGTGTTAGCTATATCTCTACCGACTGAGAACCCACTAGTTACTAAGATGTAGTCCAACACTCCCGCTGGCGCCAAGCAATGTCTGATGAGCTGAATGCTCTAAGTCAGAATCATACATGGGATCTAGTACCTCATCCTCCTTGTAGAAAAACTATTGGCTGCAAATGAGTCTACAAAATCAAGCACTGAGTTGATGACTCTATTGAACACTACAAAGCTTGCTTAGTTGCCAAATGATTCACTCAGCATGAGGGATTGATTATTAGGAAAAATTTTCTCTGGTACCAAACATGTCACTATTCATACTTTCTTCACTGTTGCTTCCATTAGTGATTAGCCTCTTCATTAAATGGATGTTCATAATACCTTTCTTCATGGAGACCTTCAGGGGGAGAATACAGTATGTTATCTACGAAAACCCCTCTACGGCCTAAAGTAAGCATCCTAACAATGGAATGAGAAATTTAGCAAAGCCCTCACTGTCGTAGGATTTGTTCAGTCTAAATATGACTATGCATTATTTACCTGGCACAAAGGTAAAATATTAATTGCTCTTATCATTTATGTTGATGATATCCTTATCACAGGAAATGATGAAGTCAGCATCAAATCTTTGAAAGAGCATCTCAACAAACAATTCCGTATTAAAGATCTGAGAGAAGCAAAACATTTTTCTAGGAATTGAAATTGCAAGATCTCTGGCAGGAATATCTCTCAGTCAATGAAAATATATCCTGGAACTCATTTATGATTCTGGATTATCTAGATGCAAATCAAGTGTCATTCCGGTTGAACAAAACACCAAGCTAACCACTCAAGAATATGATATTGGGATATCCTCCTTAGAGAATGATCCACCTCTTGAAGATCCCACGAACTATCAAAGACTTGTTGGTCGGCTAATCTATCTTTCCATGACTCGCCTGGACATAAGTTATGTTGTCCACATTCTTAGTCAGTTCATGTGTGGACCTAAACAATCTCACATGGATGTAGCAATAAAGGTGTTGAAATACTTAAAAGGGTGTCCTGGCTTAGGACTCCTCCTACCTCCTGACAAAGGTTTGGATATCACAGCCCATTGTGACTCAGATTAGGCCAAATGTTTGATGACGAAAAAATCACTCACTGGTTTCTGCATCAAGCTAGGGGAGCTCTTATTTCTTCGAAAACAAAGAAACAATCCATAATTTCTCTCTCTTCAGTAGAAGCTGAGTACAGAGCCATGGCAAAAACGACATGTGATATCATTTGGATTCTAGGTTTGCTGAAAGATCTAGAAGTACAAGTAAGAAAACTTGTTCTCTTATACTATGATAATAAAGCTGCCAACGACATAGTAGTGAATCCAGTATTTCATGAAAGAACAAAACACATATAAATTGATTGTCACTTCATCAGAAACAAAATACAAGAAGGGGTAATCAAAACTTTACACATCCGGACTTTAGAACAGCCAGAGGACATCTTTACAAAGCCACGGTGTAGTAGACAACATTCATATCTTCTTAGCAAGCTTGGAGTTTTTGACATCTATAAACCACAAGTTTGATGGGGAGTGACGAGATTAGAGGTGGAACAAATGGGTCGTGTTAGGCGGGTCAACCCTAACCCAGCTCACATCAATTCGGGTTCAACTCGGCTCGCGTATACCTCGTCGGACGGGCTAGGCCTTCATAGGGTAGCCCGGCGACCCGACAGGTTATATATATATATATATATTTTTTTTTTTAAAAAAATCCGTCCAACCCGTCGGGTTGGGGGTTTCAACCGGTGGGTTGGACAAAAAAAATTTAATTTTTTTTTTGCAAATACCCATTTTACCCTTGAAATATAATTGTTTTATAGCAGTTGGAGGGGTCTTTTTGGTTATTTTTTTTTCTATTTTTTCTATAAATAGGGCCTAAATTCTCATATTTCTTCACATCCCAAATTCTCTCATTTTCTATATTGAAATCTCTCAATTATTCTCTTTGTTGTCAATTTGCTCTCATTTTAATTTTTATTGGTTTTTGCAATTTTCAATTCATATTTCCAAATTCCAATTCTCCTTTTTTAATTCTTTATTTCTTCTATATCCATTTTTTTTTTTTTTAAACTAGAATGGATAGCTATTTCCATCCCATCAATTTCGATGATGAAGGAAATTATCCTAGTCCCCCTAAATTTACTAACATAAATGTCGTAGATTCAAATAGTCTTGCCATCCTGTTCTCAGAATTTGATACACCTTATAATATTCCCCCCCTTTCTTCCCATGCTGCTACAACTCCCAGTGGTTCTAAAATTCGTCCTCGTAATCGTCATCCTCATCCAACTCCATCTCAAGCAGAAGCGAGTTCATCAATTGTAGTCGAAATCGACGACAGACACACATCAAATGTGTGGGTGCATTTTGATAAGTTTTACGAGACAAAAAATGGAGTTCAAATGAAGAAAGCAAGATGCAAGTATTGTGGAAATATTTATAAAGTTGATGCAGGTAATGGTACTAGTACTTTAAAAAGGCATGCTAATAAACATATTACTCAACATGGAAATAGAGAAACCAATCAAACTCAAAATAACTAATATGGGTACTACTTGATGTTATAATTCTGATGTATATAGGGAACAATTAACTTTATATATTGCTGCAATTGATCAACCTATTAATATGGCTAAAGATAAATAGTTTGAAAGATTTATTAAAAATTCATTTTTTTCTAGTATTTAAAAGTGATTATAAAACTACAACTAGGAATGATTTAATAAAATTGTTTGGGAAAATGAAATTAGAATTAAAAAATAAAATACATAGTTGTCATGTTAGTGTGGCTCTAACTGTCGATATTTGGATTGGTAGAGCTAAACAAGATTATATGTGTGTGACTAGTCATTATTTTGATAACGAATGTAAATTAAATAAATCTTTATTGAGATTTAGATTAATGGATGTGGATCATAGTAGTCAACAAATTTATAATAAAATTGTTGAAGTTTTAGAAGATTATGATGTTGTTCACAAAGTGATAAGTTTAACTTTAGATAATGCAAGTGCTAATAGTAGAGCTATAGATTTTTTTTTTTTTAAAATAAATTTTCTTTTTTATAACAATTTGAAGTTTTTACACCAACACTGTGCATGTCACATTATTAATTTAATTGTGAAAAGTGGTATAAAAAAATTTAGAAATAATATTGATAGAATTATGGATTCTTTAGCTTGGATTAATTACTAGTAGTAATAGAAGAAATACTGAATTTCAAGATGCTTGTATAAAATCAAATATGTCTCCTAGAACTTTTGCATTAGACATGTCTGTTAGATTGAATAGTACTTATTTAATGCTATGTTCGGAAACAGGATTGTCAAGAGTAATATTCACTGTAGAGGGATCAGTGGTTGCTGAAGACTGGAAGGAATAAGGAACAGACTGAAAAGGAAAGGATGAAGTGTTTGTGTTTGTGGAGGGATCAGTATTATGAACTGAATTAGAAAGTGTAGAGTTAGAAGACTGAAAAACAGGATGCAGAGAATTAACAGCAAAAGGGAACTCACATTCATTGAATTTCACACTAGGGGTAAATACAATCTTACCATCAGGAGTTAGACACTTGTACCCTTTGTGAATCAAACTATACCCGACAAAGATACTCTTAATGGTATGAAAATCAAACTTATGTTTATTGTAACTTCTCATGTAGGGAAAACAAGTACATCCAAAGACCTTCAAACCATCATAAATAGGAACCTTGTTAAATAATTTTTGATAAGGGGACATATTACAAAGAGTGGCAGTAGGCATTCTATTTATCAAATATACAGCAGTTTCAAAAGCTAACCACCAGCATTGGAGGGGCATGGAAGCATGAGCAAGCAACGTTAATCCAGATTCTATAACATGCCTATGCTTTCTCTCACTTCTACCATTTTGTTGGTGAACATAAGCACAAGATTGCCTAATTTGGATATCTTGGTCAACTAGGTATGGTATGAGAGCCTTATATTCACCTCCCTGGTCAGACTGTAAGCTTTTAAGCTTATATCCAAACTGTCTTTTAGCTAAGTGCTGAAATTTTATAAAAACTGACCTAACTTCAGCTTTGGTTTTGAGAGGAAACAACCATGTGAATCCACTATAGTCATCTAGGAACTGAACATAGTATTTAAAACCTTCAATGGATGTGATAGGGGCAGGACCCCAAACATCACTATGCACTAGTTCTAAGGGTGCTGAGGCATGAGAATGTGAAGCTGGAAAAGTATTGTGATGTAATTTGCCTAATTGGTAGGCATCACAACAAGTATTATGAGAGCTAAGTGAAGTGTTTAGTTTTGTAGGAAACTTGATATGCATATTGGTTAGTATGTGATGTTGAACTTGTGAGTGAGGGTGTCCTAACCTTTTGTGCTAGAGTAAATAATCATCAGTATCAACACTCACTGTTAAGCAACATGGAGTAATAGTATGTGTATGTGTAGTGCAGTTCTCAATGATTGGTGTGCAATTATTAACATCAGCAGAGGCAGAACACAAATTAGAAACATATGAATGTGCATTATAATATTCAACTATAGATGTGCAAGTATTAACATTAGTAGAAGTAGAACACAGATCAAAAACATGCGTGGGAGCAGTACATATATTAGAACAAGAACTTTTATTAGTCAGAGATGAAGTACACTGAGTAGTATTAGGAACATTGCCTACATCAGAATTATTTATGTTGAACACATACTGATTACCAGTATCAGACTCAATGGATCTAGTAGAAGCACTACAGTTTTTATTGAAGTCATATTGACCCTGACCATTAGACATTACTGACACAAAAAAGGCATCAAAGTGACCTTGATCATCAGGTCTACTAGAAATACCTGAAGAACTAGACTCAATTGAAGTACATGAATTTCTACAATGTTTTGACTGATGTTGAAAGCCTTGTGAAGCAAGAGCATTAGTATTGGTATAGGTTATATTAGATGATGAGGTAGTGGCAGACAACAAATAAGGGACAGGTAAAGACTTAGTAGAGGAGGAATTCAGTTGATACAAACCACCTTTAAGGTCCCCTTGCAGTAAAATTGCTCCTGTGTACTTGTCCTTAACAACACAGTAGTTAGAGTCAAATTCAACAATAACATTGTTGTCTTTAGTGAATTTAGAAATGCTAAGTAAGTTTTTTGTTATCTTAGGCACACATAGAATGTTTTTAAGGTGTAAACACTTAGAATGAAAGGCACTTGGAATAACAGAATGGCCAGTATGAGAGATAGGGAGAAACTTACCACTACCTACTTGAAGTTGATCCTTTCCAGGATAGCCTTTGTTGAGATTCAGATGATGGAGCTCTGAGGTAACATGATCAGTTGCTCCGGAGTCCATATACCATATTGGATCAGTGGGTGTGAAGGATGAGGCAAGAGCAAATTGTTGTGATTGAGGAGAGGATTGAGCAAGAGATGTTAAAGGGTGATACTGTGAATCAGGTGCTGAGTTTACAAAGTGAGCTTGGCATCTGTTGACTAAGAACACCAAAACCAGTAACTGCAGCATTATCAACAGTCACGGCAACACCAGAATTAAATCTGTCAGATGGAGTGCCCAAATGAAAATTGTGAGACTGTTGAGCATAAGGTAGTTCCCTAAATCCACTATATGGACGATTGCCAGATGTATACTGTCCAGTGCTGTTCAACTGAGGAGTATTATGGTGAAAGTGGCTATTGGATTGTGGGAGAGGAAAATTCTCATAAAAGGAGCTTGGCTGTTGTGATGTGTTTGTTGTAGAGGGTTGAAACATTTCAGTATAGGCAGAACTGTACCTATGATAACACTGACCAGCAGAATGTCCTACTTTGTTACACAATTGAAAAATCAACTTGCCTCTCCCAGAATTTCGACCTCTACCCCTACCATATGACATCCCTCCAAAAACAGGTGGTCTATTATGATATAGAGTTTGCCCAAGACTTTGCCCAAAATTCTGACCGAACTGTGGAGGAGCAGCTAAAAGAGGATATTGGGGATAATGAGGATTACCTAGTGATATTAAGGTAGGTGCAGTAGGATAAAGGGAACTAGGCATTCTGTCAGATTGTGAACCTTCTACCTCAGGTTTGGAAACACAATTTGTGTCACTAGGGGAACCATGTGAAGTGTTTAAAGTACCAGTTGAGGCTATATGTGTTGAACAGTTGTACAAATCAATTGCATTGAATTTTTCAAGTCTTATTTCATACTTCTGCAGGAAAAATTGAGTCTCTTGCAGTGTGACTCTGGTGCAGCTAATTAGTTGATGCTACAATTAATAGTTTTACTAATGAAGGATCAACTGAATCAGCTCAAGCTCTAATGGCAACCAACTTCAAACCAAATCCTATTCAGTTTCCGAGCACTTCCTTTCTTGGTTTTCATGATCATTTAGCTTCAGTACCTTCCAGCTCAAATAACTATGTTGTTTCTGAATTTTCGTATCTAAGGAATTATCTAGTTCACTCTGTTACTGCTACGTCAACAACTTCTCCTAATGCTGTCGGTGATCCAACACTATAAGTTGGCTTTGTGTATCAGGCAGTGTGCAGAGTTTTCGTGACCAGTTCTGGTTTATGGACTCTAGTGCATCAAATTATATGGTGGCTGATGGCTCAAATCTGGTGCTTAAATCTCCCTATCCATGAGGCTCTAAGGTACAAGTTGGTAATGGAGAATCCATTCCCATTACTCATACAGGTATGCTGATGGTATCCTCATTAGATAACAATAGATTAATTCATCTTAGAAATATTCTTTGTGTTCCACAAATTGCAAAAAATTTGCTGAGTATATCACAAATCACTAAGGATAACAATGTAATTGTTGAATTTCACTCTGATCATTGTTTGATAAAGGACAAAAGCAGGAAAGATATATTGCTTCGGGGCACAGTAAAGGATGGCTTATATCAGCTTGAGTTGACAAAGCCTGTTAATCCAAGCATGAAGTCTATCTCTTGCCCTGTTGCTCCTGATGTTGCGAAGTTATTATCTGCCTCAAAGGAGTTTTCTGGAAATCATTGTCCTTCCAACTCAATAGTTGTTACTGCTTTTCCTACTACCATATTAGCTCCAAATAAATGTCTTAGTCATAATACAAATTTAGACTTGCTCACGTTGTGGCATGCAAGATTAGGCCACCCTAATAGTATAACACTTCATGTTGTCTTGAATAAGCTAAATGTAAAGGCTTCTCTGTCTAGTAATAATAGTTTCTTTTGTGAAGCATGTCAATACGGGAAGCTGCAACAATGTCATTTTCCTATGTCAGATTCTAGAGCTGAAGCTCCTTTAGAAATAATCCATTCGGATCTATGGGGTCCAGCTCCTATAAACTCTTGTGAAGGATATAAATACTATGTCATATTTATTGATGATTTTAGCAGATTTACTTGGATTTATCCTTTGAAACTTAAATCTGAGGCGTATACTGCTTTTTTACAGTTTCATTGTTTCATAGAAAGACAATTGGATTCTTAAATAAAGTGTTTGCAAACTGACTGGGGTGGAGAGTATAGAAGTTTTGCTGGTTATTTGCAGAAACATGGTATTATGTTCAGGCATTCCTATCCGTATTTACATCAACAGAATGGCAGGGCTGAAAGGAAGCACATATCAATTACCGAATTCGGATTATCGTTGTTGGCTCATGCTGGCATGCCGTTGAAATATTGGTGGGCAGCCTTTAGCACAACCACGTATTTGTTGAACAGACTACCTAACTCAGCTCTTGATTTTGTATCCCCTTATTTCACCTTGTTTCATCAAGAACCTAATTACACTGATCTGAAAGTTTTTGGGCGTAGTTGCTACCCTTATCTTCGTCCTTACAACAAGCACAAACTCTCCTACCACACAGATTAATGTGCCTTCTTGGAGTATAGCCTCTCTCGCAAAAGTTACTTGTGTCTTTCTTCCACTGGAAGAGTCTATATCGTTAAACAAGTGAAGTTTCATGAGACTGATTTTCCATTCAAATCTGGTTTTAATCAGCCTATTTCTTTAAAGAACTCCACCTCTTCGAGTGAGAGTTGTACCAACTCCCCTGCATCTTCGTGGCCTCTTCCAAACTCTGTCTCAAAGGATACTAATTTTTGTTCTACTGATCTTTACTCTGTTTTGAACTCAGGTGCCAGTTCGTCCCATACTAATGGCGTTTCTGATCATGCACCACTGTTATCTCCTAGTCAATCAAAGACACCTCTTGTGACTACTAATACACCTATACACCAGGCACTAATGGATAATCCAATCTCCATGGCTACTGGTCACTCTTGTTTGTCACCTCTGTCTGCACAAGAGTCATCTGGTATGAATACAGATTCTCAGAATGATCCATGCACAAAGTGCCTGCCTAGCTCCTCTCTTTTAGCTTCTCCTCCAGCTTCAGACCATCCAGGAATTCAGTTGGAAGTTGTACTTCCCTGTTCTTCGAACCCAGGATCTCATGACTCAGCTCTCAACACTCACCCTATGATAACTCGGTCAAAAACTAGTTCACTTCGGCCAAGAGCTTTTCTGATAACGAATAATATTCTCTTAGAACCGAAAACTGTGACTAAAGCCTTGCTTAGTCCCGAATGGAAGCAAGCTATGGATGTTGAGTATCAAGCCTTGTTAAAGAACAACACATGGGATCTTGTTCCTTATGAAGATGGGATGAATATTGTTGGAAGCAAATGGGTGTTTAAAACAAAGTTGAATTCATATGGCTCCCTGCAGAAATACAAAGCCAGGCTGGTTGCCAACGGCTTCCAGCAAACACCTGGCCTAGATTACTTTGACACCTTCTCACCAGTCATTAAAGCAGCTACCATTCGAATAATGCTGTCCTTGGTTGTTCATCACAACTGAAAAATTCAACAGTTGGACGTGAACAATGCGTTCTTGAACGGAGACTTAACAGAACTGTGTTTATGGTTCCTCTAGAAGGGTATTATGATGCTTCTCAGCGAAAGAGGTTACAACAAGTATGTCAGTTGAATAAGGCCCTATATAGGCTCAAGCAAGCCCCTCGTGCATGGTTTGATAAACTGAAGTCTGCATTACTTGAATGGGGTTTTGAAAATTCTGTGTCCGATGTAAGCTTGTTCTACTATAAATGTGACTCTAAGGTGATGTATTTTCTGGTTTACGTGGATGACATTCTTGTCATAGGGAATGATAACTTGCTTATATCTTAGTTAGTAGATGATTTAAATAGCAGATTTTCGCTCAAAAATCTTGGTGAAGTATAATATTTTCTTGGTTTTGAAGTGCAGCGCAGTGATACTGGATTACTACTCACACAGACCAAGTATGCTCAGGATTTACTTGTCAAAGCAGGTATGGCAGATTCAAAACCATGTACCACTCCTATGGCTACTGGTTTGAAACTTGGAAAAAAAGAGAGTAAGGTGTTTGATCAACCTACTCTGTATAGAAGTATTATTGGTGGTTTGCAATATTTAACATTGTCCAGGCCTGACTTGGCGTTTGTAGTTAATAAACTTAGCCAATTCTTGCAGCAGCCTACAGAAGCACACTGGACAGCCTGCAAACGAATTCTCAGATATGTAAATGGCACTCTTCATCATGGCTTGATCTTTAACAAACACAGATCTCTCACCTTAGAAGCTTTTACAGACACTAACTAGGTTGGAGATGTTACAGACAGGAAGTCTACCAGTGGCTATGCTGTCTTTCTTGGTGGGAATTTAGTACAGTGGTCCTCTAGAAAATAGAAGGGTGTATCCTTATCATCTACTGAAGCTGACTATAGATCCCTTAGTCAAACAACCACTGAGTTAGTATGGATTCAGAATCTATTTAAAGAGCTGGGAATTCACGTTCAGAATGTGCCAGTTATTTGGTGTGATAACATGAGCATAGGAGCACTCTCTTCCAACCCAGTTTTCCATGCCAGGACGAAACACATTGAGATTGATGTGCACTTTGTTAGAGAGTTGGTTATGAAAAAGGTCCTGCATGTTCAATACATAGCTTCTGAATATCAAAAAGCAGACTTGCTCACCAAAGTTTTGCCTGCTGCCAGATTTAACATGCTGAAGGAAAAACTTAATGTTGTGTCGGAACTATCATCAGGTAATTATGTTGAAGCAAATGGTGTTAGCACATGATGAAAGTGACGATATTCGTCTATATGCAATAGTAAAAGCAATGGAGTATGCAGACATGAAAATACGTCGTAAAGAATGTGTGGAGTATGCAGACGTGAAAATACGTCGTAAAGAATGTGGGTGTTCGAACTGCTGCATTTGCATGAGACGAGCTGCTTGTAGCAACCAGTTCGTCACGAGCTGCTACATTTGCATGAGACGAGCTTCTTGTAGCAACCAGTTCGCCATGAGCTACTGCATTTGCATGAGACGAGCTACTGCATTTGCATGAGACGAGCTACTTGTAGCAACCAGTTCACCACGAGCTGTTGCATTTGAATGAGATGAGCTGCTTGT
Source organism: Pistacia vera (assembly GCF_008641045.1). NCBI lineage: Eukaryota > Viridiplantae > Streptophyta > Magnoliopsida > Sapindales > Anacardiaceae > Pistacia > Pistacia vera. Next base: position 252,809 of record NW_022196431.1, read on the forward strand.
AGCAACCAGTTCGTCACGAGCTGCTGCATTTGCATGAGACGAGTTGCTGTTGGACTTTCTTATGGAATGTAGCAGTGCAGATGTGATGTTCTTACGTATAGTTTTTCTTTTGGTAGAAAAGTTTTTCAGTGATTGTGAGAGAGCTTAGTTTAAGAGGAAATATTGAGTATAGTAGAGTAAGGGTGTAGTGTTAGGTTTGGAATGTTTTTAGATATTGAGAGAGCTCAGTTTAAGAGAGAATATTAAGTATAATAGAGTGGGGGTGTGTTTGTAAGAATTAAAATGTTTCTTAATACGGTGCGTTTTGATCTGTTATATAATAATAGCTGTACTGACATGTAACTAACTTCATGCAGAAAATACACACTTTTCATCTTTTTCAGCTTTTCTTGATATCACGTGTGTTCTCTGTTTTCTTTGCTTGTATCTTTTCACCATTTTCATCAATAATCTTCGGAGTAAAATGTCATTTGGTTGTTACATGGGTATAGGGTTTGGAGAGGTGATCAATTTTATATAGCCCCAATGTTTTGGCAAATTATTAATTCCCCTTATTATATTCTTTAAAAATCCGATATGCGAAAATGTGTAGATAGCTTGGAGCAATCAATAGCTTGGAGCGAGCTGTAGCTCGGAGTAACTTGTGATACGACGATTAGATGGAAGCAAGCTAGGATCAAAAGTAAAGCGAGCTACCTGACAGTTATCTGCCAAACCGTGGATGAGCCTTATCTCCTCAAACAACGTTATCCCCTAAAATTAAGGAGAAGATCATGAGATTAACTCCCTATAATCTCAACATGATAACTACACCGACAATCATAGGAGTAACTTCCCAAAACGCAAGCCATTATCTTGAAAATCACTCGGTTATCAACCCAAGAGTATATAAACCCCCTCAAAATCATGGTAAAGGGGTTAGCAATTTTAGAGAGAGAGCTTATTTTTGTAATCACAAATACAGTAATAAGAAAACAAAGAACATAAGCTTGAGAGTTAACTTACCGAACCTCTTTAAAAATCCTTTTTGCATCTTTATTAATAATTCACTTGCTAATTAATTAGTTATAATCACGTGAGAATCCTATCTGATTTTGTCAAGATCAATCAGATACCTCTGATTGTTGCCACATTTCATAACAACAAAATCAATTACCACAACTTTAATTTAATTTGTTAACTAAAGTGTAATTGATAAATGTATTATTTAACACAAATATTTATTTGTTTCAAAATATGTTTTAAGCAAATCTTGAAACACCAGCCAAACACACGTAATAAAATAAATAGAAAAGTAAATAAAGGACATTTGATTTACCCTGATTCGTTCCAATTAAGGAACTACGTCTAGCATTTGGAAGAGATTTTATTGAGTTTCAGAACTATGCAGCAATTACAAATTAATAATTGACGACAGCTCACTCTCTCTATTTTTTTTTATAACCCTAGGTTTCTCACTATTACATTATATAATAGAAAAACCCTAACCCATTTGGGCCTACCCGAATCTAACGCGACCTAGGCCCAAATATTAGTAAAACAATAACAATTCCATGCAAAGTATGAACCATATCCAACAACAACTGCATAATTTCATTGCAAATTCAATTTTCGAACTAATTAAATAATTTTTTGAAAGTATTAACATCAAATTGAGTCTCATTTTGCAACCAAATGTTTAGTAAGTAGCATTACATTTTGCATTCAACTTAAGTTGTTGTATATTATCGTTTAAACTAACTAAAATTTTGGTGGCCAATTAAGTTTTGCAACAAAATAAAATCATTTTTTTTAAAGATATATATGTATTTATTAATTTGCAAAAATTTAAAATATTTATTTTTCTAAAGATTCCTTTTGTTATGATTTTGTTTTCTCATTGAAAAAAAATGTCCTTCAATAATTACGTTTTAGTAAACGTCTATTAAATTTTCAACTGTTTATGGTGCATAAATCTTCAATCTTAATTTCGACTTCTCTCTAGTTTTGTGCTTGCGTTGTGTGCCTACAATGTGAGCTTACATAAAGAACTCTAATTTAATAATTGGATCAATATATTTGGCTCTAAGCTTGTGTGTCGGTTTGACATAATTGAATGTTTTGTAGGAGTAAATTGAAGTCACATGATGATTAAAGAAAAAAGTTAGTAAAAGTTAAGTGTGGCAACATTAAGAAGTGGGTAGGAAGATTGAAAACAGGTGACCATTAATTTAACGCTTAATGAATGAAATCGATGGATATCTGCATTTTTCTTATTTTTCATGTCTTCTAGTTGTTCAATATTTGCTCATTCAATAACCCTGCTTTTAAAATGGAAGTTCATCGAGGGAAACAAGTTAGTATATTTATTTTATTAATATGTCATTATTTTTATTTATAAATAAAAAATCTACGTGTAGGGAATTGAGAGTGAGTTTTATCATCAACCTTTCAAAGGATATTTTGAGAGAGCCTGAAAAATGAGTTGAAACTGTTTATGTGATTAGTTGGTTTTGTAGGTACAGCTAACTCAAAAGTTATGAGTCAATCCAGCTATATCAATTATTTTTACTCTTACAGCTAGGAATTTTTTTTTTTTTTTTCCCTGCCATAACTTTGACATTATTTGCTTTAATAATTTAACAATGGAAATTTAAATGTGTACACCACAGCAAAAGTGCATTAAAAATAAAGGTACCAACTCAATTAGGGTTTCTTTATTTTTAACTTTGGCGAAGACCAAATAGTAGTGATTTTTTGCCATTCATTTGTCATTTATTTGGTTTTAAATTTAAGATTGGGAATAAATTATACTTTATCTCAATGCAATTCTTTTCTTATTTTTTTTTTAAAATACCAAAAAATTTATTAGTTTTCATTAAGCGAGTTCTGCAAACACCCTTGTTTAACCTTTTCAATTCCAGCTCTCCTCCGAAATAATTTAATGATGATTGATTGTTAATTTTTAAATATTTTATTGTTCTAATGAATTTCACACTTTCTATTTATAATATTTGATCAGAAAATTATTAGTTATGTATTTATTTTACTTGTAACTAATTTATTTTTCCTTAATATAGTTATATTTTATTAAATTGGTCATTTGTACTGTAAATTATAGACACATATGATATCTAATCTTTATAATGGCATTAATGTTAAAATCTATGCTTTTAGGATTAAATCTACTATATGTAATTTCTATGTCAAATAATTATGAATGTTAGATACAATGTCAACTACCCAAAATACTATTAATCTCAAACATTGATGATTTAAGAACTACGCATGAATTAGTTATAGTATAAAATGCGATGCTGCGACTTATTACCTCTTAATTAAGAAGATGTATACTAGTGAATTTGTTCTTCTTCACATCTACTTATTTTGTTACAGGTTTAACAAAAGGCACTCTTTTCTATATAAGCTAAAGTGGAAAAAAAAGAAGATATATAGTCCATTTATATTGTAATTCCTTAGAAAAGAAGTTTTCTAAGGAATTAATTAAGGATTTGGCTGAAGGTTTAACTTGAAAATGATTGACATAGTACCATGGTATTTAGTTAATTAATTACGTAAAATTATCACTGACTATATAATTAATAATAACATTAATGAAAGACGAGGATGTTCTAAAAGAAAGAAATTACAATTGCATTCTTCCCTTTCTCATAAATTATTCATCAAGAATCCGATGAATATTGGTTACACATCACAAATAAATTATTAAATTAAACAACCACAATTTGAAACTCCATTGACAAACACCACAAACACATTAATTCAAACACAACAAAACTTCCCAAATGAAGAAATTAAGAAATAGATGGTGGATGATCTCTTGGCTATTATTTGATTCATCAAGTTCTGGAATCCATGGCCAAAATGGTGCTGAGATTCATTGGGTTCATGTACTTGTTAGTACCACTCATAATCTGTTGAACGATGATTCTGTTCGCCTTTTCAGATGGATGAAAGGGATCCCAGAATGCATAGAGGTTTCGATCAGGACACAAATTTGACAAACCTGTGCATAGACCTATCCCATTGTATGGTCCTTGTCCACAACATGCTATTTTTGATGATGCAAATCCTGTAAATTAATTAAATACATAATTAACATGCATGCATTGAGAGTTACCATATATTGAAAAATTAAAAAAAAAAAAAAAATCTATTTATTCCATATGTAAATAAAAATGTGTTATTATGAAAATTTAGGATTGAAACTTAAATGATAGGAGACGTAAATCCATTTATTCACCAATTAAATGATGAAAAGATTCTCCATGTTATATTGTGAATCCTATTGAAGACACTCAATATATATAATAACATATTTGCAAGCGTTCGTATGTAAACTAGTTTTGAACAAAAGACTCAGTAAAAGCTAAGCATGTCAAAAACAATTTCTAGGAAAAATATTAAATTCAAGTACCATTTGTTTCACTAAAATATATTTATTTTCAGAAAACTATTTATATATTATTATATGCTTTTAATAAATACCACAAAATAGATAAAAGTTTTGATAAGAATTAGAAAATGTTTGAAAACAGTTCCCAAGAATCGGGAAGCATGAATACCAAAAGCTTGAGGGTCACTGATGAAATCAGTGTGCATTTGTTGAGTGTTTGCAGCAATAAAAACAGTTCCACCGATTTCACGGTTAAGTTGTTGAGTCATTTGATCCAGTTGTGGATTGTACAATGCTGAAGCTCTTTGCAGTTCCTGCGAGCATCCTCCATTAGTGCCCCTCATCGCCAGTTCTGCCGGAACACAGCCCATTGGCCCCGTCCCTGTAACCAGAACCCTACGTGCCCCCAGATTATACAGCCTCTGTATTCACAATTATCATTTCATAATTGTTAGAGAATTTTTTCTTTTCATTAGTATCAGTAGAGAAAAGATGATGTTTGAAATACCTGGAGTAATTTTCGGTACTCAGAAATGAGATACGTAACATAATCGGGCAATGCGAATTGGCGAGATCTTGCCGAGAAGGGAACTAAGTAGTAGTTATTGACGAAATCATTTCCACCAACAGTGATAAGTACGAGCGCTTGGTTTACGAGGCGGCGGGCTTCGTCTTCTCCGATGAGAGCAGTCACTCGACGCTGGTATTCTTCAAAATAGTCCAGTTGTCTAAACATTCTAATAATGTTTATCTGCATGTAAATGTGGTAACAATTTTAGGCTAAACTGAGATTATATTGAAATAAATTTTCTTTAAAATAGCATGAAATGGTTAATTTTTAGACTTACGAATTGAATTCCGGTGTCATTGAGAATTCCAATACCAGCTGAAGCGAAGTTGGCACCGATAAGAAGCTTATCGCCTTTAAGCTTTGGGCATAAGTATGGCAATGGCGCTTCTGGCTGCCCGATTTGCTGACCTGAAATTATATACAGTAGAAGTTACAGGGATATCAAAATGTAACAAAATGTAATGATATCGAGAACGATAAATCAGAAAACTGACTGATGATATCGGGAATGTTGAGGCCATTCGAGAAACGGCCGGTGGGGAGACGAAAAGGATAATCGATGCCATAAGGAGGAGCATCAGCGCGAGCAGTTGTGGCTAAATAGTTGTTGTTGCCACTGTCGACAAGCGAATCTCCAAAGATAAAGAAAGCTCTTGCCTCAGCTAGAGGAACAGTAGTCAAAGCCAAAAAAAGGCCTAAAATAAAACAAGTAATAATAAAATTATTTGACAAAGTAGCCATTGAGATGAAGTTATAAATGAATTAAAAACCCACAAATAGCAACTTCTTTTGAGTTTTAAATTGATGAAATAGACTTGTGAGATGTGGATGGAAGGGGAATGAGTTTATATAGGATGTGTAAGAGGGAAAATGACCCAGAGAAAACAAAAGCCAAGCTGGAATGGGTGGTTGTGGATGAAATTTAAATTTACATAATTAATGACTAGCTTGAAGTTCTTCATCAATGCCTTCAAATTTTGGTGGGCTTTTACAATTGGTTAATTGAATGCAAATTTCTACTTCTTTAAGCTGTAATTAATGAGGTAAATTAAAATTATAACGATAAGCTAACTGTGTCTCCATGTGGTTGATAAGTTCAGCATATTGTCCATCTTAAATATGTAAATTGATAAGAGATATTATATGTAAATGATGACAGTCACATCAGTGGTGTTATCAAACCTCCAATTAGCACATGTTGATTGTTGACAAGAAAAGAAAAGACAAGATTAAGACAATTGCTAGAGAGAATATGGAATTAATTCTGTGAGTTAAGAAAAGTTGTTTTTGGCATGGACCGACTTTGATTATTAATTTATAAGACAAGATACATGCAATTAATTAATATCTGTCATGTATCCATCTTATATCTTAATTTTTGTAAATGTAATTCAAATATTGAGGAGAAAAATATAATAATAATTAAAACAACAAAATGTTTTAAGTGATTAATTTAAATCATCGACCATGAATTTGTGTATGAATTTAAGCCATCAATTTAAATTAAAGGATTTAATCCTTTTAGTTTAACAACCCATATAAGCTTGGTGATTTATAGAATAATTTAAAAACTCAGTAAATGATCGCCCCTCATGCCGCCACTAATTTTACCATAGAAGTTGACAATATACAATAACTTTGAACAAAATTTGCAACTTTCATCGTACCGTCCTTTCCAACAAGTAACTCTTTAAAATTTCAAAAGGTGATGAGTTAGAATCCTAGTCTAAGATTTTTATGACTCTAGAGGATTTAGTTAACGAAGAAAAGGGAGGCGAGAGTTTTCCCTCCTTTTTCGGCCTTGACTCTTTAGTCTTAAGATTAGTTATGTAAAACAAATTTTTAAAATGTTACAAAAAAAAAAAATCTAAATTTTTAGGATGGTCTACCTGCTTCTGTAGTCTTTACTTCTTCTTATTGCTTCTACTAATAGTTACAAAGTATATATGTCTAGTCTTTACTTTATTAATCTGCAATAATTCTTAATTATTCTGTTGACATGTTAAGGACACATTTCAAAGTAATATATTGAAAATTGTGTCTAATAATTTGGAAAAGGATTGATTCAAGTATTCTTCAATTTATGTGGACTTAACTTCTTTTTAATCTTTTTAATTAATCATCCCTTTATCCAATAAATTTGTCACTATCGTCTACCAATAATGTTCTTGAGGGCATTGCTTTCTATTTATTATAATGAATGTTTAATGCATAGAGGAAAAATAATATGTAGAGTAATCAACATTTTATATATATGTAATTTCCCATACTGATTGTTTTACCACCAAGCAAGGGCAAAAAGCCAAGGGTGGCTTCCCGAACTCCAAATCTAATGAGAATTTTGAATTAGAAATTAAAATTATTTATAAAAATTTCAATTAGTTAAATTTATGATTTCTTGCATATTATTCAAGAAGATTTTAATTTAATAAAAAAATATCATTTGATCTTAATAAATAATTTATTCTGTAATTTTTAAAATACTTTTTAACTTTTTTTTTTCTTTTTTTTTTTCACACCTTTATTATTACAATTTTTAAAATACTTAAATTAAAAACAATTTTGTTTATCTTCTTAACAATGCTATAATGCAGTTTATTATATGAATATTATGTTTATTTATCTCATTTTTGAAAATAAAAAAATATTTTTAAATGACAAAACTCATTATATTAAATAGTTATGTATTAATGAATTTTCTCACGTTAATAAAATCAATGATTTTTTTTTATTACATACTTAACTCACATAAATATTAATAGAGTAATACTACACTCACAACCTCTTCTCACAGACTTTCTCTAACAACCTCGATGTGACAATTCATAATTGGTCAACCATAATTTATCAGGTGGGCCTAGGTGAGATCCATTACGAACTGATCAATTATAAGTTATCACATTAAGGTTATAAGAGAAAGTTTGTGAAAAGAGATTGTGAAAAGAGATTGTGAGTGTAGTATTTCTTATTTTCATTTTAACATTTTGTCTCACCCCTCCCTCCAAATGATTATCTTACGCCCAAAATAATATCATTCAGCCCAAAACTGTCACTTTCAGCCCAAAATCATTAAAAAAAAAATGTCAATCACTTATTAAAGAAAAAAAAATTGAGTTAATTATCTAACTTTATGGTGTGATTAATAAAGTTTGGGGTAGAAATTTTGAAACTTTGTGGTTGCTGTCTTACTCAAATGCATGTATATTCATCTCCCAATATGCGATTGTTCATTCTCCTTTCTCCCGATGTGTTTACAAATTTGAATTGTGTTAACCATTATCATTTGGGAGAGATGTGAGATAGGAAAACCATTTTCATGAAATAGTATCAGCTTGTGTTTGTTTTTTATTCCAAATTAAAATTTTTAAATTTACATATAACTAATATATCCTTATATTAATTACATTGATTTTTAACTATAATTATACCCTTAAATTATAATTAATTTTTAATTACATATTAATTATGTTAATTATTAATATTATTGGTAGGTTAGTGTACTTAATTATATAAAAATTTTAAATTAAAAAATAGTTAATAGGTCACCAAAACCAGTCAACGACATCGAACTCTAACTATCAAATTTTTTTTCAACAAGATTAGGATGCAAAGTTGATATCAAAATAATCCTCTTTGCATGATATCCCTATACATAACACTTTTAAAAATGACAAAGGTGTATTTTGTCTGAGACCTGATGAAGAAAGTTTCATTGTGGAACTTCCTCCTTTAGATCCCAAAAAATTAGAACTTTATTGTCTTTTAAATTTATATAGATAGATAGAGTGTTCAAAGGCAAACACATTGGTACCGATATTGTTACCATATCATGCCATAATTTTTTTTCAGCCACCATATTTCGACACTGTTGATTGAATTCTGATAGCCTATTTCAGCCACTATCGAAAATAGATGCTACTAGTCAAATTTAGACACTGATTGTTTATCACATCTGAAATTCCTTAGTTGCCAGTTAGTTGCAAAATCGTTGTCCCAGAAAGTATCCACGACTAAAAACATGGTTAGATGCTAAAAATTTGTCTTTAGCGACCAACAATTTAGTTACTAATTGCCTCGAAAAATAATTCCCTAAATTAGACGCCAAATAAATAAGGTAATTTGGTAAAACTGCATCATGACTATTAATTTAGTCATAGAATTTAGCTTTTAGTGACTAAAAAATGGATAGTAATTCCCAAAAAAAATAGACGCCAAATGCTTAAGTGTAATTTGGTAAAAGCGTTTTGCAACTACTTTTTTAGTTGCAAAATGCCTCTTTTAGTAACTAAAACTTTAGTGGTAATTGCCAAAAATTTTAGTCCGAGAATGTTGAACCAAAACATGGTAATTTCCTTTGCACAACCATTAAATTAGTTGCAGAAAGTGTGTTTTAATGACTAAATTATCAGCAGCGAAAGCAGCTCAATTTTAGTTGCTAAAAGTGTTTGACCAATTTGCTTCCTTTGATTTCGCAACTAATCATTTGGTTAGGAAAATAGATTTTTCTGCATCTAACTAGTATAGTTGCTCATAGTATATGAGATTTGGAAACTAATTTTTTTAGTCAGTAATAATTGATTAGTCTATGATTGTTTATTATTTCTGCGACTAAAACTTTAGTGGCAAACAGGATTACATTTAAGAACAATGTTGCTGCTCCTTGTAATTCACCTGGTGAACACATTGAACATCAACAAAATAAGAGAACACAATACAAAAATATGGATCAACAATATTAATTATCTTCATTGCATGTAAAGTCAATAGTCCATACGTGGATTTTTTTGCAACATAGAGCAATAAAAATCCAAAAATGCACTATCATGTGTGCATAACCAAAAACAAAAGCATGCACCCATCATTTTCATCAATATATATTTATCTATGCATAACTCCAACTTACAAAATGCCCACCCCATGTACACCATCTAAATATATGCGCAAGCAACCCCAAAAAGTCCAAAAAAAAAAAAAGAAAAAAAAAAATTGTCCTACCCCCATGTCAGAATATACTGCCCACACAACGAAAAACTAATCACAATGTAGCATCGATGATGATGACTCATCATCAATTGGAAATAGAGTTGGCTATGGATCTGGAGTGGTAGCAGGTTGTGCATGTGCAGCTGCCATAGTCATGTGTGATCATCTCAAACATTTGATGTTGTTCTTCCAGCAATTTGACTTTATCCTTCAGTTCTTCATATCGTATGAGCTGCTCCTCCAATTCTTTAATCCTTTTTTGTTGTGTTGAGCTGTGCGCCTTAGCTCTGATGATCTGTTGTATCTTGTTGCTGAGTCACCGAGAATGCAATATTCTGGTTGAAGCTGGGAGCTTTACCAAGCGCTTCCTCACATATTTCAACTTCAGATATTTCACTTTCCCCGCCTGGGTTTGCTCTTGCATCTCAATCATTTTCTCCTGCCATCAATTCATAGTTTCATACCATAAGCAATAAGTTCAACAAGAATTTAACACGCTATATACATTCAATCTAACAAAATCAGATCATTTACTAGGGTTAAGCAAACATATAATCAGCAAAAGCTAAATATAAGCACACATTCATACCATCAGAAGTTGTTATCAGAATCACTAATTAATTTATCTTCATTATGAGTACAATAATCAATCAATGTCTCATACTCTTCTTCAATATCAACATATCATCTCCCATTACTTCCGCTTTAACATGTGTAATAGTTGCATCAACCAAGTCTGGATCAACATCATTTCTATTTAAATGTGCATTGTCAAGATCATCTTCTTGTACAGGAACAACAAGCTCCTCTTCTTCAATTATGTTATCCATCTCTTGTACATCCCAAATATTTCTATGTTAATTATTAATATTATTGGTAGGTTAGTTTACTTAATTATATAAAAGTTTTAAATTAAAAAATAGTTAATAGGTTACTAGAAACCAATCAACGACATCAGATTCTGACGACCAAAAAAATTTTCAGCAAGATTAAGATGCAAAGTTGGTATCAGAATAATCCTCTTTGTATGATATACCTATACATAACACTTTTAAAGATGATAAAGGTGTATTTTGTCTAGGACCTGACGAAGAGAGTTTCGTAGTTGAACTTCCTCCTTAAGATCCCAAAAAACTAAAGCTTTATTGTCTTTTAAATTTATATTCATAGATAGAGCGTTCAAAGGCAAACACTTTGGTACCAATATTGTTACCATATCATGCCGGAAAATTTTTCGGCCACCGGATTTTGGCACCATTGCAGCCACTATATTATTTAAGATATTTAATTCTTTACAAAGCTTTCAACGTTTAGATTAAGTTACAGAATTTCACTTTTTCAATTAAGCGATTTTATCTGAAAATAAGTAATAATTTATTAAAAAAAAAATCAAAAAGCTTAAATTATATAGATTTAAGTGAAAAGTGGTAAAAAAAAACAAACAACTTTTGTAATATCCTAATGTATTGTCAAGATATTATCTACTTTTGACCCTTGTAAGCCTACATGAGTTTGTTTTTGAGTTTCACACAAGTAATCTTTTCCCAAAATGTGTCTTAACAACTTAGAAACTCATAAGATATTTAATAAATCTTCACTTAACCTTTGTAAGCAATGGATGATGTCGTAATCAGTCTAAATAGATATAACAAATACAAATAAATAACTAAAAATCAAGTAGCTCCCTTATAGTTTAGGAAATAAAAGTTTTCAAGTAACTATTACAATTTTAATCACGTTATTCCAATGGTTTCAAAAACTAATCAATTATCCCCTCAAATCCTAACATTGTCTAAACTCTCTTTAATTAAACACACGAGGGTAGAATGATAATTTCACCTCTCATATTTTCCTTTTCTCCTTTCTTCCCCTATTTTTTCTTCTTTTTCTTCCTCTCATTTTTTTAATTCTCCTCCACCAACTTCTTCTTCCTCCATTTTTTCTCACAACATTTTCTTTTCTCATCCTAGCAAAAACTCCAATGTCACAATTAATAATATAAAGAGTTACTATCAACTAGCTCCCCTGTGGTTTAAGCAAATACCCATCTTCCACCAATTGTTACATAAACCTTCACGAACCTCCATAATGTTTCCACTTTACTCAACTACCTCCCCTAGGCACCGTTTTCTAATGTTATATTCTGACTAAAAATATCTAGTCAATAATATTCCTAATTTTAAATGTTGTTCTGCCCATAATTTTTTTTCAAAGAAAAATAAAAAAAGAGAAAAAGAAATATAAATAGGATTTGAGAGTTTTATATATATATAAAAAAAAAAAATTATTCATATTTTATTAATTGTCATATTCTCAATGAATATAAAGTTTATCAAATTTAATTTCTTTTTAATTAAATATGTCACAAAGCAATTGTTTGCTATTATTATTAAAAACCTATGAATCTAAATTAGTCAGACATGAATTTAAACAATATTTGTAAAGATATATTAGACTTTATATTGTATCAAGTAACATATTCAATTAATTTCTTATTGTTTTGTGGACAATTTTGCTGGTGAAAAACTATTGTGTCCTGAATTGTTACTGAAGCCATAACCCAAGGACGACAGCTTTTTTTTTTTTGTTTTCTTTCATCCCTACTATAGTTACAAAAATAAGTCAGTGACTAAAATTAAGTATTGTTCCTCATATCACTTTTACAAAATTGAAAATAATACTAATATTTATTTTTTGAAATAATAAAAAATTAAAATAACCCAAAAATACAACGCTTGTCGTCAATACCTGCCGTGACAATCCATCACCATCAAGCACCGACCAAAAAGCTCAAACGTAAAAGAAAGTCCATCCACCACTATCATCATCCACAAATATAACAAATCAAAGCCCACACATCCACCATCCTCAACATCCAAAATAATAGAAAATAAATCAAAATCTCCAAGTCCACCGTCACCAACAATAACAAAAAGCAATATAGGTGGGCAAACTCGGCTTGGGGTTGGTCAAACCCAACCCGATTGAACTGCTCGGGTCAATCAGGTGATGTCGATTTGGGCTTGTTAATGGCCTGAGTTTAATTTTAAAACGCTAAAAGGCCTAGAAGAAGTTGAACGGGCAAAAATTTAATTAAGGGAGAACAACCTTTTCCCACCTAAGGTTTGGCGAAACGACACTTCCCGCCCTCCAAGTTCCAAAAAGACAGTTTCCCACCCACTGTTTGTTAATTTAACTAAAGAAAAATAAAACGGTAAATTCAAAAAACAGTTAAAGGGCTATTATGTCATTTTATTCTCTATATATGAACTTAAGAGAAAAACAAAAAACTCTAAATTCAAACCCTTACACCCTTCTTCCCCAAAATCCTTCAACCCCAAAACCCATTGGCGATAGTGGATGGCTGAATCCGATAAACAAGATCTCAAAGTTTACAGCTGGAAAACTTAAAGATCACGCCACCTCCGCTCATGCTAGAAGTCGTGGTGGATGTTGTTGTTGTTATGGAGGTTGTAGATATTGCATTTGATGCGGTAGCGATGGTGATTGATTTTGTAGAGGTTGTGTCATTATAGTGGAGGATTTTGGGGCAGCGATGACAAAGGTTAGGGCACCAAAAGAAAAGGGAGTGGAGAATTTTGGGGTGGTGTGCTCCAAATTGCGTGCCCTAAAAGAATGTCTCAAGCATTGGAATAAAAATGGTTTTGGTGATGTTCATTCAAAAGTGGAGAAGGCCAGGTTGCTTCTTGCCTAGGTGCAGCTTTCTAATTCGCAGATGCCTTATACTACTAAAGGTTTTGAGGAAGAAATTAAAGCTAAACAAAACCTGGTGGAAGCTCTTCAATGTTAGCATACTTTTGGAGGGAGGAATCTCGGGTTTCTTGGTTAAAAGAGGGAGATAGATGTTCCAAATACTTCCATAATTGTGCAAAGATTAAACGTGCTAAATCTTTTATTCATGCCCTCTCTATTGATGATGTTTTAGTGGAAAATAAGCAAGGAAGAAAGATGAAAGGGGGGCTGGGATTTTTTCTTTTGGGAGGTGAAGAACTTGAAGATTTTTAAGTAGGCCAGATTCGCTGGGCAACATTTTTTCCTTTATTTTTTTATAATTCTTATAATTTTTTTTAGTTTGGATATGGATTTGGATTAAAGGGTATTTTCATCTTTGTATTGATTATCAACAGATTTTGCGCACGTTTCTTAACGATGGGTGGAAAAGTGTCGTTTCACCAAACTTTGGGTGGGAAAATGTTGTTCTCCCTTTAATCAAATGTTGGCTGCGTTTGTTTCCCTGTTCAAAATATTATAACCTATTCGGAAAAAATGCGTGTTTGTTTCAATATTTTCAAAATCATATCCTATAATATTCAACTATTTTAAACCCGCATAGGTTTGTTAATTTAACTAAACACCCCCAACAATTTTTTTTATAAATTTACAAAAATACCCCCACCTACCTACATTGTCAGATTTAGGGAACCACCACCAAAAGGTGGCCAAAATCTGGCATAATGGTGCACTACTAGCTAAATCTAGTCGGTAGTGCGCTAATCTGGCCCAAAAATGCCAAATCTACGGCCAAAGATTTGGCCGTTAACGGCTAATATATGGTCGTCATTGACCGTCAATGACGACCATATCTTTGCCCATCGTTGACGGCCAGATGTAGCTAGATTTGTCCGTCAATGGCCAGATCCGGCCGTAGATCTGGCATTTTCCGACCAAATTCGTAGTGGATTTGGTCGGAAAAGGCCATAGCGAAGCACGACCGGCCAGATCTGGTCGATCATGCACAATGACACCATATTCCAGCCAGATTCCGACAGTGGTGGCCGGAATCTAGCAACTGTGGGTGGGTGGGGGTGTTTTTGTCAATTTAAAACTTTTTATTATTGGGGGTGTTTAGCTAAATTAACAAACCTAGGGGTTTTTTTGTTAATTTTTAAATTCTACCTCGTAATAATAACCCAACTCAACTTAACAATAATATTTCAAAAATACTACTCAAAATAATAAAACAAACACACCTGTTAAGTTTTTTAGGTTGCAAAAAGAAAAGACCAAAAAAAGTCAGTCATACTATTTCTAGTAATTTATAAAGTAGAACACTCTCAAATCGAAAAACAAACATAAATTCAAAGTTCAAGAAAAAAAGCAAACTTCGGGAGAGTTTCTTTGTTTGACTCATGAGGAGTGAGCTTTTAAGTGATTTGAATACGTGAGATCTATGAGTCCGGGTTTGGAGTGTTGGATGAGTTAACTTTGCAAGTGGAGTCAAAAGAGAAAGAAGAACAAGAAGAAAAGGACTCATGAGGATAAGAAAAGTGTTGTGCCTAATTTTCTAGGTCGTCAAATTCATGTCACCTATCCTTTGACCAAGCCAAATCTCACCGATTATGATTGCCCCACTTGTCGCTTCATGGCAAGTGGCTTAAACAATGAGTTCATCATTAATATCAAGTACTTTTGATAGTTAGAATATTGATTTAACTTATCTATGCTTGGTCCTCTAAAAAATAAATGTGATTCCTTTGATTCTTTGTTTTCTTTTACCAAATCGATCCAATGAATACTTAGGTACCGTTGATACAAGATTTGCACCAGCTAGAGTGATCTAATTGACCTCGACGGAATCAAAACCAATGGGTGCATGATTAAAGATAATCAGCAATGTGTGAATGGAAAATGCAATAAAGTAAATGACACAATGAGTTTTTAAAGTGGTTCAACGAGTTATACTCTTGAGCTTATGTCCACTATTTTTGTATTTGTTGTGAGAGCTTACAATAATAATCCTAGAACAATTTGCTAACCCTTTCTCATCGCTTAAGAGGGTTTATATATAGATTTTGTATAAAGGAAAAGTGAAAATAAAGGGATTATAATTAAGATTGAAATGCAACTCGGATATTCTCGCGATTGAGCACTGAGATTACGCCAAGATTGCTATCGATCTGATCCCTTCCAAGATATCTAGGATCTGAAGTTATTTGTGAGCTAGTTGAATAGCTGTAAGGATTGTTCACAACTAGCTTGTGCTAGGTCGAGCTACAACTCGACAAGCTTATGCTGGGTTGGACAATCGATTGAGTCGAACTGATTCTGGATCCAGCTATAACCTCGCAATTCTCCAAGCTTGATAGAAAAATCACACACAACATCTACCTCCTAGTGTTCAGTGCTCGTTTCGAGCTTCGAAGACTATTGCCTAATTTGATATCAAGCTCAAACTTTGTCAATTGTGCACTGAATGCAGATCGATTGAGCTTCATGAGTCAGACTCATCCCGATCGACGTACTCTACACTTGGCTTTTCCTCTGCTGTGATATTCTTGATAGACTTGGAATTTGAAATGAAGGGCATATGTGTAACTTCCATGCAGTCATGTCACATTAAATATAATAGCCTTTGGCAGTTACTTTTCATCGCGCGTGGGCGACTACAACTGTCCACGCGCAAAATCGAAGCGACGTGCGATGATGGTTATGATTGTGGTAGCTTGATAGTTGATCACCCCTCGTGGATGATTGACACATGGCTATATCCAAGGGCTAGGATTGCTTGATGAATGAAGGGTCGAGATTCACTGTAGATCAATGGCTACGATCAAATTCCGCCCATTTGTCTCCCATGGAAACCACTATAAAAGCGGGCAACATTGTTAGAACTTCTTCACACTTTGAAAAAGTTTCCAATTTTCTTTGCTTACTCTGTCGCTGCTATTTCGTTTTCATGGCGTTTTTTTCGGCAAGTTTCTTCCACCTTTTCACTTCAATAAGGCCTCTTACCCTTCCTTTACTTGTTTTCATAACTTTTTGCAGTTGAAGGTGGCTATTGCCATGGCCACATTGAGTTTTTTAAGGCTTTGCTAGGGTTTTTTTAGTATACTCCTGTTGGTTTTGGGTTTAAAGAGGGTTTATGGTTGCAGCCGTCCAGATCCTGATGACTCGCTTGTGTCTATTGTCTGACGTGAGCTATCTTGGTGCTTGAACTAAAAGCAAAGTATGGATAGGTCACCGAATTTTCGAGCTCTGACACATGTTCGCTTTTGTTTCAGGTACCCAGCGGCGAGCTATCATCATGTCTTCATCAAGCAATCATAGCATTGATCGCATGTTCGATTCCCCAACAGGCTTGGTAGTTCTTGGGGGCGTAGTCCTTGAGGCTTCTAAAGATGTCATTGCTCGGAGCTCGGACCCCGATGTGGTGGGATCCTCGGACCATGCTTCTGTGGAGATTGTTTAGCCAAAGAAATCTCCAGTCCATAGGCTATGGAAGGACTCACATTCCTCAATTAGGGCTGAGGATCTTAGGTGCAGAACTAAAATTTATGTGCCTCAACTTTCCTTAAGGGTTCCAGAAGACTTCTTCTGAAAAAATCTCCTCGCCAATTGTGTGGTGGTCTCTGATACCCTTTTGAAGTGTGGGATGTCCATTCCCCCTCATCACTTCATCGACAATGTTTTGAGACGATTTGACATCATCCTTTTTCAGTTGTCGGCGAACTCATATATCATTATTGTAGGCATGTACATAGCAATCAAGACCAAACGTACTATCTCTCAAAGGCAAGGAAAGTACATTTTAATGGTTTGGTCAACGTCCCAAAGAAGATCCCGCATTAGGATTCTCAATTTTTCTTTTATGAGGTCGGAGAGACTGGCGTTTCTGCTTCAGAAGCTAGTAAGACTTCAATCTTGTATGTGCAAAGAATGTTTCCAAGCTCGACCGTCAGACTAACCAAATTTCTTTGCTTTGTAGTAAACATTGAGCAAAACTTTCTTCCTAAAGTGAGGTTAGAGTGGCTTTAGCATTTCAGCAATCTTTTCGATAGGGAGCGCAATGTTAACGAGTTTATCTTGCTTCCTTGGTTGAGAGCGTACGACTTTTGTACCAACAAAGCCAAATTCAACACCATTATTGAGAAAGGTAAAGTGCTTACTTGCTCTTTTTTTTTAGGTCGTTGATTGTTTGCTTCTCCTTTTGTAGATATATGGGCCGAGAAACTAAAAGGTCTAAAGAAGAAGACAGCAGCGTCTGAGGTTGCCAAGAAACTATCGGTTGCTTCGACAAATAAACAACTCGCTAATCTTGCCAAGATGCTTGTGTAGGGTGCCTTACGCCTGGTTCTCAAGTGCAGCGGTGGCGAGCTAGGGAAAGGCCTAAGCGCTAAGAAGTCCACGATTGCCTCCAAGGTAGCCAAGGAGAAGGGTGCTCTCCAGCTCCAAAAGGGGGTAGAGAAGAAAACCCCTGAACCAACTAGAGGTTTGGGTAAGCAGAAAGTATCCAAGCGATATGATGGCTAGAGCAAAAAGAAGGTGCTGGAGCAGTAAAAAGGCTCTGGCGAGAAGAAATTAACTAAGTCGTAGGCGGCCTTGGGAAAGTAGAAGGTCACCGAGTAGCAAGCTGGTAGCCTTAAGAGAGTCAGAACCAAGGACTTGGCCAAGAAAAAGTATGTTCTCACGGATGAGGTTTTCATTCTTGTGGGAGGTAAATCAAGCTCACCTTAGCAATAAGGCAAAAAGGTGGACGAGGCAACTTGGGCTACGTTCAATGCAATGATCAACGAGCTCGCTGAGCACATCGACGTTGGGGCCTCGACGGTCAGGGATGCCATCACCCTGTGAACTTTTACGGGCATTAGGGATTCGTCTCCTACCTAGCTATTATCTTGGGCATGCTGCTACATGACAAAGGTATGGGTAGTTCGTCCCATTTCCTTCTCCGCTGACTTTCATTTCGTTTTAGGCTTGCGTGGTGACCAAGCTTCTCTTCAATGAGAGTTACCCCACATTGGTAGGTACTCACCAAGGGTGGCAAGAAGTAGAGATGCTTAAGGAGGATGCCTTGGCTAGGGTCGAGGTAGCAGAGAAAGAGAAGGACTTGAAGCAGGCCAAGCTTGAGCAGCTCAAGGAAGAGATCGAGGCATTTGGGGTCAAGAAAGGGAGTTCTTTGACAAAATCAAGGCGAGTGAGACCGCTCCGGCAAGGCTGAAGTGAAGGCGGTTGAGGCTGAGAAGAGTTTGGAACAACAGCGGGGTGACAACAATAAGCTGAATTTCAAGCTTACCTCGGCTCAAAAAGCTACCTCAGATTGGGAGGTTAAGTTTAAAAAGGTCTTGCTTGAGCTCTCCAAGGAGGTGGAAGGTCGCCAAAGAGTCGAGGCTAAGACTGAACAGCTTATGCTGGATGTTACAAAGCTGAACTTGGCCATTACAAGTCGTGCTTAAGAAACGTCAGTCTTCTTAGTGTAGAAATCATGGGAAGTTCATCTTTCACTCGACTTTTTCTTCCTTTTGAGGGCTTACCAAACGGAGGTTGACAGGATGAAGACCGAGGCCCAAGGCATGGCATACATTTACTCAGATGACTTTAAGCCCAACGGTGAAAGTGAGGAGGAATTCAAGGAGGGAGAGGAGGATGCTAGTGTTAAGCAAGAAGTTGAGGATTCGACTCCTCTGGCCATACTCCCGCCTATTATTGTCAACCTTCCTCCAGTCGAGACTTTGAAAGATGTCCCGACTCCTGCCTTTGAAGAGGGCTGTTGATAATCCTTCTACCCCCATTGGTGACAAACTCCTCGGTCCTACTGGCGATGATGCCCCCGCTCCTCCTACTACTTAGAGAGTTTTTTTCGTATCTTTTTTTTTTTTTTTTTAGTTTAGTTTGTAACTAAACTTACACAATCAATGAAAAATTTATTTTGCACATCTCTGACAAGCAATTTTTATTTCTGCAGAGTCATTTCGATCATCGTAATCAGACTTAGCATAAAAAAATTGAATTTGCTCCAAGTTATGCGTAGCTTGCTTCTTGAGGAACTTTTCAAACATATAAGAAAATCTTGTGCGACAACTTTGAGTTTAGATTAATTGTTCGTCTCAAGTTTCGGTCACCGATTTATAACCGATTTTCCTTCAATGTGTTTTACTTGAGTTTTCCAAGTCTAACTTTGTTGATTCGGGGAATTTCTCCCTTCATGAGTTGAATTTTGGTGTGGCTTAAAGAGCTAAATTGCCTTTTGTTGAATTGTTGACTCTAAGTTTTGGGTGTGATCGCATAGGTTGCAATTTTGAAACAATTGATAATAAATGACATGCAAAATAACAATAAATGAGAAGTGACGAGCACAGTAAAGTTAATGAATAATACCTCTTTTTCATTAAAAGAAATATGGCCATAAACAACCTTACATTGGATATAAGAGAAAAGACAAGACATGGTTAGAACTCGAGCTGCTAATTGGTAATACCTTCGCAAATGTTTGGCATTCCATGCTCGTAGTACAACTTCACGATTGAGGCATTCTAGGTGGAAAGTTCCTGGTGCAAGCTTTTCAGAGATCCTGAAAGGACCTTCCCATTTGGGCCCAAGTGCATCCAAGTTCGGGTTTTGTGTACCCTGGATGACCTTTTTGAGGATTAGGTTGCCTACTCCGAAGTTCATGTTCTTGACCTTAGAGTTGAAGTATTGTTTGGCTCACTGTTGGTAGGAGTTGAGCCTTAGCTGAGACTTGGCTCAATATTCTTCGATTAGATCTAGCCTCAGGCGAAGAAGGTCTTTGTTTGTTTCTTCATTAAAGACTTCCCTGAAGAACAAACTAATCCCCACTTCAACTAGGGTCATTGCTTCACACCTATATGAAAGTGAGAACGAAGTTTCTTCTATCGAGCTTTTGGCTATCGTTCTATAAGACCATAAGGTCTTGGGCAATTCCTTAGCCCATCTTCCCTTAAGGGCATCGAGCTTCTTTTTTATTGTGTGACTTGATCACCTTGTTAACAACCTCCACTTGACCGTTAGCTTGAGGCCGATAAACAGCGGTGAAGCTTTTCTTGATATTGAGTCTTTCGCAGAAAGATCTGAAGTCCTCACAATCGAACTATTTTCCATTGTTGGTTATTACGGTATGAGGAATTCCAAATCTACAAATGATGTTTTTGTAGATGAAATCCTTTAGCTTGTTCGATGTGATGGCAGCCAAAGGCTCGGCTTCTACCCATTTGGTGAAGTAGTCCATTACAACCACTACGAACTTAACACCTCCTTTTCTTTGAGGGAAAAGGCCTATCAGATCGATCCCCCAGATTGCAAATGGCCAAGGACTTGTCAGAATAGTTAACTCTTGGGGTGGAGCTCGCGGAACATCTACAAATCTCTAGCATTTGTCGCACCTATACACATAATCTGCTGCATCGTCAAAAACTGTTGGCCAGTAATAACCCTTGTGAAGCACCTTGTATGTTACAGATTTGTCCCCTGCATGGTTCCCACAAATACCTTTGTAGATTTCTCTCGAGACATAATCTGCGTCCTCATGATCAACACGCCACAAGAGCGGCGAATTGTATCCACGCTTATATAGTTTATCATTGATGAGCGTAGCCCCTTTCTCATCGTTGGAGGGGATTTATATACAGATTTTGTACAAAGGAAATAGCAAAAATAAAGGGATTACAATTAAGATTGAAATGCAACTCCGATATTCTCGCTATTGAGCGTTGAGATTGTGCCAAGATTGCTGTTGATCCAATCCCTTCCGAGATATCCGGGATCTGAAGTTATCTGTGAGCTAGTTGAACAATTGTAAGGATTAGTCATGACTAGCTTGTGCTAGGTCGAGCTACAACTTGATGAGCTTATGCTGGGTTGGACAATTGATTGAGTCAAATTGATTCTGGATCGAGCTATAACCTTGCAATTCTCTGAGCTTGATGGAAAAATCACAGACAACAGGTACACAACTAATTAAGTGAAGAAAAACCAATATTAGATTTGTTAAATTGGACATAATTGTTGTATCCATGAGATGACATAGATTGATTTCGATTTGTCGCTCTAATTCTTGGGAATTAATTTGTTAATTAGATAATTTGCTAAGTTAGACAATGATGGATTCTAAAACCTTGGTAGTTTCAATCCCTTGAGGTTTTTTTTTTTTTTTTTTTTAAATAGTACTTTTGTTATTTTACATTGCCTCTTCAATTTCATTGAGTCTTCTATTTGTTTTGAGCTAGGTTGGAAATATAATTTGCTAAGAATAGATTAAACTTTCTAGGCTTAGCAATCCTTGTGGGTTTGACCTCGTTGCTTAGGTTTCTATACCCTAATAGACTCGTGCGCTTGCGAATACATTCAAAATTTGCATAACAAGTTTTTGGCACCGTTACTGGTGATTGCTTTAGGAAGTTTATTTAATTCTAGTCAATTTAATTTTTTTTCCTAGTTATAGTTTAGATTTTTTTTTTTATTCAACAAACTAATTTGATAGTTGCATAATAACAAGTTACTAGTTTGAGATGTCTTGATTTTATTGGTAATAGATTCTTTTTATAGCAAAAGAACTAGGTTTGTTTCTTGCTCTTTTCTTTTCATTTATTCTTTAGCAAATTTTCTTTGTTTTATTTCCTATTAAAAAAAAAAAAAAAATTAATTTTTTTTTTTTTTTTTGTTTTTTGTTTTTTTATTCTTAATTTTTATTTTTTTTTTTTTTTTTTTTTTTTATTTTTTTTTTTTTTAATTTTTTTTTTTATTAAAAAAATTAAATTTTTTTTCTTTTTTGTTTTGTTTTTTGATAACAAAATTTTAGTTAATATGGCTGAAGGAAACACTCAAGAAAGACCTTTCAAATATTACTTTAGTCCTTTAGCATGCATTAGATATCCACAAGTAACCGAGTGTCCTTAATTTTCTCGCATCCTTTTATGGTTTGGATAATGAAAAGCCCTATAATCATTTAAATGATTTCTATGCTGTGTGTGAAACTTTTAAGTACGAAAATTTCTCTCTTGATGATGTTAAACTTCGTTTGTTTCCCTTCTCGTTGAAATATAGAGCTAGATCATGGTTAAACACATTACCAGCTAATAGAATTCAATCTTGAGAACAAATGGTCAAAATTTTTTTTATTAATTTTTTTCTTTTCATAAGACTAATTCTATTTGCAAGGAAATTTATGAGTTTTCACAGTAGGAGGATGAGCAATACGAAAAGAGTTACTATTGGCAGAGATTTAATCAGTTGCTCTTGAAGTGTCCTCATCACAGTTTTGAAAAATGGCATGTTGAGATTGTGGAGCCAAATTCAATCCAAATTAGAGTTGGATTAGGACATGGGTTTTCCTAATATGTGTTTATGTAGAATTGTTTTTTTTTTTTTTATGAATACAATTAGGAATATGATTATAATTGTGTTAGGAATAAAATATAATTCCTATTAGGATATGGGATTTGAGTCCTATTACGAATAGTGTCCCATGTATTACCTATAAAAAGGGATTAAGTCCTAGAGTTAGATATCACAAATTGAATAGAAGGCAAAGTCACAATTAGAGAGTGAGAGCCACCAAATAGGGTTTAGTGAGTGAGTCAATTTGTGAGGCTTGAGAGATTCTTGTAATTTTCTTCTTCTTCTTAATAGTGAAATTTGTAGTGGCAAAGTGCACATAACTCTTATACGGAGAGTGAACCACTATAAATATTGTGTTTGTGTGTGTGGTTATTTTATGTCTTTTGTTCACATTATTTTCGCTTTCAGGGATTTAGGATTTGCTAGTATCTAATTAAATCCTCCCAATAATTGGTATCAGAGCAAGGTTCAAGGAAGAAAGAGATGGTTGGAAAAGAAGGAGGATCTACACATGGGATCAACAAGTTTGATGGAACAGATTACGCATTTCGGAAGATGCAGATTGAAGCTCATCTGTATGGCAAAAAATTACATCTACCTCTCTTAGGAGAAAAACCCGAAAAGATGTCAGATGAAGATGGGCACTCGTTGATAGACAAGTATTAGGAGTCATTCAGCTGACATTGACCAAGAACGTGACAAGTAACGTGGCAAAGGAGATAACCACAACAAGGTTGATGAAGATCTTGTCTAATATGTATGAGAAGCATTCTGCGAATAAAAAGGTACATCTTATGAAAAAATTATTTAATCTTAAGATGAAAGAAAGTGCTTCCATGACAAAGCATATGAATGATTTTAATAAAATTATTAATCAACTGTTGTCTGTAAAAATTTATTTTGATGAAGAAGTTCGTGCCCTAATTCTTATGGCCTCCCTACCAAATAGTTGGGAGCCTATGAGAACAGCAATTAGTAATTCAACAGGTAGTGTGAAATTAAAACTCACTGATGTCAAGGATAAAATTCTTGCTGATGAGGTTCGTTAGAAAGATTCGAGTGACATAACATCGAATGCTTTGAATGTTGAAACAAGAGGCAGGGGCTATGATAGAAATTCAAACCAAGGCAGAGGAAGATCAAAATCAAGGAACGAAAGAAGCAAGTCCAGGTTTGGGAAAAAAATTGAATGTTAGAATTGTGGCAATAAAGGCCACATACAGAGGAATGGCAAAGCACCAAAGAAAGAGGAGAACAACAATACCAACACTGCCAATGCTGTAATTGAGGAGGTACAAGATGCTTTATTTTTATCTATTAATAGTTCTATTGATTCTTGGATTTTAGATTCAGGAGCTTCATTCCATACCCCTGTGTTAGAGTATGCCCTAGGAACCAATCGTGTCGTCGGTTCCAAGGCATTATGTTTTGTATATATATGTTAATGTATATATATTTTGTATATACATTTTTATCTTATCAATAGAAGAAAGTGTTCTTATTTCACATGTGGTTTGTTGCTTCATTTGTATATATGTATTACATGTGAAATGTCCAGATGATACAAATCTTTGGAAGATCAAAATCATCAAAGTATTCCCTATATAGGTAATATTAATTAGGCAATAATATTACATAGTAGGCATGTTGAATGCCTCCATAGAATATCATGTGATGGTATTATTGTGGGTGATTATAAAAGTTATATCACGAGGGCATTAGCATGGATAAGCGGTTAGTGAACTGTTTATCGAATATGACCATTTATGATAACTCACATGGACTTTTAAAATGTAGTCAATGATTCATCACAAGATCGTACTAGTGTATTATTAATCCTTAGACCTGAGATATCAGGATTGGATTTTGCATAAACGCATATGGTTCATATGGTGTATAAACACGAGGCTAATTATGTCATGTGTTAATAAGTCGATTTGGCCATATGTTGTTTATGTGTGAGGACAAGTTATTGTCAAGATGGGATCCGTTGACTTGGTATAGATTGATATCAAGTTCCTTGACAAATGTCAAGATACATTGGAAAAGGGAAATCTTCGGCCGGGGTATATAAAATGTTACTTGAAAGGTTGTTTCAGGTGACACGTTCCATATGTATTGATTGTCAATTTGATATAAAATTAAGATAAGGATTTTAACATACCATGAATCCATTCTTAATTGGGATTAGACGGAAGGATTTGATTATACAACGCGTATGATTATAAAAGGGTTCGTTGGAGTATATCTTCATTGTGACTTAGGGATTATGGAGCATTGCTAGATGCCTACCATAATCGGTGGGAGTTTTGTTAATAAAGAGTTATGACAAAACATATCGGAATAGACTATGATATTGGGCCTACGGCTAGGCCACAGTGAAACCACAGACGTCACACATAAAAACTAAGGAGAATGGAGAAATAGCCAAAGAGAGTTGATTATCTAAGTTTGGCTAACAGCTACCAAGGGTAATAAAGTTATTTATATTATTATCATTGAATTAGATTCAATGGAGGGTTATATTAGTTATTATGAATAAGTTAAGAGTTAAATTGCTAATTGGAATTAAATGGAATTCCAATTCATAATTAATCATTTTCTTTACATTAAGTTGAATTTAACAATGGGTTGTAATTGTAAACATATGAATAATTTAAGGGTTAAATTGTTATGTAAACAATTTAAGAGTTAAATTGTTAATTGTGATTAAATGTTAATCCAATGTTATTATTTAAAGAAGTTTAACAACTTCATAATAATTATGGAATTATTTGCAACTCCAAAACAATTATGGAATTGTTTAAGGAAGTCTAAAATAATTATTGAATTGTTTAAGGAAGTCCAAAACAATTATTGAATTGTTTACAAGGCTACATATATAAAGAAAATGATATATCAATTTTAAGATAGAGATCAAAATTTCTAAGAACTCTAAATGTCTCTCCTGGCCTAATTCTTCTTTCACCTTAGTGTGGATACTCTTTTGTTTAATTTCTCTTGAAATTCAAAGTCTCCAAGATTGCTAAGGACTTAAGGTAACAAGTTTTACCTTGTTTTGAATATTTTTGCAAAATATGAATATACATGTTATAGTATCCCATGCATTATTCTCCATGCATTCCATCTTTCACCCTACACACCATGAAATTCTAGAAAATTATGTGGCTAGAAATCATGGAGAGGTATACGTAGCAGATGGAGAACCTTTGGATATTATAGGTATGGTTGATGTTAGGTTGAAGATGGCAAACAAATATGTGTGGAAAATCCAGAAGGTAAGGCATGTACCAAAATTGATGTGTAATCTAATATCAGTTAGGCAGCTTGATGATGAAGGGTGTGTCCTTTCTAGGTGGTGTATGGAAAGTTACTAAAGAAGCCATGGTGGTTGCTCGTGGAAATAAAACTAGAACTCTTTACATGAGTTCTAGTTATAGAGATTCAATTGCAGTCACAGATGCTAGTAACCTTGAGTTTGTGGCATTATAGACTTGGGCATATGAGTGTAAAAATAATAAAGGAGCTTTAATCAAAGGGAAAACTACCATAGTTGAAGTCGATTGATCACAGTTTGTGTGAAGGTTGCATCTTTGGCAAACAAAGAAGAGTAAGTTTTTCTAAAGTAGCAAAGGAACCAAAGGCAAAGAAGTTAGAGTTGGTTCATACAGATATGTGAGGACCTGCTCCTATGTCATCCCTTGGAAGCTCAAAGTATTATGTGACTTTCATTGAAGACGCAACCAAAAAGGTATGGGTTTATTTTTTGAAAAATAAATTTGACGTTTTTGCTACTTTTAAAAAGTGGAGAGTCATGGTTGAAATGAGACAAACCTAAGGGTGAAGTGCTTGCGATCCGATAATGGGGGAGAGTATATTGATCAAGGGTTCAAAGAATAATGTGTCAATAATGAGATTAAGATGGAGAAAACCATTCTTGTAACTCCTCAACAGAATGGTGCCACCGAAAGGATGAATAAATCCCTAAATGAGCGTGCAATAAGCATGAGATTGCATGTTGGACTACCACAAACATTTTGGGCTGACACAATGAATACTGCAGCCTACTTGCTCAACAGATGACCCTTTGGACCGCTAAATTGCAAGATCCCAAAAGAAGTTGGGAGCGGCAAAGAGGTAAATTATTATTTCTTAAGAGTGTTTGGTTGTTTAGCATATGTTCACGTTGACCCTACTCTTAGAAGTAAGCTTCATGCTAAATCTAACAAATGTTTTTTCATTGGTTATGGTGACGCTGAGTTTGGTTATCATTTCTAAGATGACCAAAACCGCAAGATTATAAGGAGCAAAAACGTCATATTCAATGAAAAAGTGATGTATAAGGATAGACTCAACATGAAGTTAGAAAATCCAAATGCTGAAGTGAAGAAACATGAGGTAGTTCCTTTGAAAGACTTCCTAAAGAATGACATGCAAGACAATGACCAGGAAGATCAAGATAATATAGTTCTAGAAGTTGAATGACAAATGCCCGTGTTTGGACCTAGAAGATCATTCAAGACTATAAGACCACCATAAAGGTATTCCCCTTCGTTGAATTATATTTTACTAACTAATGGTGGTGAACCAGAGTGTTACGAGAAAGCAATGCAAGTTGATGACTCAATCAAGTGGGAGCTAGCTATGAAAGATGAGATGGACTCATTATTAAAAAATCAAACCTAACAGTTGACAAAGACACCACAAGGGAAGAAGGCAATGCAAAACAAGTGGGTTTATCAGATGAAAATGAATATGATGGCAGCAAACGATATAAAGCAAGACTGGTCGTGAAAGGATTTCAGCAGAAAAAAAGCATTGACTACACTGAAATTTTCTCTCTAGTTGTCAAGTTGACTATAATAAGAATAGTAGTTGGGTTAGTGGCAAAAGAAGACCTTCATCTTGAGTAGTTAGATGTAAATACGACATTTCTTCATGGAGAACTGGATGAAGAAATTTATATGCAACAACTTTAGGGTTTTAAAGTACAAGGAAATAAGAGAATGTTGTGCAAACTTCAAAAGAGCCTATATGGGCTAAAACAGGCACCTAGACAGTGATACAAGAAGTTTGATGTGTTTATGTGTAGTAACGGTTCCCTCAGACGCCAAGCAGACCATTGCTGTTATTTTAAGAAACTTGGTATCTCCTATATCATCCTATTACTATATGTAGATGACATGTTGATTGTAGGGGCTTGTGATGCGTGCAAATGCAACACCTAATTTTACCTCACTAAATTCTAATGCAAAGTCATGTAGTAGCAAAGAGCAAATAAAGGTCATTCCCGCAAAGGATTTGTGAACTCAATTAATTATCTACTTCAAACAGGGTTTGTCACGAATTATAAAAACTCAACAAAAACTATCAAACTAAAATCAAACAAAATAAAACAAGCAGACAATCACGAAAGAGATAAATTAGAGAAACTGGATTGAAGGTTTATTCACCACCACTAGACATGAATTATATATAATAAAAGCACTCCTTAACTTTTTACCCTCTTAATCACATCAGCTCAAAAAATACCAAACGTTGATAAGTTTTATCTCTCCTTACTGAGTCATTGGATTAGACACGGTCATAACCCAATTCCCTATTTATTAGATAACCTAGGATACGATCTTAGATTCAAAGTAACCATGAAGTTGAGAGTTCGAGCAACCATCAAGAGGAGGCTAAGTCAATTATGACTTTAAGGGGTGGTAAAATGATAGACAACAAGGTAGAGAATCCAATGACAAAAACATCTCAGATTACTTCATCGAGTCAAACTACATCAAACGATTCGTGACAAAAAGATTTGAAAGTGATCAATTCATCATCTTACATTCCTCAAGCTCCTTTTCCTCAAAGACAATCAAAAGTTAAGCAAGGGATGACAACCAATGAGGTATTGGAAATCTTCAAGCATGTAAGTATCAATACCCCTTTACTAGATACTATTAAGTAAGTTCTTGCCTATGCCAAATTTTTGAAAGATTTATGTACTAAAAAGAGGCAATTGCATGTGCACATATCAAATCAAATATGGTATATGTTAATATTAATGCAGTAAGACCTACTGAAATTGGTTTAGACTTGCAAATTTTTTCTTGGTGGAAATAGCAAGAACTAACCAAAGTTATAGTGATTGTACATGTAACTGACCATCTCTTATTTTTGAACCTTTGGTCACCAAAACTGAAGAAATAGACACTGTATCTTATTCGGACGCACTATATTAATTACCCTGAAAATTATACGTTTTAATGTTTCAGGATTTGTTATTGAATAATAGAACAACAAAAATTTCGCTACTCTTCTCCTAGCTTGTGTTATACGCGTCTTGGAATTGTAATACTCATTTTTATATTCATGTGTTAAAGAAGACAGTAATAAAGGTGAGATTGAAAACGCTGTTGAGGAAAGGAGCTCAGAAAGATTGATTCAACAGCTGCTATTGAGAAGCGTTTGATAAAAACGGGAGTTAATGACATGTTCCCACCAAAAAAATAGCCCATTGACAAATTCATACCCACCCACTTTTTAAATACCTTTTTAGTACCCAAAGGTTAGTAATTTTTGTTGTGGGGAAGGGTAAAATGGTCAAAAGTTCGTTATTAGTAAGGGCAGAATGGTCAACAAACATTTGGTGGCCGAAAAAGAGAAAATAAAAGGGTAGGTGCACATTAGCAAGGAGATAGCCGGTGGTTTTTTTCGTTTTCTGGCAGATCCCAACGTCCAAAATCACTTCTGAGACCACCGACATAATCCCCATCACTTCCTCTAGAAAGCCCAAGCCTTCATTTGCCGTCATCACTCACCATTTCCCACCACCACCTCCATTCACACGGTAGCTAGATTTTCTGTCGTTTTCGGTGTCAAAAATCCACCCTGAAACTCACCGCCTCCTTCGTCCTCTTCCTCGAGCCTCTCTTACCCTTAATTCATTCACCCCGAGCTTAATGCACCTGCCAATCGCCTGAAATCGTTGCCTAAGATTTTGCACAATTTGCCATCTTTTCGACCTTTTTTGGACTAATTTAGTCACCCAAAATGCCCCTTGCCACCACCGTTCGACTCCCTACCCTCTGCTCTTCAAAACCCACCCCTCCCTCAACCTTCTGTGCACGCCATTTGCCGCCGATGTCTAGCTCTTTCGATCGTGGGACAGTCATGATTTGCGGCAGTTTCCTCTGCAAATTGTTAGTGTTTTTGGTGCTGAATCAGTGGCTTTTGATTGGTTGTTGGTGTTGTGTATTTTCTAGCCACCGTTCTCTCCTAGATCACGCCAACCTCGCTGCCCCAAGGTCACACACCACCTGCTTGATTAATTGCAGCACCTAGCTCCTAGCCGGCAATGGAAGAGGTTAAGGATATTTTCGTAAATCATTGTATTTCCCACCCAAAACATAATATTTGGGTAGTAAAAGGGTTTTTAAAAAATGGGTGGGTATGAAATTGTCAATGGGTCATTTTTTGGGTGAAAACAGTCGTTAACTCATAAAAATGGAGTTTGAAGTGTTTGGAAGTTTGTTAAAAGTCTGGTAATGGTCGTTTAACAAGAAACGTTAGTTCAACAAGTTCAGAATAACGGAAGTTAACAGCATCCGGTAGTCAATTAATGAAGCGCTGCGCTTTGGACAAGCCAACAGATGAAACGCTACGTTTTATAAAACTCAATTTTGAGGAAATAGAAGAGCAACTCTATTCTTAGAAGTTTTTCTCTCTAAATTTTCTGTTTGTTTCTCTAGAAAGTTTTTTTGTTTCTTTCTAGAATTTCCTCATTCGATGCTAGGAATCTCACATCATGTAGTGTGGGTAAATATTTAGTCAAATCCCCTGTAAGTTAGCCTAACCATATCAAACCTCTCTGTTTTGAATAATTAGCAGCGATTACCCTGCTATTAGTAAAGAGATTATATATTTTTCTTTTAATTTTAAGCTCTGCTGGTTTCTAGCTTCTCAAACTTAATTGTGCTTGAATGTACATATACTTCACAGTTGTATCGTAGTTGAAGAACAAAATTAAATGTAACAAAACAGAATATCAATTTGATAGCACTGCTCCAAAGGCGCCGTTATGTTTCTGAGCACCACGCCTCCTGAAAAGTGTGGTATTCTTCAAACCATGGAATTCACTGCTTTCGCTTTTCAAATTTTATGCCAAGTAAACTGCATTCTCTTTCAATACGATTAAACTTTTATTCTTCACTCATGTAATCACTGCACAAGGTAAGCGTAAATTTAAAATCAATCCACCAAGCCTAAACTTTTGGGTGATTTTTCAATAGAGCGGTTCTCATCAAATCAGTAAAATGTTATCGTACATGTCATCTCTTAATAAGTTGTAAGAAAGAATCGTGAAGGTAGGATCATCAGGGGTAGCAAAAGCTATCTTGTTTAAATTCTCTAGAATGAAGTACATAAGCTGATTTTCGAGTAACAACAAGTTATAGTATATAGTATTAATTAGTGGATTAGTTATTATCAAAAACTCACTTCGATGATATTCAAGAGCTCAATAACGAAGATAGCATCATATAGTGTCATCTCAAAACTCAACTTAAAAGGTCTCTAGCTAACAATTACGGATTTTCATTATTTAAAAAAAAAAAAAAAAAAAAAAAAAGCAAAGATGTTGTTTGATATAACAATTATGGTGTATCTCTTCCTTCTCTCTGTGTTTCTTAATGTGTTTTCTCTTCCAAACCTGGCATTTATATATGTATACACATGTTCACCAATTCAAAACTTTTCGGTCATGTAGATAAAATGAGCGTTCCTAAAACATGTTCCTTCCTTAGCAAGTGTTCTAGGAACAATATATATATATATATGGAAACCATAAGCATCCTGTACGCATCCATGCAATTAATTACTTAAACATACTGAGTTACAATTAATTATATTATGTGTTTGAAGCATTGATCCCGTATTAATTATATATCATAAAACAAATAATTAAGAACA
The DNA here is from genome assembly GCF_008641045.1 of Pistacia vera. Lineage (NCBI taxonomy): Eukaryota > Viridiplantae > Streptophyta > Magnoliopsida > Sapindales > Anacardiaceae > Pistacia > Pistacia vera. The sequence continues at coordinate 284,809 of NW_022196431.1, forward strand.
TGAATAAGTGCATCAATTTGAACCAAAATATTTTGACCGGAAATTAAGAAATAATTAATGGTGTTGTTGAGAGCAGTAGTTACCTGAGATCCTTCGTCCTTCTCTCCAATTATAATTTCATAGCTCCCAGGGATGTGTTACTTAAAAATCTTTAACCATCTCCCTCTCTCTTCACTCTTCAGTAATATGTCCTCTTCTGCTTCCACTATTTGTCTTACTATGTCTTATAAACTGGCGCCTGCCAATAACTAATATTACTATAATACATTTTTAAATATTTATTAAATACTTTTTACGATACAAATTTGTATAAAGGAAAATTGGTTTTTTGACTAATTACTTAGGCTTAAAAAACAAAAATCAATATTAAAGTGTGAAAACTTGATTAAAAATACAAAAATTAGATTAAACATACATATCTAAATTTATAGATGGAATAATCCATAAGGAAAATAATCTAGTACAGTAAAAAACCAATCCATTATCCATAATCCAATCCATTATCCACAAAAATCCAAACCAATTCAATCCATCCTTATATTTTAAGAATGGATTGAATTAGATTTGATAGAAATTCATGTGGATTGGATTGGATTGGATTGGATTGAATTAGATTTGATAGAAATTCATGTGGATTGGATTGGATTGGATTGGATTGAATAGGATCCTATCCACCATTTTTGCCATTCATAGTTTTCTCTTCTTCTTCCTCATCTTAATGTTTAATTGGAAATAATCTAGTACAGTAAAAAACCAACGGTACAATAAAGTGGGTTAATTTAAATAAAAGAAAAATTACTTGAAACCCCCTCTGGTGTTAGATATAGCTTATGAGGCCTTACCATCAATATCCCATGGATAATGACACTACTCTAAAGCCATAATGTTTCTCAGTAGACATTCAGTCCCATCGTCTATTTGTACATGTGGTATTTGTAAATTTTTGTATTTGAACTTAATAAATTGACGCGAATGAATTATGTTTTGTTATGTGTTAAAATATTGAATAAGAATCATGTGTGGCAATCAAAGTATATATGTATATTTGGCTGTGGATTGGGGGCAGTGACGGAGCAAGGACTTGGTCTCAGTCGGGGGCAAGTGAAAGTAAATGTGGTATTTGTAAATTTTTTTACTAGACGCGAATGAATTATGATCTGTTATGTGTTAAAATATTGAATGAGAATCATGATTGGCAGTCAAAGTATATATGGTTTTTGGTTTTGAAAAATTCTTGAGAATCATATATTTGGTAGGGGATTGGAGGCAGTGACAGAGCAAGGATTTGGTCTCAATGGGGGCAAGTGAAAAACATTTTAAATATTATTATCCATGGGGGCAGTGACAAAGCAAGGATTTGGTCTCAATGGGGGCAAGTGAAAAACATTTTAAATTAACTATTTAATTTATTAAGTTTTGTTAATAAATCTTCATATACAAAATAATTTTGTATTTATTTTATGTATTTTATTTATGCAAAAGAAACAAATTAAAATATATTTGATATTTCAAAAGAACAAAATAAAATAAAAGTGATTATAATGCTTGGATTTAGGCTATTTTGATTAAATAAAATAAATGGGTGTTAATGTTAAAACATAGAGTAGAAGGGTATAAGTAGAATTTTTCCAAGTTTAGTGGAGGCTTAAGCCCCCACTCACATCTTAGTGGCTTCGTCCCTGATTGAGTTGGAACGAGAGGGATATAGACTTTCCCGCATTTACTCAATTTCTTGAAACATTTTCCCAAATTCATAATAAAATTTGTTCAAATCTCTCGAACACCAAGTCTCACAAAAATCTTTAAACTTTATACAGAAAATCAAAATTTAACCCCTATAAGTGTAGTTATTCACAAGCCATCCCTAATTTTTGAAGGTAACACTTCAGCTCTAGTAAATGTAACTTTCTGATTATTTTCTGGCCTCGTCATTCATTGAAGATAACATTTTGGTCTCCCAGAAAATATTTTCGGGCTCTACCCCTGTTTGAGAAGAAAAATTACTAGATATAATTGAAATATGGTACAGTGTGTGAATGAGAAATAATGAAATACATTACAATACAACTTGCAAATCTAAATTACATAAACACAACTTGTAAATCTAAATTACATAAACACAACGATAGAACATATGGTTTGTATGATAGTGAGCAGCAGGAGTACAACTACTACAATGCAACAGTTGTTGTGCCTCTCCAAAGATTGTTGAAATATAATCTTTTCAAAGTTGCTTTTGTTCTGTTCCATTGTAATACTTTCTCTCTAGTTAGTATACTCGGAAAATAAACAGTATTATAAGAAAATATATAAATATATATACATAGATGAGTATGAAATAATGGGCCCATATCTAATTTTTCTTTATATTCAAATCTTTACATAATATAATAAAGTCATAAAACAGTAACTCGACAGTGTTGCCAAACCCTTCTGCTTCTTGACATTCCAAGCGACTGCATCTCACCTACTACCTGCAAAGCATTAAAAACAATGGGGTGAGCACTAATTGCTCAGTAAGTAAATCCGCTATGCTACCATTCTCTCTCCGTTGATTAAATTATGAATTTCTTTCCTTACATCACACCTCTCTGTTCTTCTCTATTTTTTCTCTGTTCTTTCTCTATTCTTTCTCTATTTTTTCTCTGTTCTTTCTCAATTTCTAATTTCTCACTACTCATGATAATAGGCATGGTATTATGCATAGGTATGATGCAAGTGCACAAATGCATAAAATGTGCATTTTCTTTTCTATTTTTCTTATTCTGTTTTATGTTTCCTTTTCTGTATTTCTTTCTTTTCCATTCTTTCTTTCTTTCTATTCTTTCTTTCTTGCTGATTAAACTCAGTTGAGGCATGGATTTGGAACCCCGGCCGTGTGAGTGTATTCTCTAATTCTGGGTATAGTCCTCATCCACATGCACTTCTAACGGACTGTACAATTCTTCTTTCTGAATTCTAAGGCCACTCACTAAAGGCGGTATGCATGCGGGGCTATGTCACTCACGGGTTCCCCATCGCAACAACCTTCTCTTCTTTTATCTTTTTACACTTCTTTAAATAAAAATTCAGATTTGAATTTCTTTAATATTCTCATTTCTTTCTATTTACTCTTTGATGTTCTTTAATGCTTTTTCATTCTCTTATGAGTATGTATGCATGTAGATGGGTTCACGCTTATAATTCTTTCTAAATTCACATGTTTAGATGCAATAATGCAATATGAAATGCAAACATGTCATTCTCTACCATCTACAAACTCATCTCAAGATAACAAATAATCATACTCATACATGCACTTTTCTTTGACATTTCATCAAACAATTTATGTGCACCTCCAAGCTCTAAATTGGCTACACTTCTACTTCTTTTCTAAGCCACCAAAATTTGGAACAAAATCTTCCAAGATTAACGCCAAACCTGTCCAAATTGCACACTCCATAATTTCTACTCCAATTCTTCCATAATTCATCCAAACTCTCATCAAACATCAAATACACAAACACTACTTCTCATGGATAAGTTCTAACCATCATTCAACATCAAATCCATCAACAATTCTTCATATAAAACACATATATGCATAAAAGAAATTCTCTACACAATATTGCTTCAATCATAACTAGGGTAGGATTTACTTACCTTAGATGTGAGCAATCCAACACTTTAATACTCTTCTTTGATCCAACTCTCTTTCTCTTAAATCCTATGAACACAAATCATCAAAATTCAACACTTTAAAAATTAAAACTCACTTCTTAGTGCAATGATCTTACCTAAGGATGCTTGAGATTGAAATTCCACTAAAAATAACCCAAAATCTATGAATTTCCCTTGAAAAAGAATTGAAGAAATTGAGAGAATTTGGGGATGAAGGTGGCGTGAAAGTGGAGGAAGAATAGCTAGGGTTTCATTCTTCAACTCTTGATATAACATAATATTATTTATTAGTTTCCCATTTTACCCTTACACTTTCTATGAAATTTCATCTATGTCCCTTAGTCAATTACCATAATGCCCTCATTTTTTTTGCATTCTCTATGTTATTCTACCTCTTTTCACTCCCCACTTTTTCAACTAATTATGAGTGAAAATACCATTTTACCCCTAATGGAATTTTAGGGAATTTTCTTCACACTTGTTCAAGATAACTTTAACAAAATTCAACTAAAGGTATAAGGGCATAAGTAAAGCTACGTACCTCGATGTGGGCATTACATCCATGGATTGTTGTAGTGTCCCTTGAGTTCCTCGTAAATGTCATAGTAAGAGGATTTGCTTAAATTTACAAATTGGCTAAGTTTGTTAAACATATTTGTTACTGAAGCATTGTCGCCCATATTATTGGAAATAATTCCATTTCCAACAAGCAAGTCCACATCTTTTTTAGTATTCATAAGATAATTCATTAGTCTAATGTAATTGCAAACATGAGTACCCCATGGGTAATGACATTGCTCTAAAGCCATAATGCTTCTAAGTAGACTTTCAGAGTCATCATATATTTTTAAATATGGTATTTGCATCTCAAGTACTTCCAAACATGGGAGTCGTTGCTTTCATTTTTCCAATCTTATGTCAATTAAGTTGCATTCTCCTTCAAAACACTTAAACCTTACTCCTGACTCATGCAACTTCACTGCACAAGGTAAATCATGATCCACCCACTGATTTGCTCAGATCTTTGGTAATGTTCCAGTATAGTAGTTCTTCTCCAATCGGTTAAATGTTTAACTATCACCAAAGGGGTTGAGTAGATTAACTTAGAACTGACAAAAGAATTAAAAAAAAAAAGAAAAAGAAAAAGAAATGAAAGCACCATGAAAGTAGGCATGTTAAGGCTAGCGAGAGCTAACTCATATTTCCTCGAAGATGAAGTATGGAAGTCGATTTTCGAGTAGTTGAAAGTCCCTACATAAAGATGATGCTACGTTTGATGTAGATAGTAATAAATTACTTCCACCAAAATTGGATTTATACCTTAAAAATAACTCTATGACAAAGATAGCATCATATAGAATCATCATTACATAATGCTCCCAAGTTTAGATGTCTTTTCCATGTTAACTAATTCTTCTTTTCCATGGTGAACAAGACTTATTGAAACTAATTGAGGAGTGTAGGCTTCTTTATTTATTCTACGAAGATCTTTGGGAACCCTATAAATACAACGCTGACCAGGATCAAGCTCAAGCTTCAAGTTTTTGTCAATGTTAGTGGCGGGTTTACTTAATGACGAGTGGGGACCACGGCCCCCACTCAAATTTTAAAAAATTTCAGATTTCATAAATATTTTTATTCATTTGCATTTTACCCCCTATAAAACTTTGATGTTTCGCCCCCACAAGACTTTGACATTTTGCCCCCTATATAATTTTGACATTTTGGGAAAAGAAAAGCTTTTTCGGTTTTTGAACTCTTACAGTTCCAGAACAAAACACACGCTAAAAAGTAAAACCTCTCTTTCCTCTTTCTCTCTTCCCTTTTTCTCTCATGGTGCAGGTCAGCAGATGCCCTAACTCTCAGTCTCTCTCAGACTCTGACTCTCACCAAACTCTCCTTCCAAGTCTGAACGGCTGAACCAACATCTAGCAGTACTTTTCATCCATTTATCAAAGGTAATGTCCCTAATCCTAAAGGCTGAATCCCTAATTTTCTCTATTCATTCCATGTTTTACAGTTTTAGAACTTTTTTTATTGTAGTTTCCAATAAAATTGAGTATTATATATTTAGAATTTGTGATTTACTAAACTTGAATCTTGCTCCTAATGGCCAACCAGAGTCTTTGAAATTGAAGGGGCCCTTACCATTTAGCCAATGCAGCAATGCCCATTGCCCAGACGTCCCCACGCACAATAAAAAACAGGACAAAAAAATAAATTATTCATTCATCAAGAATTATGCCTCATTTACTGCTGATGGTTGGATTTGGAACTTGGATCATGTTACATGTATAATCTTAGTTTGTTTTTTTAATTGAATTATTGTTGAGAAATAAGTTTGGCTTGATTACTTTGGTAGGTGTATTTTAATTTTAATCCACTCAATTGGGAAAGGCAAAAAAAAAAAAAAAAAAAAAATGAAAGAGTTCTCAAAACTCTCTGCATGGCCTTTATTGAATCAACCCCACGGTCCCCACTTGAATTTGTGAATCTCCTTTTTGCCATGTTTATCAAAAGTGTAACTTTGTTCAATTGGAAACTACTCATGACCCCACGGCCCCACTTATTTATTTATTGATTCAAAGTGTAAATGAAATGAAGATTAGATGATTGTAACCATATAGCTCTATCTCACTGCTTAGCTGGACCCTCCGGAATTTTCAGTTTCAGCACATAACCCATTCATCCATTCTTCTTCATTTAGTTCTCAGTATGGTTCAATTTTTCTGTATTTATTTCAGTGTTGCTTTTTAAGAACAGGAGACTTGGTTAATTTTTAGATTTCCATACGAAAAGTTTAGTTTTTATTTCATTTAAAATAAAGCAATACTATTATGTATTAGAAAAATGAGAAAAGATAATGAAAAAATAAAGTGGGGTTAGAATTTTGAGTGGCTTAAAAGTTTCTTTAAAAAAGGGAGAGGGGTGGTCCATGGCCACATTTACATGTCCTAGTAGGGATGATTCAAGAGGAGTCTTCTCTTCAATAAATGTCAAAGTTACACCATATAATAGTTCTTTGTTGACAATATCAAAAACTTTTTAAACTTTATAAACATAAACAACTAATTATTTATTGTTTGTAAAGATTAGCTTGAGAAATCATTGTATATGCATCTTTTCTTTCATCCTCATTAAATTACTTGACTAAGTCAAATTTTATAAAAGGAGATGACTTCTTTTTTCTATAAATATGCATGATTCATGTTAAATGAGTCTAAAAGGAATTCAAACCCACAAAATATCACATTCTTATTGTCTTTCCATTACTATATATGTAAATCACTATGGGTTACTATGTATGTCTTATTGTCTTTTCATTATTATGTATGTAAATCACTATAGGTTATTAATCTTGTACAATTCCTTATTGTTTTATTTGTTTAAAACTTCTTATTAGGTATGCAATATGGATAAATTTCTCAAAAGAAAATCAGCAATAGATCAATCATCCTCATCAGTCCAAGAAAGTAAAGCCAATGATAAAGAAAATGATCCATTAAAAGAAAGTCATGTAGAACTTGAAGCCATCTTGAAAGATCTTCCATCTGATCCAGCTCTACGACCTAAAATCAATCATTATCATCCTAATTATAGGGATGCAATTAGAAGATTTTACTTGCAAAAGAGTTGTTGCCAGCCTCGAAATCATGCATTTCCACTGACAAAATTTGGAAAAGGATATCGTCGATTTAATCCTGCTTGGTTTGATGTGTATGGCGATTGGCTTGAGTATAGTGTGACCAAAGATGCTGCATTCTGTTTGTATTGTTATCTTTTTAGACCTTCCATTATAAGCCAAGCTGGTAGTGACGCTTTCGTTAGTGAGGGATTTTGTAATTGGAAGAAACCAGAACGCTTTCAAATTCATGTTGGCCAGCCAAATAGTGCTCATAACCAAGCACGACAGAGTTGTGTGAATTTAATGAATCAAAAGCAACATATTGAAGTGGCTCTATCTAAGCAATCAGATCAAGTTAGGACTGAATACCGAACTCGCTTGACTGCATCCATTGTTTGCATTAGATTTCTTTTGCGTCAAGGGTTGGCATTTCGTGGTCATGATGAAACTGAAGACTCAAAGAACCAAGGTAACTTTCTCGGACTTCTTTATTTTCTAGCTCAGCATAATGAACATTTTAAGAGTGTTGTTTTGAAGAATGCACCTGGGAATCTTAAATTGATAGCACCAGTGATTCAGAAAGATATTGTGAATGCTGCAGCAAATGAAACCACAAAAGCTATCATTAGTGATCTTGGAGATGACATATTTTCAGTTTTGATTGATGAGTCTCGTGATGTGTCAATTAAAGAACAAATGGCTATTGCTATACGTTATGTAGATAAAAAGGGTCATGTACTTGAGCGATTTCTTGGCATTGTACATGTTAGTGACACAACTGCAGTATCACTTAAGATGGCTCTTGAGTCATTATTCTGTCAACATGGATTGAGTTTGTCAAGATTACGTGGACAAGGTTATGATGGGGCAAGTAATATGCAAGGAGAATTTAATGGTCTGAAAAGTTTGATTTTGAGGGAGAATGAATATGCTTATTATGTTCACTGTTTTGCTCACCAACTTCAGTTGACACTTGTAGCTGTTGCAAAAAATCACATTTCTATTGCTTCATTTTTTAGCTTGGTTACTAATCTGATAAATGTTGTTGGAGGTTCATGCAAGCGTCGAGACATGCTTCGGGAGAGCCAAATTAATAAACTTGTTCAAGCACTAGAAATTGGTGAAGTTAGCAAGGGACGAGGTTTGAATCAAGAGACAAGTCTAAAACGACCTAGTGATACACGTTGGGGCTCGTATTATTACACATTGATCAACTTAATCCTTTTGTTATCTTCTGTGGGCGATGTGCTTGAGGTTATTGAAGAAGATGGTTTAAATCCTGAACAAAGGGGTGAAGCATGTAATCTATTAGATTTAATCTATTCCTTTGATTTTGCATTTAACTTACATATGATGAAAAGTATATTGGCGATTACTAATGAGTTGTCACAAGCATTGCAGAGAAAAGATCAAGACATTGTAAATGCTATGGCTCTAGTCAAAGTTTCCAAACAACGGTTACAATTGTTGAGATATGAAGGATGGGAATCTTTGTTGAGTGAAGTTTCTTCATTTTGCCAAAAGCATGATATTGCCATTTTGAATATGGATGATATGTTTGCAATTCGAGGGCGGCCACGACGGAGAGTTGAGCACATGACAAATTTGCATCACTATCGAGTTGAATTGTTTTATACTGTGATAGATATGCAACTTCAAGAACTTAACACTCGTTTCACTGAGGTTAGTACTGAGCTGCTTCTTTATATGGCATGTTTAGATCCAAGTAATTCATTCTCTGCTTTTGACAAACATAAGTTGATTCGTTTTGCCCAGTTTTATCCATCTGATTTTTCTGCATTTGAGTTGATGATACTTGAGAACCAGGCTGAGACTTATGTTATTGACATGCGTTCTTGTGAGGAATTCTCTAAGTTACAAGGAATTGGTGATTTGGCTAAGAATTTAGTTTGCTTTAAAAAAGACATTTTGTATCCATTAGTGTATAAGCTTGTGAAACTTGCATTGGTTTTACTAGTTACAACTGCGACCGTTGAAAGGGCTTTTTCTGCAATGAATATTGTGAAAAGTCAGTTACGCAATCGAATGGGAGATCAATGGACGAATGATTGTTTGGTCACCTATATTGAAAAAGATGTATTTGATACAATTGACGATGAGATGATTATCTAACGTTTTCAGAATATGAAAACTCGTCGAGGACAATTGTAAAAAAGTTGTGTTTTTGAATATATGTATTTGTATTTTGTAACTTTTTGTTGAAGTTCATCCTAATGAAAAAAAAAAATATAGTTATGATTGGTTCAATTTTTTTTTGTTTATTTTTTGCCCCCATCGAGTGAAATTCCTGGATCCGCCACTGGTCAATGTCAATTCGCAACTCTTCGACCAAATCCTCGAGTTTAAAGAAAGCACTTATCTCCAATTTCTTTGCCCTATTGATAAACCGTACTAACAATAGTCAACAAAAAAAATAAATAGATAAATACAACACTCAAAATAATCAACCCCCCCAGAAGAAAATCATGTTGCATGCATGAGGTAATTATATCCTTAAATAGCTTTCAGAATAATGTGCAATCTGTCATAAATCACAAATAAATAATTTATATTAATATCACTTGCAAAGATTTAAATTAAAAATATGTGGGTACAGATTCCTGGAACGAATCCCGCTCACATGTAATGTTGGAATTGGGAAGAATTGACTATTATATTTGTAATGGTAATATAGAATAATTGTCATACCAAACGCTTGAAAAAGGAACAAATGGTACATTGTTAACACCAAACCAAAGAGACAACAATTCTAAACATATTTGTCCAAGATTTAGACTACTACACCCCAACACCAATTGATTGATCTCCAAACTTTGATCACATTGGTGTTGGAGGTATCGTTTCACTCACTTGAAGCTTTTTCTAGTGTCGGAATGCATTAATCTTGAATTTGATAAACGAAAATTACAAAAAAAAAAAAAAAAAAGGATAAATAAGCAAATGAAAATTAAGAGCATGCTTGTGTAGTTTTAGTAAAGGTTAAGAGCAACATGAACATGATAGTATCCTGACCTGAGTTGATTTCCTCCTCTCGAAAGTCACAGCTACCTCACAGCAGGGATGCATGTGTTATGTAATTGCGGCATATCTCTCTGATCTCTCTTTCATAATATGTTTCTCCTCTGCCTCCTCGCCGTAATTTATATGCACACTTCACACATGTTTAATTTGAAAGAATCTGATACAGTTAAAAACCAACGGTGGTAAAAATTTATTAGTTAAAAAAATATCCCATTCCGATAAAGTAGGTGGTAAAAGCTTTATAAAGCCGACCGTGAAAAATAAAATAAGTACGTGGACAAATTGCGAGGGGAGTGCTTTGAGAAGATTTATTTATTAACGATGACTGGGGCCAAGCTTGTCTTCAACCTTTGTCCAGGATGGCAAGGCTAGAGGCTCTAAGATCATCTCCAACCCATTGCACTAAATTGATGCAAATTTGGATGTAAAATACTATTCTATCCTTAATCCACTATATCAAATATTACACTAAAAAAAATATTTTTTAGAATATTCTTTTTCTTTTTCTCTTATTGTAATAATCAACAATTAATCTATTTCACTCATTATTTTTGTATATATTAATTAAATATTATGAATGATATTTTTATTAAATAATTATTATTTTAAAAATTATACTAATTTAATAAATAAATAAGTATTTATTTAATCAAATAATTATTACATTTAATATAGAAAAACATTACATCTAATAAAAATGATACCAAAAAAAAAAAAAAAAAAAATAACAACATAAAGGTAAAATTTCATATTGATAGTAATTTAATTTTTCGAATTAGTATGTTCTTCCCACAAATGATCAATTAATGCATTTCGAAGAGCATGGTGAGCCTCTGTATCCTTGATTTATTTATGTCGAGCAAGAAAATTTCGAAATCGAAGATTTGTAGCTAATTAAAAAAGAAGTATTGTCCATTCAAGCTTTTTAGATTTGTGGCTAATTCAAAAAGATGTATTGTCTATTCAAGCTTTTTAGATTTATAGCTTATTTCAAAATATATATTATTCATTCAAGCTAAAAAAGATGTATTGTCCATTCAAGCTGTTTAGATTTAATGTTTTTAAATTAGTGTTAATTTTTATTTTGAGTTATTGAGTTTAATATTTGCATTGAGTAAAGTTTTATTTTTAATTTTTCATCATTTTTTGAATTATATCATTATTATAAATTATAATCAAATTAAATTAAATACAAATAATCAAATTTGGTGTGATTTTTGGTGTAAAATTTAATACTCAAATTAACTTAACAAAATTAAAAAAAAAAATTGATGGCATGGTGCTCAGCGCTGAGTTGGAGTAACAACCCACCAAAATAGCATGGGTTAGAAATGCCCTAATAGAGATGAAGTGTAATAGTCGGTCCATACATCCAATTAATTGGCTTGTCGGTCATGCATTGTATATTGCGCATTACCGTCTTATATGAACGATATTAATTGCAATTTCAGATAAACAACTCATTGCAATAATGTATAAGTCTTGTTTAAAAGTCATTCGTACAAACAACAAATATATATACAATTATTTAATTATAAGGTAAATATATATTATATGCAATATGGTATCTCATCTTATAATTGCATATACAATTTTTGTTAATTTTTTAACTAGATAAGTATTAAATTAAAAAAAAAAAAATTACTCACAATAGAGAAAATAAAATAAAAAATAAATAGAGAAATTGAATGAACAAGGAAGACTTCACTTGGGCTAAAGTCACTAAAAGATTAAATGTAATTGTCAATCGATATATAATATTGAAGTGGTAGCTTGCCATGTGTTGATGTTTGATTTTGACACTAACAACTCGTACGTGCAAAATGATAAGCTGCTCTTAGAAGTTACATGTGAATAATTGTAAATGATCTAATGCAAAGACTGAATAATAAATGAAAGACGATTTTTAAAGTGGTTCGGATACTTAAAAGCGAATCCTACATCTATTGTTATCTTATATATAAGAGATTACAAGAGGTCGCGTATAGCGAACATGGAGTAGAGGTATAATGACTGATTATTTAGACAGAATATCAAGTCAGTCTCTTTCTCGTAGGTTATCTTTGCTCTAGGAATATAGATTACAATTAGAATGAAGGTTTTTGTATCAGAATCTTGAAAATGAAAGGGGGAGTCCTCTATTTATAGTATAGGAAATCAAGGTAATGATTACAAATCTGTAAGTGGGTAGGTGTCGTGCAAGTCTTTCCTTGCCTCCCATTGGCTGTTAACTTAGGATATTTCCTCAAGTTACCTGGGGCTTGGACAAGTGTACGGCTCCCATTCACTCATAGAGAAAACCTGAATCTGCCAAGTTGGTGACAGTCGTATTCTCTCTTGTTGATATTTTTGTCAAACTTATGTTATGGTGACACATTTTTCCAAGTGGCGTTTTCTCTTTGTTGTCTTGCCTATCACGTTTATTTTGATTCACGATATTCTTGTGTGACCTAACTTTACATGTGTCACAATTTCCTTATGTGGTCCTAAAAGGTTGTAAGGCTTTGTCTGTAGTCCCCCAAGAAAGAGAAAAGATATGTTTGTGGTCCAACAAAAAGTTGGAATTCTTTTTGTCCTCCACGTGTTCAATTGTCAGGCTTATGCCTTTTACATTTTCATTTCATGTGTGTTCACGATGGATGTGTGCTTGCACACTTATGTCAGACATATGCATGTTGCATTTCATTTCGCATTTTACTTCGTGTGTGTGCACACCTTTCTGCTGTGCTAACATCGCATGTTTGACTCATTTTTCATAAGTTGCATTTTTATCCTTAACAGCTAAGATATTTTGTTTGCATCTTTTGTGTTGTCATTTGGACCACTTACAAGTGTCCCAATATCCTTTAGTGGTCGAGGGAAAATCATCTTTTTCCTTTTTTGGTTGTAGTCCAAAAAAATAGATGGAATATTTTCCATTTTTGGACCAACATATGTTAGCCCTGTTTGCTGACTTGGCAAGAATTGGGGAGCACAAAATTGGTCTATATCTTCTTCATTCTTGTTCATTTGTGAACTAACCTTTATGTTTATTTTTGCTTTGTGCTCTGACTTTCAGAGAGTTTTTTCCTTAAAGGTTCCCCATATGTTTTTGTGTTAAATGCTTATCATTGTTAGACCGGTCGTCACGGTCACAAAATTAAACCTAAGTACCGTAGTTAGCGGTAAGCAGAGTCGAATCCACAGAGAGCAAGACTAACGACCTAATGTATATTTGAGTTAACGAAAGAGAAATTGGCAAAATGATTGACTAAAACTAAGGAAACTAATTACTTGCAGGAAATTAAAAGCATTAAATAAATTGCTAACTAAAACACAATATTAAAANTGCACAATATCAATCCATTCCACCAACCAAACCACCATCCATGATCTTCAACGGTTCAACCCATCCTAAATTGATTATCCACATCATCATCCGAGTCATCGTCATTATCATCAACATCAACAACAAATTTAGCAAAAATTAAAAACATAAGTTAAAACTTATAATGTACATTGTTTTTTGATATTATAATTTAAAATAGCTACCAAGTTGGTTAAAAGTTGGAAAACAACCTTGTGAACCACCTGCTGAATCATAATAGGGTTGATCATCAACACCGATAGGAATAGATCCTTCTTCGTAAAGTGTTTGCTCCAATTCATCTAAATTGAATTCATCACCCTTCTGTTCATCATCAGCAATCCAAAATTCTGTTTTGTCAATGCTTTCATAATCGATAGGATCACAACTGCTTTTCTTGTAACGCATCCTGAAAGACACGCCAAATAAAAATACAAGATAATAAAAATATTAAAATTTTCAATGCTTTATACCTATTTTTCAAATGCAAGTTATAATGGATAAAAACCAAATCATGCAACCGTTGATGCTCCAATCTATTCCTTCTTTTTTATGGATGCGTTTGAAAACACTCCAATTTCGCTCAAATCCCCCAAAGAGGTTGAAGTTTGGCTCAAAATTTTAATTGCAAACTGTTGTAACTGTGGAGTACTATACCCATATGTCCTCCACCATTCATCTAATTGAAAGTTAAATTGTTAACCATATGAAATAATGAAATAAACATAAATTCGTAACTTAGAAATTGGACTTAAAATTGAGAAATTTAATAAGTTTCACATACCAGGTCATGTGGTTTTGCAAGTTTGAAAGGCCAGTTGACGAGAAAAGCTTTCCTCGCGGTCTCGATATATTCTACTTTCGTCCACTAACTTTGTTTTGTTCAACTTGAATGCACTTGCTTTATTGTCGACAACATCAAGGAAACCACGCATAGCCTCTGGTTTCTTGCAGAAAGTTGCACAGTCATATTGAAAAGCTGGATTCAACTAATAAGCAGCAGCATGAATGTGTCGCGGCGCAAAAGCCTATCCCATTGCAGCTTAATAATTTCAGTATAAGGCTTGTACAATGTCTTTTTCTTTTTAAAGAACTTCTTGATCACTTTTTTGGATCTATGCATGCCATCATACACATATCCTATTGCAGGTCTCTCATCTGAGTCTACAATCCACAACAAACGCATCAAAGGAGCCACAATTTTGGAAATTAAACCCATGTCGTCCCAAAATTCATTATCTAGAATTATGGGAATAACATTCTTGCCTTTACTACTTCTGGCATATGGAGAGTCCACATAAAACCTATCAGTCACCATAGCTTGCAAGTCATGTTTGTGCTCATGTAGACTTCGTAATGCAATGAAAGTAGTAGCAAACCGAGGTGCACCT
Source organism: Pistacia vera (assembly GCF_008641045.1). Lineage (NCBI taxonomy): Eukaryota > Viridiplantae > Streptophyta > Magnoliopsida > Sapindales > Anacardiaceae > Pistacia > Pistacia vera. The sequence goes on from NW_022196431.1 coordinate 299,873, forward strand.
GATCGTATGATTTCTTTCCAACCCTGTTCAAGTGATACATACATAATAGATGTTAGTAAATTATTAGAAAATGTTTATTATGTAAAAAATTGACAAAAACATGAGTTAAAGGTTTATAAGCTATTACCTCTCTTTTCCTCAACCAAGCTATCAAAATTGTGTGATTATACACAAACTTGGTCACTTCAGAAGCACGTTTTGCAAGATGCACTATGTGGTCCAACTCAGATATATCTTTCAGAATTCAATTTATGCAATGTGATGCACAGGGCGACCAAGTAATATTCTCATACTTCTCAAACAACATTCTTCCAACAGCTTTAAAATTTGATCCATTATCTGTGACAACATGGACAATATTGTTTGGTCTAACCCATAAAGCCATTTCCTCAAACAACTTGAACAATGTAAAGGCATCCTTTACAACATCTGAAGCATCCACTGATTTTATAAAGCAAACACCTTTAGGACAGTATACGAGAAAATTAATCAATGACCTATGGCAAGTATTAGTCCAACCATTAGCCATTAATGTACATCCAACCTCTTCCCAAATACTCTTATAATTGTCAACAAGTAATTGGACTTCCTTCTTAGCATCTCTCAATAAATTCACACACATAGCATCGTAGGTAGGTTGTTTATAACCAGGGCCAATTATAGCTGTAGCATCCAACATAGGCTGAAAATAAATTGAGTTTAAAGCATTCATTGGGATGCAAGCATCATAAAAGAATCGTGCAACAGACATGTCTGCTCTCCACTTTGCATCTTTTCCAGCCAAAACACTCCTAATTAAAGGCTGAGACCCAACAGTAGTTCGTGGAGCCAAATAATTAACCCCCGTAGGTTTCTTTCTCTTACTGCTCAAAAATTGTTTTTTACCGCCACTACTACCACCTTCATTCATGGTCATTTGTGATAGGAAAACCTCTTCATTTTCTTCATCTAATTAATCACCCTCAAATTCATGTACTGTAGCACCAAAAGGAGTTGCATGCTTCCGAAAATCTTCTTTTTCCTTATTCTTTACTCCTATTTCTTTTAGTGATTCATTCATATGGAATTTAACATCAAATGGAACCTTTGGACACTTTCCAATATCCCCCTTTACTCCTGCTAGGTGTTGCTTCATTCGGAAAATACCACCACCTCTAGTAACCTTGCCACAATGAAGACAAGATAATATTTTCTTTCCATCTTTATCAAACACTCTCAAGAACATGTCCCCATGCTATATCAGTCTTTCCTCGAAAAGATTGCGAGGAAATGGATGCGGTTGATGAGTTATGTGCAGACAAAGATGATGACATTCTCTCCCCTAGCAAGTGACAACCAACAATCAATTTGTTATAATTTACGAGACATAACTTTAAATTAATAAAAAATCAATTCACATATATGTATATAGAAACAATTATGAATTTCTAATAGCATTTTACTTTATGTCAGCATCATGTAAATGAGAAAATTTCTTATTTCTGTACTCATCATGTTACTCATGTTGGATTCTCAGTTGCATTTGACTATTACAATTGAAATGTTTAAATATAAATCTCAATAGCAAACACTTTCTAATCATAACTCAGTTTTAGTTCATATTTCATAAGCCATGGCCGGTATTAATATACAAGTAACAAGTGACAGTAAATAAGAGCAGCTATCGCGTGTTCTGAATTTCTGATCGTAGTGTGATCAAGATGCCATTAGCATCTTATAAAAGTTAATAAAAATTCAAGTATTCCTAGCAACTAGAAGCATACCCGCTGGCTATTATTATTCGCCAAATTCCAGTAGTGGAGCCAAGAAAAACTATATGAAAATTGAAAATACATCTACGTTATTATCATTTATCAGTTTATCACAGCATGAATAAACTCCCACTTTCAATTATTCTGATCCTGTAATTAAGCTTCACGGTGAAACTTTCACCATCAATTTCTAATTTTCCATGAGAAATTACATTTTAGAGCTTCAGTCTTTTAGAAATTCAATTGACAAATGATAGATTCACAATAAGAAATCAGTTTTAAGAGTTTCAAAATTTAAATTGACAGATTCAGTGATTCACACTTTCACATCACATTCACAGATCCAAAATAATACAAATATACAATATCATGATGAAATAGAAGACAGAGAAAGATAGGATGACTCTTAGTCTCTTACAGCAGTTTGTTACTCGCAGATGGCAGACGGTAGCTCGCAGATGGCAGACGGTAGCTCGCAGACAGCGGCAGATGTGAAGGCTGAACTCTGAACTGAAGTTAAAGTAGTGGCTGACGAATCTGGCAGACCAGCAACGGCAAGGAAGAAGCAGGCTTTTAGACGGCGAAGCTGAAGCTTGAAGGAGATTCACGAATGGAAGAGGCTGATTCACACTTGAAGGAAGAAATAGGAAGAAGCAGGCTTTTAGACGGCGAAGCTGAAGCTTGAAGGAGATTCACGAATGGAAGAGGCTGATCCACACTTGAGGGAAGAAATAGGAAGAAGCAGGCTGACCGCTGATTCACACTTGAAGGCTGAAGCTGAAGGAGATCGTGAATGGAGGAGATCGCGAATGGAGGAGATCGCGAACTGAACTGGAGGAGGCAAACCGAAGAAGCAAGCTGATTCACACTTGAAGGCTAAAGTTAAAGGAGATCGCAAATGGAGGAGATTACGAACTAAACTGGAGGAGGCAAACTGAAGAAGCAGGCTGATTCACACTTGAAGGCTGAAGCTGAAGGAGATCGCAAATGGAGGAGGAGGACTGAACTGAAATGGAGGAGGGCCAAACTGAAAAAAAAAAAAAAAGCAAATTGGAGGAGGGCCAAGCTGAAGGAGATCGCAGAGCAAAGTAGCAGCGCTGCAACTGAACCGCAAAAGCAAAAATAAAAATGGGTTAAACTTAAAAAAATTGGTTTGACACTTTGACCTTAGGGTTTGCTTTTCAATTTGTTAGTGGACCGGATGGGAGGTTGGACCAGTTGTAGATGTTATACCAGTTGGACCGTCGGTTTGCTACAGTGAGACGGTCCAACCACGGTTTGAAACAGCCTAACTCAAAATCCTGGTTTTGTACTCTTTACAACTCGAAAACTTCACCGAAACCCAGTCCGACCTGTTTGACTGCTTGGTCCGATTCGGGTTTCAAAACATTGGTCTTGCCTATCAAGTTTATTTTGATTCATGATATTCTTGTGTGACCTAACTTTACATGTGTCACAATTTCCTTATGTGGTCCTAAAAGGTTGTAAGGCTTTGTCTATGGTCCCCCAAGAAAGAGAAAAGATATGTTTGTAGTCCAACAAAAAGTTGGAATTCTTTTTGTCCTCCACGTGTTCGACTGTCAGGCTTATGCCTTTTACATTTTCATTTCATGTGTGTTCACAATGGATGTGTGCTTGCACACTTATGTCAGACATATGCATGTTGCATTTCATTTCGCATTTTACTTTGTGTGTGTGCACACCTTTCTGCTGTGCTAACATCGCATGTCTGACTCATTTTTCATAAGTTGCATTTTTATCCTTAACAGCTAAGATATTTTGTTTGCATCTTTTGTGCTATCATTTGGACCACTTACAAGTGTCCCAATATTCTTTAGTGGCCTAGGGAAAATCACCTTTTTCCTTTTTTGGTTGTGGTCCCAAAAAATAGATGGAATCTTTTTCATTTTTGGACCAACATATGTTAGCCCCTGTTTGCTGACTTGGCAAGAATTGGGGAGCACGAAATTGATCTATATCTTCTTCATTCTTGTTCATTTGTGAACTAACCTTTATGTTTTTTTTTTTTTTTTTTTTGCCTTGCGCTTTGAAACTTTCAGAGATTTTTTATATGATTTTGTGCTAAACGCTTATCATCCTTCATCTTTGTTAAGCTAAAAGAAAGTTCATCTTCTTCCTTGTTTGTTTTTCTTTTTGAAACTAAATATCTATTTCGTTGGTGCTCTGAATTTTTCAGAGAGTTGTTCTTGGTTAGGTTCTTTTATATGGGTTTGTGCTAGAAACCTTCTTGTTTATCTTCATTGTTGAATGGTAGCTGGAATGTGGTTCCTTTGCTGATGTTGGAGTGTGTCTTCAGCGACTGAAACTTGGGTGGAGCTCAAGCGTTTTCTAGGAGTGAACCTGGTGTGAAGAGATCTATGGTGCAACAAGACATTAGATATTCAGAGTGTGGTGCTAAGTATAAAGTTGAACAGTGAGTTCTTTTTACTGTATCTTAGATCAACTTTGAACTATATCTTGTAATGTTTGTTGATTAGTGGATTTGCTTTTATCTGGACGAGGCCCCATGGATGTAGGCTAAAAGTAGATTTAGCTAAACCATGTATGTGGCTATGTTCTTTACTTTCTGCACTTGTGTTTGATGTGGTTAAAAACTAGAAATCTCTTAATCAACTTGGTAAATCATTCCGCTGCACTTAAAATGGGTAATCCAAACCCAACATCTTTGTCTTGGGATGACATAACAGCTCTTAGATGCATCCCTAGACAACGCAAAGCCTTCTTGAACTCTGATTGGAGCTAACTGATGTAGGCTTACATCAGCCCTGATTTTTTAGGCATAACATCATGCATCATAGAGTTCTCTTACATGAACGATAATTAATTGCTGAGAGCAACTTTCAAGGTTTTAAAACCCGACTCGGGAGGTGGCCCATTCAGGCAATCAGGTCACTGGTTAACTATTAAACCAGCGGTTTAACCAATGTTTGACAGGTTTAAAATCTAGCAAACACACCCCTAATAAATACCATCAGACCCTATAGGTTTGAAATCTAGCAAACACAACACTTGGCCAAATGCAAATCGGCGATCGACTAGGAGAGCAGTAGCGACGCACCGAGGAGGGTAGATCGGGTGATGGGGAGGATGAATCGGTAGTTGGCAAGTTGAGGTATCGCCGGAAAATTGTAGATTAGTGGTGGAAGTCAAACGGCCGCAGTGGCTTTTTTTCGAGAGATGATTGTGGATCTTCGTGAACGACGGCAAGAGCTTGGGAGAAGGTAGATCGATGGCTGAGGAGGCCTATCAATGTCGGAGAGGGCCAATCGACACTGGGAAATGGAAGTAAAATTGTTGGACAACAAAATATCACGCGGCGGCAGGAGATGAAGCATCACGGCCCCAGAGAAAGTCAGAAGGTGGTTTCTGACAGTAAGGGAAGGTGGAAGGCCACCAAAAAAGGGGAGGTCATCACCGATTTGCATTTCGCTAGAGGGTGTGTTTGCTAGATTTCAAACCTTAAGGGACTGATGCGTATTAATCAGGGGTGTGTTTGCTAGATTTCAAACTTGAAACAGTTGAAAGGGTAACCCAACCCGGAGAAGGCCCCGGGTCCCGATCCAACCAGTTAAACTGGTCGAGCCAGTCTGGGTTTTAAAACCATGGCAACTTTTCAAGGTGGCCTTAGGTCCCTCGTAAAAGATTCACATTCACTACAGCAAATAATGAAAGAGGAAAAGATGTCGGAGAAAAATCAATGCATATTGACTAGAGTTGTTGTCTGTTATGAGATGTTTTAAATTGGGTACGAATAGACTCGTCTCACCCAAGATGTTTGGAAGCAATCAAAATTAGCTACAAAAAGTTAGGAACATTTTCCTATCACCAATCTGTTAACTCTCACCAGTATTTCACGTTGTGCTTTAATATTCTCTTAAAGCACGTATTGCCGATTCAACAATTTCTAATTAACAGATTGAGTAACAGATTATATATATATTAAAATATATTTTATTAATCAAAATATGTTAAAATGTCATACCAACTCAAATAGGCGACAAATCTAATCTGAGGTCAGCCTGAATAAATTAGATAGTCATTTTTGATAGATAATACTTGAATATTTGTGAGAGAGAACAACTATATAAATGTTAAACTTTAAATAATTTATAATCCAAAATTTATATGATATTGATGTGTTAACAACAGATTAATTATAAAAAAAAAAATTTTGTTCCATCATCCTATAATAAATGTAATAATTTAGGTCAATAATCATATTAATTAGAATTTCAACTTTGTAAATACAAAATTTGCTTATAATAATAAAATTGTTTACAACCATGGAAGGCACTTTTATCATTAATTTCCTTTTTCTAGTTTTTTTAAGATCAATATTCTTTCAACTTATTCGAGGTTGAAAATATTAGGTAGTAGTCGATTTGTAGAAATGAATGAGAATAACAATGGGATAATTATTTTCATTCTTAGATTATAATATATTTCAATACAGTAGCTAAAAGGGAGAAATAAAGTCAGCCACTAGAGTCATATTCAATTTTTAAACTGATATAGATAAAGCAAAAGCACGTCGAATATGATGAAAAGAGTGAAGTTAGATTTGTCTATCTATACATTATCTATACATATATAGAAAGAAATATATTACAGCTACAAATATAGTTAGGTAAAATTTTCTTTTAATTCTAAAATATTTGATAAAATTTGTCCCCTACATTTATCCATGTAGTCATGACAATAGGATTTATAAACACTAACGGTCGTATTTATGTCAAGATTCCTTGTTAGGAATATATAGGATTTCAGGTCGTATTTATGTCAAGATTCCTTGTTAGGAATATATAGGATTTCAGCAGTGACGTACTTCCTCTTCTTATGCACATGGTGCTAAACCAAGATTTAAAATAATAATAATATATGTAAGACAAACTATAACGGAGAGACAAGAGGGATTTACCAATAAAATTAATATGTTTAATTAGTAAGAGTATGTTAAAATGCCAGGTAACAAGGTGGTGTCTTCACCAATTTTATATGCTACCTATAGGATGGTAACATTTAATCCATCCACTTCTAGGGTTCTTGTTCATTTCTAGAACATTAAAGGTTGCGTGTGGAAGACATGATAGCATTGGATTGGATGATGTTGAGCCCTCATGTGTTTTGATGTGCGAAAACTAATCAAAAAGTTGATTGTTATCTACCAAACATGCAAAGGTATGACAAGAGTCATAACCAAAACAAAAAAAAAAAAAAAAATGCAGTTTTCCTAATTGGTATGGCTGTGCATGAAACTAGGAACGACCGTTCCTAGTTTCATAGAGTTGCCTAGAGAAGCATTCCTCACAACATGACCACATTCCGATGATTTTGCTCTCTTCTGCCCAAAATGATGTCAAGTCGCTCACAATGGCACGACCAAGTTGTACGACCGTTCCAAGTAAGTCAAAAGTCAAAGTACTCAAATTCAAATGATATCGCACTTTTGACAAATCTTGAAGATGAAGCTTTGAAGTTCAAGTGTTTCAAGCGAAACGATCATGTAGCACGATCATTTCCCACTCAAAGATCGTTCTTGGCAAAACGTCAACGTTCCAAGAAGTCGTTTATGCTTCTGGAATTTTTATGGATTTTAATGAGCCAATGGAACGACCATTCCATGTGGTGGAATGACCGTTTGCAATGGTGGCATGCCCGCTCGCGATGGTGGAACAGTCATTCCATAAACCTCAAAGCTGTACAAAAGTAACTATTATGTTTGGAACTACTGTTCACAATGGTGGAACGACCGTTCTTTTGGGTTCTATAGCTTTTTAGAGTTGCATCAAATACAACAATGGCTCTTTACTTCAAAGGAGAGAGACAAGCAATAAATAGAGTGTTTTATTGCAAAGAAAGATAGGAAGAATATTAAAGAAACAAAAGTCTTATAAAAAAACATTCTTACACGTAATCCCTTGAGCAAAAAATCCAAATCAATATTACTCTCTTGTACTCATATTAAAAACATTTGAGAGTATTATTCTTATTATGTGTTTAAGCCTAGTTTAAGAGGCAATCATTCACAAACTCTTATTCAAACATCTTGTGGGTGAAATCCTATAAATCTAGAGGCAAAATCATGCCAAACTATTGTAAGGGACGAAATCCTATCAAACTAGTGTAAAGGGCACAATCCGATTCTAGTGGAACTTCAAGGAGGTTTCCTTGAAGAAGTGAATGTAGGAGGCTTGTGGATATAGCTTCGATTCGAACCACTATAAATCTCTGAGCATTTCTTCTCTCTTAACTCATTTATTATTCCTTGCCTATTTACTTGAACATCGTTATCACTTGTTCTCATTCATTGCTCGTATTTATTGCTCTCTCATTTATTACTCGCCATTGTTTATCTTTATTGATCATCAACATTCTCATTTATTGCTTATCATTGTTGTTGTTTTAAGTCCTTAACTTGTGTGATTGGTAAAATTTTTTATTCTGCAATTATTTTCATTGATTCCTATTCAAACCCAACCCCCCACCCCCCCGGTGCTTCACAATTGGTATCAGAGCTTGGGCTCTTGTGTAGAAACCTAACGGTTTCAAGAGTTAATTGATCTATATATGGCTAATACATCAACACCTTTCTTTAATGAAAATCATTCTACTACAAGACCCTCGTGTTTTGTGGTGTAAACTACACATAATGGAGAATTAGAATAAGACTTCATATTAGATCCATAGATTACAATTTATGGAAAATAGTAGATCAAGGGAACTTCATTCCCATGGACCCTAATACAAATCTTCCAAAAGAAGCAGATGACTACATGGTAGATGATGGAAATAAATTAAGCTTAAATGAAAAGGCTTTAATATTTTGTTTTGTTCTCTTGATGCTACAGGGTTTGGAAGAGTTTCGACATGTGAAACGGCTAAAGATGCATGGGAAATTCTTCAAACAACTCATGAAGGAACAAGCCAAGTGAAGGAATATCAAAAAGTGAGATGTTATTCCGTGACTACAAGCTATTTGAGATGAAAACCGGAGAAAGCATCACCGACATGTACAAAAGGTTTTCCAACGTGATAAACGACCTCAAAGGTCTTGAAAAGAGTTTTGAAACTTTTGAGCTTGTGAAGAAAATCATTCGTTCATTGTTGGAAAGTTGGACAATAAAAGTCACTGCTATTGAAGAATCCAAGGATCTCACCAAAATGAAAATGGATGAGCTCATTGGTAGCTTATTGACTTTTGAGATGAAGAGAAAGCCAAAAGAAGAAGAAAGCAAACTAAGGAGGGAGATTGCCCTCAAGACAATAATTGAAGAAGAGGAAGGTAAGATAAGATCAACCTCTTGGCAAAAAGATTCACAAAATTTCTTGGAAGGAACAAAAGTTTCAAAAGAGAAACTTCCAAATGTTCAAACCAAGAAATGACGATGCAAAAGGCAAATTGGACATCATTTGCCATGAATGTAAGAAGTCGGGCCATATTTGTCAAGATTGTTGTCAAGTCAAATGGAAGAAGAAGGACAAAAAGAACAAATTCTACAAGAAAAAGGTTCTTGCAGCCACGTGGAGTGAAAGTGATGACTCAAGTGATGAAGATAAGTCAAATGAAGAGCAAGCCAACCTTTGTTTCATGGCCAACGAATGCAATTTGGAAGGAGACTCTGAATTTGAGTTAAATGACTCCAAACACTATTATTTCAATGAATTCCAATGTGCATTTGCGTCATTAACGAAAGAATATGAAAAAGTTTCCTTAAGAACCCGTGTTTTAAAGAAACAAACATGTACTTCAAAGGCACAATCCGATTCTAGTGAAATACAAGAAGGTTCCCTTAAAGAAGTGGATATAGGAGGCTTGTCAATATAGCTTCGAAACACCATAAATCTCTGAGCATTTCTTCTCTCTCAACTCATTTATTATTCCTTACATATTTACTTGAACATCATTGTCACTTCTTCTCATTCATTGCTTAATTTTTGCACTCTCATTTATTGCTCACCATTGTTTATGTTTATTGATCATTAACATTCTCATTTATTGTTATCATTGTTGTGGTTTTAAGTCCTTATAACTTGTGTGATTGGTGAAAATTTTTATTGCTTGGTTATTTTCGTTGATTCCTATTTACCCCCGTCTAGGAATATTTGCCTTATAGGGTTCTACAAATGAAAATAGGATTGAATTGTAATATTATTGTCTTGCCTTTGGTGAAGTACTGGATTGGATAAGAATATTTATATAATATTAATTCAAAACACTAAATAGAATTTAGTAATTGTTTTAGATTATTATACTATAACATTTAAAATTAATTACTATATAATTTGTTATATTAAATAATTAGTTATAATTATATATATTAAATAAAAAATATATCATTTTGTAATATTATCTTAATACAATATTAATTTTTATTTCAATATATATATTTTTAATTATGATATTTGTATAATTATTAATTATAATAAACATGAATGAGAAATATTTAATTATTAACAAATTTATGTTAATAAATTTATTAAAAATACTTTTTTATATTATAAATAAAATTTATTATTCATTTTAGTATTTTTTTATTTTAGATAATAAAATTTAATTGAGAACAATCTAATGAAATAAAATTACAGGTTCAATTATTTTGAAATATATAAATAAATTTTAATAAGTGTAAAAAAAAAACAAAAAAACAAAAAAAAAAACCTAATCATTTGGAACAATCCAATCCCAACCTCTTAGAAATACACTCAAACATGGGAATGGACTAAAAAAAAATTAGGGGTGAACGATTCCACGCATCCTGCAATTTTTTGGAGAATCGGAACCAGGAACCGCACAATACAGGTTCCCAGAAAAAGGAACCGGTTAAATTCAAGGAACCAGAACCTGAAATGCAAGTTTCGTTTCTTACCCAAGTAACCTGTAAAAAATCAATTACCCACCTATTAGTTTAAAAAATAATAAAAATACCTTAAAAGTTTACAAATACACCTTAACAAATTAAGAAAACCTGCATATAGCAGTTTTCAACTTTTGATTACTCATTTATTTGTGTCCAATGTGACTCATAAATATTATACTAAATTTCTAATCATTTAATTAAGTATTGTATTAATGTTTATAACGTAATGTTATAATTAATTAAGTAATCACACTATAAATTCATAATGTAATATTATCATTAATTAAATTTTTAATCAAATAATGTACTAATGTAGTAAATTACTAATATTTATAATGTAAGGTTATAATTGTATAATTAATTAAGTAATCATTTAACCATGTAATTTTATAATTAATTAAGTAATCATATTATAATATAATGTTATAATTCATTAAGTAATCATACTATAAATCTATAATCTACTGTTATAATTTATTAAATTTCTAATAGTTTAATAAAATATTGTATTAATGTAATAAATTACTAATGTTTATAATATAATGTCATAATTAATTAAGCAAACATACTATAAATCTATAATTTAATATTATAATTAATTAAATTTCTAATTATTTAATTAAGTATTATACTAATGTTTATAATAGAATGTTATAATTAATTAAGTAATCATTTAATTAGTAATATACTAATGTTTATCAATTTATCATGTATAATTAATTAATTAATTACTAATTTACTATAAATGTACTTAGAACTTGATGATTGAAATAAATAACCAAACATTATATTATTATTCAATCAAATATACTATTTTTTTTCAAAAATAATTCTTTTAATAATATTAAAACACTTTTAATTAGATTCTAATTCCAATTATACACTTAATTAATCAAAACTTTAATATTATAATATATTAAGTTTTTTATATGTAAAATTTTTTAAATATATATATATATTTGATTAGGGTATTATAATATATTAAAGTTTTTTATATGGTGTAATTTATACGTATAATTGTATATATATTTAATTAGGTTATTGTAAAAATTTAATTTTTTCCACTTTAAATTTTTTTATACATAAAATTACGATAGACCCCCCATTCTTCACAGATATTTTATTTCAACCTAGGTTCCAAAATAGGCTCCAATCCGGGTACCAGTCCTCGATTCCAAACAAGTTCCAAACCGGGTACCCGCCCTCCATTCCAAGCAGGTTTCAAATAAAGTACCTACTGCAGGTTCTTTTCCCAGGTTCCGGTTCCTCCACATGTAGGAATCGAAACTAGAAAAGTATAATATCGGTTCCAAAAAAATTGAAACCCGAACTTATCTGAATAGTGTCGGTTCCGGGTAGGTTCCTATTCCACCCGTAGGTTCTGATTCTACCTGCTACCCATGCTCACCCCTAAAAAAAATAGTCCAATTTCAACCCATAACCCCACTCTGCAAACGTACCCAACTGAGCAAAATGAATGTTTACTGTACACAATTCACTGTCTAAATATAATAAGAAATTAGCAACTTCATATTTGCTATGAGTAATCACTATCTTCACATCTTGATTTGTTTAGTAATCAGCAACAGATTATCATCAGTGACTGCAGATCTACAGATACCAGCAATGAATGACTTGAGATTATTCAAATTAAATTCTTCTGCAGGACTGCAAGTCATCGCAAGATGCAATATCTTGAGGCACCTTAAATCCATGTTTCAGAGGAATGAAATGCAAGCAACTCAGGAGTAATTTTTAAAGAAGAGGACAATGGGTGAATGGTTAACACTTTGGTGGCAACGAGTAGGGGTTAAAAAAAAAAAAAAAAAAAAAAAATTCATCTGGGTTCAGAGATCAGATAGAGATATTTTTTGGAAAACACATTTGAATTTGAGAAGTGATCTTGCAGGCAATAGGAGGAAAAGACCAAAAACCAAAATAAAGCAAACAGAGCACAAGCAAAAGAGAACAACTACCTATATAGAAGATTGGCCTGCAGCCTTTGAATTTTTAGTTTCACAAATTAAGATAGTTTAAATCAGAAGAACATTCAACCGATTTCTCGACAAAGAGTGAAAGAGTTTTAACTATCTATTGATGCAAATAGAAAAAATAACTGTTGCTTTCTTGCAGTCTAATAATGCAACAATACAAGCACTATGATTGAAATATCAAACAAATCTAATCACCCTACATTTACCCTATTGATGTGGTGAAAAAACAAGAAACTTAAGATTTGCAAGATAACCATGTATTTCAAGAATAATGAAAAACAAAAACAGGGAATACATCCAAATATCTACCAGTGTAATTGAAGAATTCATTAAGGCCTTCTCCATTCTTCTGGTTTCAGTTTGCAATTCTGCACCAACAATTGAATTTTGCAGGCAGCATCCTAGTCTGCTGAACATCTGGTTTATAAACTATTCACATTTATGATTTAAATAAACATCGCTTCAGATAATGAATTAAGTATGCTTAACTAATCAATATTACACATGTAGATGCCAGTCACTTCTCTTTCAATGTGATTGCCATGATTCACTAGCAATTAAATGCCAAGAAGATTGCAACTATGGCTACTAAATCTCTCTAAATGGCAATCTCCATTCTCAATATAACGCAAGTATCAACTCCATGAACAAGTTTATGCTAGTGTATTGAGCCTCAAAATACTTTTTATAATACCAAAAATGATTTCAAAAAGTCGAAACACACTTCATAGGATCTCTTTCAGAAAATCCTTTTAGATATTTTGATAAAAGATTTTCTCTTCAAAAGCACTATGAAACCCACCTTTAAAGTTCTCAGTGGACAGAAATCATCTTCCCCTAAATGCAATCCTTGGAATATAGTTGTGTGACTCGTGTAATATGACAGCTGACTCTAAAAATTGATTATTCTTCATACTCATTGCAATTACATGGATCTTTATGTTAAGAGAATTCCAAAGAGGCAAAAAAATAGTAAAATCACCAACATCACATAGACAAGGATCAAGTTGATAGGTTGCTCTGCGAATGGTTTTCTAGTATTTAACACTTCACTAGTGCAGCAGGATAAAAACCCATCTAACAGTAGAATTTTAAGTGAAAGAAGGAACAATCTAGCAAATGATACAAACATGAAAGAATTTGTCACAAATAAGCAAGTAATGAAACATGAATGAACTAGCATAAGAATAAACAAGAAAGCAGCTGATGTTATTCAAGACTGACAAATAAGAGCATATAGAGCAACAATTATTTGCTATCCACTCGAAATTATGCTAGTGTCCTGTTGCACCAAAGTTAAAATCTGTTGCAGAAGCCTCAAACTAATCATGTAAGATTGAAAATTTTAAAAAGGTAAAATGCATTATGGTAATGATAAAAATTATAAAAAAAACTGGAGCTCTTGTCCACCATCCTAATACTAGCAAGTCCATGCAATGCCAATTACCGGCAAGAGAGCTGCCAAAAATACTACAGAAGTTGGCAAACTAAGAAATTGACCAATTGTTTGTGCAGTTGGCAATCCGCTAACCAAGGAGTATCCCCACAATTCCTCAAGACTCTACAACTTTGCAAATTAATGAGGATACCGAACTCTATTTTATAGAGGAATTGTCTTAGTCATTTGGCCTCCTGAGAGAGCAAAATGTAATTCCAAATGAATAAATGCGATGGTGATGGTGATGGTGATGGTGATGGTGATGGTGATGGTGTTGGTGTTGGTGTTGGTGTTGGTGTTGGTGTTGGTGTTGGTGAGCCGTATAAAGACAAACAAGATTATGTTGCTCAAATATGGAGTCACAAAACAGCCCTAGACCATAAAATTAGAAAACTTTTAAGCACATAAGTAGAAATGTGTGTGTAAAGAAACTTCTATTTCTACCAACCATACCTTTGCTCAGATATTCATCATGCTCTGGCAAGCCTTTGACAAACTCATTGTTTAGGTTGCTCCAGAGAAAAAGTAAATAAATAGTAAGATAAATATTACACCCCTCATAAAACTAACAACCATAATGAATAAAAAATCAAAAACAAAAACAAAAGATCAAATTCTATATCAAATGATTACTCTAGTATCAAATGATTGAAAACAAAGAAAAATTACTTACAATACTCTAGGATCAAATGATTGAAAACAGCAAGGAAAGTCACAACTAAAGATTTCCTCCCACTGCATCATCATAAGGCTACACTAGAAGTTACTAAAATAAAGACAGAGATGCCATTAGGGGAACATAACACTTCATTCTCCTTCTATATCTTCTGAATGATAAAAAGAAGCTGCTAGAATGTTGTTTTAAAAGGACTGCTTCTTGTGAAGCAAACCTTGCTGAGCCGGGCTAATCTAGAGTCTGTCAGTTAATATGTTATTTTAAGGTTAGTTGTGAACTGAAACATTCACACCTCACTCCGTAGGTTTATATGCTTCTCCACTCTACAACTCGCATATTTCTGAACTAAGCAACTTAAAGAAAAAATGAATTCACATATAACATTTACATCTTTTAGAATAAAAGTGGTGAACAATATATGCCATATGAAAGATCTATATTGTTAAATAGTGCACATAACAAATGAGCAGCTTCAAGAATAGTAAAAGTAACAAGACAGTTGTAAGCAAATGCATATAGTTCAAGCAATTAATAGAAGTATCGACATTAGTGAATGAAGGTGAATTGACTCTTCTATTGAAAGTACACCATAAATATGTATATTAAAATGTGTTTCCTATGTAAATAAAATAAAATATATGTATCTTAATTTCAACATCTCTATCATCAGCTCTAAATTTTATATAAGGCCCAAAAGGCTAGTTACCAGATTGTCTTCGATATGCTGTACTATCTGGTCACAACCCAAATCAGGAGAAGCTTACACGAGCGCTGATGAAAGGTCAATCATGTAGGAACAATTTCCACTATGTATACAAAACTTATGTCTACAAAATTGTCATTTCTTTAAGCACTGTAATTTGTTTCAAAAAAATTAAGAATCAAAACATTATCAAGTTCGTTGCTGCACCAACAACAAAAGGTTCCATCAACAATCGAGTCAAGAAGTAAAATAGGATACCCAATGTAATGGATATGGGGAGGGCAGGAAGAGCTTGACGGCACACAGACAGCAAAATCAGAGTACACCCAAGTCCAGAAATAATTGCCAGATAACAAGCATATACAGTCATCAAATCATACATTGCAGCCCTCCCCACAAGAACACTGTAGAAAACAAAGTCTCCAAGACCAAGTTTGATACCTCTACTTGCTGCCACACCATCCTCCAAGGCATCCCTCCCTGTCGGCTCCCCCAACCCCATCAAATCAACAAGAGGCGACATCTCCTCCTCCACAACAATCTCATTTTCCCTATTGACAACCAATGTTGAATACTCGGATGATGAACCACTACTTGATCCATATCCTTCCCTCAAATGACCCACCAACGGCAACATCTCCACTGCATCGTCATTCGTTTCATGTTCGACACTCCCAAAACTATCAGCATTCACCACAGTATACTCAGGATTCCCACGGTTTTCTCTACGATCCACATTGTCCCTAGACACAGCTTGCAACTCCATAGACCCAGAATCCGAAACCCCACCTACCAAGTGCCCCACGCCTGACCTTCGGTTTCTCTCACTATTTGAAACAGCTGGCCGAGCTTCATAAACCAAAGCAGGAAGTTCCTCATCCCGGCTTGAGGCCAACTCCACCAACAACTTAAGTGGGCCACCAGGTGCCAAAACTGCAACCAAATCATAAACAGCTAATGCCACCAACAAAGCCCACGTAGTCCACTCAGGCAACTTCGTAAACCACGCTGCCACAATAATTCCCAAGCACACCATATACCCTTGCCTCAACACAATGGGTATCCCACCGGAAAACACCGACAACACACCCACAACAGTAAAATTAAAAAGCAGCACAAAACACGTTATAGAATCAACAGGTATCGAATAATGCTGAACGATTGACAAAAAGATCGAACCACCCATTGTACCTAACAAGGAACACAATAATGCTTCAAAATCAGTTTTTCCTTCTGGATGATCATACAAGGGATTCGAAAAACTTTACGAAAACCTAAATGAATTGATTTTTTTTGGAAATTGTCATTTCATAATATCATACCAAACACATTTTCAGATATTAAAATGATTGTGAAAGAACAGACATATTAAAAAGATCGAACCACCCAGTTTACCTAACATGGAACACAATAATACTTCACCATCAGTCTGACTGAATTGAATTTTTTTGAATATAATCCTAAAACTATTTCAAATACAGCTTTTCATTCTGGATAATAGTACAAGGAATACGAAAAACTTTACGAAATCCCAAATGAGTAGCAATGTTTTCGAATATAATCCTAAAAACTATCATTTCACAATATCATACCAAACACATTCTCAGATATTGAAAATAACGAAATAAAACTGAAATTGGGCAATCAAATAAAATACAAGGAAAAGAGTAATTGGAGAAAAAAAGATACCCAACACGAAAAAGGCGGAGAAGCGCATGTAATTCTTCAAGAAGTTGGTGAAATTGTAGTAATAAAGGATGACAAGCAAGAAGGTGACTATGGCAATGAGAACAACGAAGACAAGGGCATTGAGGAGGGCGCCTTCGAGCTTCTGGGAGGTGGAATCTTGGGGGTTTTCGATGTAGACGAGATTGGCGGCGGTGCGAATTGGAGGGTCAGAAAGGGGATTGGAAGAAGAGAGGGAATAAACTAAAAGAACAACAAGAAGCATGCAAAGAGACACCGGAGACATCACTCCGATGATCTCAGTACCCACTGACTCCAAGATGCTTGACTCCATTTGCCGGAATTATACGCCTTTGGTCAATACATTTTGGCAGTGGAGTGGGAATTCTTCAAATGCTTTCTTTAACTTTACTGTCTGTTATGGATGCTTTTTTATTTTTTTAATTTGGGGGTGTTTTAGTAACCCCATTGATTGGCATTTATTGTACGGTTCTGAAAATGTGATCTTAATCTCAATATTTATATTTATATTATTTTTAGAGTGCAACTAAAGATTTCCTCCCACTGCATCATCATAAGGCTACACTAGAAGTTACTAAAATAAAGACAGAGATGCCATTAGGGGAACATAACACTTCATTCTCCTTCTATATCTTCTGAATGATAAAAAGAAGCTGCTAGAATGTTGTTTTAAAAGGACTGCTTCTTGTGAAGCAAACCTTGCTGAGCCGGGCTAATCTAGAGTCTGTCAGTTAATATGTTATTTTAAGGTTAGTTGTGAACTGAAACATTCACACCTCACTCCGTAGGTTTATATGCTTCTCCACTCTACAACTCGCATATTTCTGAACTAAGCAACTTAAAGAAAAAATGAATTCACATATAACATTTACATCTTTTAGAATAAAAGTGGTGAACAATATATGCCATATGAAAGATCTATATTGTTAAATAGTGCACATAACAAATGAGCAGCTTCAAGAATAGTAAAAGTAACAAGACAGTTGTAAGCATATGCATATAGTTCAAGCAATTAATAGAAGTATCGACATTAGTGAATGAAGGTGAATTGACTCTTCTATTGAAAGTACACCATAAATATGTATATTAAAATGTGTTTCCTATGTAAATAAAATAAAATATATGTATCTTAATTTCAACATCTCTATCATCAGCTCTAAATTTTATATAAGGCCCAAAAGGCTAGTTACCAGATTGTCTTCGATATGCTGTACTATCTGGTCACAACCCAAATCAGGAGAAGCTTACACGAGCGCTGATGAAAGGTCAATCATGTAGGAACAATTTCCACTATGTATACAAAACTTATGTCTACAAAATTGTCATTTCTTTAAGCACTGTAATTTGTTTCAAAAAAATTAAGAATCAAAACATTATCAAGTTCGTTGCTGCACCAACAACAAAAGGTTCCATCAACAATCGAGTCAAGAAGTAAAATAGGATACCCAATGTAATGGATATGGGGAGGGCAGGAAGAGCTTGACGGCACACAGACAGCAAAATCAGAGTACACCCAAGTCCAGAAATAATTGCCAGATAACAAGCATATACAGTCATCAAATCATACATTGCAGCCCTCCCCACAAGAACACTGTAGAAAACAAAGTCTCCAAGACCAAGTTTGATACCTCTACTTGCTGCCACACCATCCTCCAAGGCATCCCTCCCTGTCGGCTCCCCCAACCCCATCAAATCAACAAGAGGTGACATCTCCTCCTCCACAACAATCTCATTTTCCCTATTGACAACCACTGTTGAATACTCGGATGATGAACCACTACTTGATCCATATCCTTCCCTCAAATGACCCACCAATGGCAACATCTCCACTGCATCGTCATTCCTTTCATGTTCCACACTCCCAAAACTATCAGCATTCACCACAGTATACTCAGGATTCCCACGGTTTTCTCTACGATCCACATTGTCCCTAGACACAGCTTGCAACTCCAAAGACCCAGAATCCGAAACCCCACCTACCAAGTGCCCCACGCCTGACCTTCGGTTTCTCTCACTATTTGAAACAGCTGGCCGAGCTTCATAAACCAAAGCAGGAAGTTCCTCATCCCGGCTTGAGGCCAACTCCACCAACAACTTAAGTGGGCCACCAGGTGCCAAAACTGCAACCAAATCATAAACAGCTAATGCCACCAACAAAGCCCACGTAGTCCACTCAGGCAACTTCGTAAACCACGCTGCCACAATAATTCCCAAGCACACCATATACCCTTGCCTCAACACAATGGGTATCCCACCGGAAAACACCGACAACA
The DNA here is from genome assembly GCF_008641045.1 of Pistacia vera. Lineage (NCBI taxonomy): Eukaryota > Viridiplantae > Streptophyta > Magnoliopsida > Sapindales > Anacardiaceae > Pistacia > Pistacia vera. The sequence continues at coordinate 319,294 of NW_022196431.1, forward strand.
CACCCACAACAGTAAAATTAAAAAGCAGCACAAAACACGTTATAGAATCAACAGGTATTGAATAATGCTGAACGATTGACAAAAAGATCGAACCACCCATTGTACCTAACAAGGAGCACAATAATGCTTCAAAATCAGTTTTTCCTTCTGGATGATCATACAAGGGATTCGAAAAACTTTACGAAAACCTAAATGAATTGATTTTTTTTGGAAATTGTCATTTCATAATATCATACCAAACACATTTTCAGATATTAAAATGATTGTGAAAGAACAGAGATATTAAAAAGATCGAACCACCCAGTTTACCTAACATGGAACACAATAATACTTCACCATCAGTCTGACTGAATTGAATTTTTTTGAATATAATCCTAAAACTATTTCAAATACAGCTTTTCATTCTGGATAATAGTACAAGGAATACGAAAAACTTTACGAAATCCCAAATGAGTAGCAATGTTTTCGAATATAATCCTAAAAACTATCATTTCACAATATCATACCAAACACATTCTCAGATATTGAAAATAACGAAATAAAACTGAAATTGGGCAATCAAATAAAATACAAGGAAAAGAGTAATTGGAGAAAAAAAGATACCCAACACGAAAAAGGCGGAGAAGCGCATGTAATTCTTCAAGAAGTTGGTGAAATTGTAGTAATAAAGGATGACAAGCAAGAAGGTGACTATGGCAATGAGAACAACGAAGACAAGGGCATTGAGGAGGGCGCCTTCGAGCTTCTGGGAGGTGGAATCTTGGGGGTTTTCGATGTAGACGAGATTGGCGGCGGTGCGAATTGGAGGGTCAGAAAGGGGATTGGAAGAAGAGAGGGAATAAACTAAAAGAACAACAAGAAGCATGCAAAGAGACACCGGAGACATCACTCCGATGATCTCAGTACCCACTGACTCCAAGATGCTTGACTCCATTTGCCGGAATTATACGCCTTTGGTCAATATATTTTGGTAGTGGAGTGGGAATTCTTCAAATGCTTTCTTTAACTTTACTGTCTGTTATAGATGCTTTTTTCTTTTTTTAATTTGGGGGTGTTTTAGTAACCCCATTGATTGGCATTTATTGTACGGTTCTGAAAATGTGATCTTAATCTCAATATTTATATTTATATTATTTTTAGAGGTTAAACTAGCGCTCTTATCAAGCCGAGCCGAGCCGATTTTTGGCTAAACGATTTCGGCTTGATCAATTGAGATATGAGTTTGAGTTCGAGTCGAGCCATACGAGCCGCTGATTTTCTGGCTGGTCTCGAACTCGTTAAAAGAGAGAGAGGATTCGAGTTTGGTTCTCGAGCCGGCTTAACGAGCCGAATTCGAATCGGCTTATTAGCCACTAAAAGAGCGTGCATATTTGAACACACAATCCAAGAATGTGCAAACACACTAATTTTAATTATGATAAAAAGGAAATCAACTATTCTTGTTCCAGCTAGATGTTCCAGACACTAGTAGCCTTACCTGTAGTCAGTGACCCTGCTTAACTAAACACCCATTAACTCCAATTAATTATGGGTTTTTATGGCCACCAAGATCTTACGCGTGCCATATACTTCGCAGTATTATAATAATTAGTTAAGCAGAGTTTTAAAGTGTTATAGCTAGTTGACTAGAGTTTAGTTAATATTTTACTGTAATTAGTTGTGAGTAACAATACCATGTAAGTGTTGTAAAGTTTTCGAAGTAATCAATAACAAACAGTACACTTCTTCTCCAGTTTCTCTGATTTCGTTTATAACATTAACATGTAGCCTCTGCAAAAGCAATTTAGATCTGCTTAAGCTCTCGGTGGTCATATAAATGTCCATAAAAGAGACAAAGCAAGGTTGAGGCAATCACCTCCAAGGGATGGTCAGTACCCACTTCTTAATCACCTCCAATAGGACGGTTGACGGTAGGAACAATGGACACCACAAGCACGACAGCAATAAGACGGCGACGGTGACAGCATGGTGGTGGATTGGGTGATTTTTTCTTTTTCACTTTTAGGGATTTTTAACAAATGGGGGAAGAGATTGTGTTTTCTTCAAATTTTTACAAATTTATTATTTTTTCAAATATTAAGTAATGAAAATTACAATTTAAAGCTCCATAGTATCAAAAACCCTCTATATCAACCCTTTCTTTTCGAGCCAGATTGGGCTCGTGAGCCATTCAAGCCGAGCCTAGCACTGATCGAACTCGGCTCGCAAATATTCACGAATCGAGCCGAGCCGGCTCGATTATAGCGAAGTCAAGTTTTGAACGAGCTTGACTCGAGCTAAGTCTAGCCGGCTCGCAAGCCGCTCGATTACCACCCTTAGGTTGAACTGATAAAAAAATGTTGATAAATTCATAGTTTAAATTGATAATATTTTCCAAATTAGTCGGTGTTCACGACAAAACAAAGACAAACACACAAGGGTTACGTTAATGTTACATTGTCGAAACTAGTGGGTGCTTACACAAAAAAATAAAAACCCATAGAAAGTTAAGGTCGTAATTTCAGAAACTACTCATGTTTACTACAAAAATACCAAACACCCTAGAGTTTACTAAAAAAAAACCTTTTTAATTTACTTTAATATGGTAGAAATGGAAAAAAAAACAAATTATTCCACCCCCTAGTTTTGGTTAAACACTTTGTTTGCGAGTTTTTTCCTCAACGGTTTTGGAGAGTTTTTAATTAGACTTGTTTTGATGTGTTTTAAAACCATTACTTGTCAAATTTTTTACGCACTAATTTTGACTGACTCAAAAATCCTAAAACCGATGTAGTGTATTTTTGAGGGGTTTATAAATCCCCCCAAATCGGGGTGTTTTGGTTAGTTTTAAAATTTTATTCCTTAAATACTTTATCTACTACAAAACTATCTCAATCATATCCCAAAAAAAAAAAAAAAAAAAACATTTTAACCATATTGTGTGCGTCTCCAATTATATTAAATATAAAATAATTTTAAGCAATCATAAAAAAAAAATTATTAAAATCTCATTTCTAGATGCTTTTGGAGAAGTGGAGCTATAATTTTTCAATCATTCCAGATGCTGCAAAGAATGGTGAAGAATGATAAAGAGACTTTATAACATTTGAAGATATAAAATACTAATAAGTAGAATACAAATAAAGAACCCTTACCTTGTAATTGAAAAAAAAAAAAAAAAAACTTCAAAGTACTAATTGAAATTGGGGTATTTTTATGGGTATATATATATAATTTTAAAAAAACTGTCAGAACCACTAGAAAATAAACTCTTAAGCGCAGGTTAAGTGTTTTAAAAACCGCTATTAAAAGCCCCTCAAAACCGCTACGGTGGTTTACTCTTGTAACTGCTATCATGAATCTCCTAAGCGAACCCTAACGAATCTAGGTGCTTTTGAAATTTCTTCTTTAGATTTATAAAGTTTGTCAAAAGTTTCCTTTAATTTTAAATTTTTGTACAAATTTCAACCATCAAATTATAACTAAAACAAAAAACACTAATTCATTTCAAAAACTATCACAAAACATTTTATTTTAAATGATATAAGAGTGAGTGTAAATTGCTGAGATGAATGCAAGTAAATGGAGAAACAAATGTAGCAAATATAGCTGTAGAATTAACCTGAGTGAAAACTCATGGTTTTCCAATGTAGCCTTATCAAAATAATGGTGATTAGATATGTTTACATCTATTTCAAAGGAATAGTTTTATTGTAGCATGAGGTTCTTTGTTGGTGTTTATAACAAGGTTTTAAAACCTGATTCAGCCTGGTCGATTAAACCGGTCCAATCAGAACCGGCATAATGCTTACATGCATTCCAATTGCTTCACTTCATTGCCAAATTCTGCTTTCTTTGTTTCATGGACTAATCGAATAATACTGTAATGGTTTGGCTCTATCAACCCAATATGGCATAGCTTACCAAACACCTTCACATGAACATCGAAACAACACCCTACATTACAAAAACAAACTAAATCAACAGCAACCAGACAACAAATATCAACCATTCTACATTACAAAACAAGATAACAATCTATCTCAACGAGATTAATAATATATATAATATAATACATTATTAATAATATGAATTTTCATATTAGTTCATTCATTTTCAAATTTCATTATACATTATAGAGCAAAAATTATTCTTCATTACAGAACAAAATAACAAAATATATTCAACATCAATCACTCCATTCGTTTTTAGATTTTCACAAATATTAAACATAACCCTAAATTTTAGCTACAAAAATGGAAAACAGGCAACATTATCACCTCAATGAGGTGTTTTCATTACAAATGCATAACCTAGCTAATATTCCCGATTTGGTCATATTTTGTCCAAAAATAAATGCTAACTAAAATACGAAATAAGAATTAAAACCACTGGGGAAATACATTTATTAAGAACAAGCAAAACACAATTTACACAGAGTTACTTTGATTCGAAATAAAAACAACCAATATAAGCACACGCGCAGGCGCACACACACACACATTTTTATAATCGGGAGTGTCCAGGACAACTTATGCGCACTTCAACTAATTTTTCGAGACCCTAAAATTGTTAGTTGGATAAGAACTCTAGTGGTCACCTTTATTAGTATCTGGAGGGACTCGAACTCAAAAACTCATAAAACATTCTTTTGTTCTTTTACCATCATGTCATCATATATATATATATATAATTCTGAGAGATAGGTTATATTATTGCCATTTTGAAGATATAAAATTCTTTCATTTTGCCATGTAAGAAGATTGTCCTACAAATGGCAAACATTTGATTGGTGATGAATTACATTCTTTACATTTGACTCGATATTATTGATCATGATGTAAAATAGATTGATAAGTTGGATTTGATTGTATATATGACATAATGTAATTGGTGTTTGATATTATTCGTTATTAATGAGAGATATTAATAACCTTATTGATTGATTGTTGTTTGTTTCACATTGACAATAAATATTATCATTTACCTACAGATAGATTTATGTGAATTTAAAGATCTTATATGTTGTATCTCATTTACAATACAATAACACTACTCTTACAAAGGCCCATACAAAGAAGATTCTACAAAGTGACGTTGCAATGCCACATCACTTGACACGTCATCACTTGCCATGTCATCCATTTCAATATATCAATCTTCTTCTCCATGCTTTCTCTTTCGCGCTCTTCTCCTTCTCCATCACCGTTTTTGGCTGCTCTGCTAACTGCTCTTCTCCATCTCCATCTCCATTACTCTCTTCATCTTCATCTTCATCGCTCTTCTCCATCTCCATTGCTCTTCTCCATCTCCATTGCTTCTTCATCTTCGCGCTCTTCTCCATCTCCTCTTTTCATCTTCATCACTCTTCTCCATCTCCATCGCTGACTTCATCTTCACGCTCTTCTCCATCTCCATCACTCTCTTCATCTTCGCGCTCTTCTTCATCGCCTTGTTCTCTAGAAGCTACTGAGAGGTAATCTTCATTTTCCTTCAATAAAATGTTTTGGACATTTTCTGGTTTGGAACTAACTTATTTCTTAACTCAGAGGTTGGAACTTGGACGTTGATATGGAGAAAGATTCTTTGTTGCATTAAGGACGGTAAGTGGTCTTTTGCCCTTGGTTGAACTTGAATGTGGTCTATTAATTGGTATTTAAATAAGATTTTTCCAACATTTTCCACCAAGTTGTTGGTCCATTTTTCTAGGTTATTGCTTGTTTTGGTTGTTGTTGCAGCTGTTCATACTTGGGGTAGTGTTTTGGTTGTTGTTGGCTATTTTCCTGATTGGCTGCTCTGAGAATGGGTGAAGTGGTTTTGAGCAGTGAAGAAGCAATGGAAATGGAGTTGGAGACAGAGAAGAACGAGACTAGGAGGGAAAAGGAAACCTAGGAGAAAACAAATATTTCATTTTGATTTTTAGATATTCTTAAGCCAATGGCTGATTTATTTTTGATTGTAAACCTGCTGTATAATAGGTCTAACAGCAGTGCAAAGCATGTATATTATTTGCATTATTGCTCAATGAAATTAGACCATTCCGGTGTTTTCAGTTTTTCATTTTGTGTGCCAACTTCTCTGCAGTGCTTTTTCTTACAATTCTCCAACTCAAAAACCATCAATTATGAGATAAGGGAGACAAGAGGAATCTCTTCTCTTATTTAATTAGCTAGGAATCTGATGTTGACTTGGCTCTAAACATTATATCAGCTACATTTATGCAATGTCTCCCACCTGCTACGCAACTCTTTTTCTTTAACTTCAAAATCATACTAGTATCTTCACGTTGCTAACAATTCATAATTTTTTTTCTTTTTGATTCAGAGGTTGTGCATTGCGTTGACTCTATCTCCTCTGCAGCAGTACATTGGATAGCAATCCAGTTTGGCTTGCCTTCCTATATAAAACATGATATATTTAGCTTGGAATTTTAGTGCATTCTTCATATTTAGTGTTCTTAGTTTGGAATTTTATTGGTTTCTGGGATATATATTTAGCTTTTATTGCTCCATTTCAGATTTTTGTTTTGTGGAACAGCTCATATATATGAGATGAATATATTGCTCTGTTGAATAGCTGACTCTTAATATCCTTGTTGAATGACAAGATTGAGTTATATTATTGATGCCCCAACGTACCTGGATTAGTAATTATCATTAGATGTGAATGTTTAAGCAACAGAATGATTTAAGATTCACATGTAATGGTGATTATCTTTCTATAATTATATGATTTAGCAAATACCAAAAAGCACATCATGAAGGTAAAGGAATAAAAGGTGACCCAGAAGACAAAATCAAATCCTCAATTCAATTACTGCAGGAATATTTGGTAACATATTCATAAGAAATACAAACTTCGTAAACTTATTTGATAGAAACATAAATTACTAATGTACAAAAGCCTAAGTAGCTAGCTTTACAAGACTGTCATGGTAATTCAAACCTCATTGAAATGGAACTGGAACACCTTGCTTTTTGTTGACAATGGCCATTGCCAAATATCGGATACCTATTCCAATAGGTGTTTGGTCATCAGGTCCTTCCCAGAAGGGAGCTTCACCATCACCCACAAGACGCTAATATCCTGTCCTTGGAGACTTAACTTGCTCCTCTGTGCAGTTCTATAGTAGTGCTTCCACTCGGAAATTTATTCCAAGAGAACCAAGAAACTGGGACTGAGTAATCGGACCTTGGACAGACACATTCTCTGAAAACATGTTGGAAAACAATGATAATTTATCTTCATTACTCGCTTTCATGTTTTAAGTACTTCAATAAGTAAGAATAAAATTAAGAATTTGACAAACCCAAATGACAAGGTTCTGCACCTGAGGCTTCCTCAACAGAATGCTTGACAGAAGCAAAATCAACATATGCACTGAGATCGGCAGTCCCAGGATTATCAAATATGTTGTCAAATTTATGTTTTCGAATTGCCTGCAATATTGGGTTATTAGGAAGAAAATTGATAAGTGAAAAAAAAAAAAAAAAACAAAAAAAAGGAACAGGACTTTATATTTGCAAGTTGTCTAACGGATCAAGATTGACACTAAAGTAAATAATCTTATCTTACAAGTTTTCAGCAGAACAATGATGAGGTTTATACTCCTCATGAAACAAGAAAGGTACAAAAATATAGCTTTTTTTTTTTTTTCTTTTTTTTTTTTTTTCAACACAACTATTTACCCAGACCCATAATGTGATGATTTCAAAAAAATTTGCATGTCCATTGTTTCATAATAAGTGGAAAAATTGCAAGACTAAGAAAGAATTCTAAGGGTGCAAACCATCATATAGTAGGCAAAACAGTCAAATTTTGTCCAGCTGGTAAATGAACAGATGGAATTTCACTGATAAGAAGGCTTACTTGTTTATGGATGATAAACATATAAAAGATGAAAAGCATCTAAAATAAGCAATCTTAAGGCACCAAACCTGCAGACTATCTGAGACTACTCCATTCAGGCCATAATCAATTATAAGAGCTCCCCCCTTCATTTGAGCCTATCCTCTTTGCTATTGTATTAGTCAACTCTATTGCTTTGGGGCAAACCTCAATGTGCTCAAGTTTCTCTTGTTCTTCAGCTACAGCCCACTTGCAGCGCTTCACCAGGAAGAGAGTTTCAGGTGTTGGCTGTGGAGAGAGAACATAATGGAACCTAAAGGATACACGTAAGATGCATCGATATATGTAGAAAGACAAATGATGTAAGACCAAATTCAAAATCCTTACGATGAATCTTTAGTGACATCAACTAATTTTTCACACCAGCCACGGGAAGCCCTCTGGAGATAACATTTCAAATTAGAAACATACATTACACCATAAAGTAGTTTCTTTGGGAGACAGAAATAGAAAGTAGCTAAAACAAACTTGAACTATTGAATTGGTAGAGCATCATAAAATTCATGGGCCTGCTAGCTAAAACAAACCTGAAACTGATGAAGTGGCAATGATCACACCATAAAGACCTACAAAACACTATAGAAAATGCAGCAACCAAGTTGCAATAACAGAGAGAACTGCAAAAAACCAACCTCCCTTGGAAGAGCCTCATCACTAGTACCAAATATCCCTATAGTCACACAAACAAAAACATAGAGGTGTTGCATCTCTAGACCCCTTCAGTATGCTACAATTGCTACTATGTTGCAACAGTCCCAAAACCTCCCCTGAAAACCTATACAGAACTGAGCCAACTATAACCACATATAATAGGCCCGAGCTTCACAACAGTGCACAAACACAGCAGAAACAAAAAATGCAGCTTACAAGCTATAAATCCATCGAATTCTCCCAAAACCAAACTTCTCTACAGAACATTGCACATATAGCAAAAAAGGTGCAGTATTCAAGTTGCAGCAAAAACAAATATCAAAGGACACTAATCATGTATTGAAATCCCACATGCTTCGGTATCCAACAATGCTGCAATTATATAACAAAAGCCATGTTATCTATCAATAAATAGAATAAAAATAAGAAAATAATCAACAAAATTGATAATTACTAAATTTTTACCTTCAGCTTTTTTTATCCTTTTCTTGTTTTCGCAATTTCTTCTTTTTTATTTTACAAAGAATTTGTTCAACCTTCGACTGTTTTCTTTTTAATGAGGACGACCTTTGCTGCGAACAGCCCGTGGACTAAGAATATTACAATTCCCTTATTTGGAGGTACCATCTAGACTTTCACAATTCATTCTACTATTAGCTGACATGTTTTCTCTTTTACCATTCCTGCCAACACCTTCATTCGACATCAATTTTTTCTTAAGATCATTGATCACTTCTATCACCATATTACAATCATCCTCACTGTTTGATGCTAAGTCTGCTACAGTAGAAAATAAATTAGACAAGTGATCAAATCTTTGTCCTTCAAGATTGATGCTCCAATTATTATAACTTATTTTAACCTTGGTGTGACATTTGTTTATATTTTTCCTCCATCGCCTTAAAATGTACTTTTCTGGTACATGAGAAATTTCCTTATGAATCAACACCACAATTGCATGTCGACATAAGATTCCTTTAAACTCAAACAACTGACAATTGCAACGAACATCACAAGTTGCTTCGTTAAAACATACCATAAAAGGGACACGACGATGAGTCTCTCCAACCCTAACATCTTCTTTTATTATAAATTCCATATAGGAATCATTCTCTTTGAAAGAAGATATTTCACAATGGAGCTTAGCAGTAAGCTCTTGTTGAAACTCTTTGAATTTCGCAATGGTATATGCATCTTGAAATTGTTTCTCAATACTATAATTGCTTATGTAAGGGATCTATGATTTGAAAGATTTAAAATTAGCCTCTGTTTCTTTCTCCACTTTATCATGCAATGCATTCTCATACTGTTCCACAAATTGTTTTAAGGTGGTTTTTGAATTAACATATCCATCAAAGAATGCATGCATACTTTCACTACGTTGAGTGGTAGACATACCTGCCTAGAAAGTATCTTTTACAAATGCTAGCACCCAACGTCGTCTTTCATTATACAATCCAAGTAACCATTCATTGGCCTGAAGGTTGTGTTCTTCAATGAACCTATTCCAGCGTTCTTCAAACTCCTCATGTGTCAATGAATCATACACTGCATTTTTTAAAGAAAACTTAATAGATTCATATTGGGTATAACCTTTTAACTTTTCAGGCAATTTCTTCATTATATGCCACAAACACCATCTATGTCGTGTACCCGGGAACACAATCTCAATCGCATTTTGCATTGCCTTATCTTGATCAGTGATATTATTGCCTTTGGAGCACAATTCATCATACATGCAAGCCAAGATTGAAAAAGCCATACAAATGTCTTTGTGTCCTCGTTAGAGATTAACCCACAACTAAACAATCTTGAATATCCATGATGATCAACACCAACAAAAGCCGCAAACGGCATATTATACTTATTGGTCAAATATGTAGTGTCGAATGTCATAACATCACTGAATTCTTTAAATGCAACTCTACTTCTTGCATCTACCCATAGAACATTCTTTAATCGACCCTCTTCATATAAATCCATTGTGTAGAAGAAATTTGAATTCTCATTTGGCATTTTCAAAAAATAATTTTGAATTGCACAAGCATCTCCAATACCAAGTCATAGCCTCCTAACTTTTTCAATGTAGTTTCTACAATCTTTCTGTAGAAAAGACAAATTCTCAGGACCACCAGCTTCTACTACAAAGGAATTGAAATTTTTATTGGGTCTAATCCCAGCCCTATCGTTTACTTTGAGTTTCCTTTTGACGTATGGTTTTATTATTCGATTGGCCTTGAAAAATCTAGTTTTGCTAGGACTGCTGAGTTCATGGTTATGATCAAGGACAATTGAACATATTTGCCAACTTCCATCAAAACATAAAGTTGCACCAATCCGGGCCTTACAATCAGTTTTTGTCACCGGATGCATTTTAAAGGCATTTCTAGAGATACATGTCGACTTCCCACTACAAGCACAAGAAAGTGTTGAGTATTTCAACTTTCCATCATCTCCTTTGTTTGAAGATCTTATAATAGCTTCAAAACCCATTTTATTCCCATAGCTTCTATAGTATTGGAAAAGTTTATCAAATGAATCAAAATTCATTCCAGGCTTAAGCTCCAATTCCTCTTCTACATTTCTTGCATCTTCTATTTCTTCCTAATTAGATATTATAATAGCCAGAATTAGAATATAATAATACTTAACAAAAAGGTAGAAATAATACCACAAAAAAATTATTATATTAATCAATAAAAGAAGATTACAAAGAAATTACCTCAACGACATTGAATTGAGAAGAAGAGTTCTCTGATTTAGTTTTACTGCATTCTTCCATCTTTGGTACTACGGTTAACAGATTACCCTAAATAAAATACAAAAAAAACAAAAATTCTATGTTATAAATATGATTCATTAATTCAATTAAAAAATAATAATATTAGTACTTCATTGATCTTCTAGAGCAAAACCACATTCAACTCAATTCCTAGAGCAAAAGCAATTTCAGTTTCTAAAACATTCTACCCACTGCCACCACTTTAAACATCGCTGCACCACCACATTTTCAGATGTTTGAAATTGATTCATGGCTTACAAGTTTATGTTGTTTAATAGCTATATTAAATGACTTTTAACTTTTGTAAATTTTAAACAATAATTAGTGTTTCTTATGAATATGTTACCAAATATTCCTGTAGTAATTGAATTGAAGATCTGATTTTGTCTTCTGGGTCACCTTTTAATCCTTTACCTTCATGATGTGCTTTTTGGTATTTGCTAAATCATATAATTATAGAAAGATAATCACCATTACATGTGAATCTTAAATCATTCTATTGCTTAAACATTCACATCTAATGATAATTACTAATCCAGTTACGTTGGGGCATCAATAATATAACTCAATCTTGTCATTCAACAAGGATATTAAGAGTCAGCTATTCAACAGAGCAATATATTCATCTCATATATATGAGCTGTTCCACAAAACAAAAATCTGAAATGGAGCAATAGAAGCTAAATATATATCCCAGAAACCAATAAAATTCCAAACTAAGAACACTAAATATGAAGAATGCACTAAAATTCCAAGCTAAATATATCATGTTTTATATAGGAAGGCAAGCCAAACTGGATTGCTATCCTATGTACTGCTGCTGAGGAGATAGAGTCAACGCAATGCACAGCCTCTGAATCAGAAAGAAAAAAATTTATGAATTGTTAGCAACGTGAAGATACTAGTATGATTTTGAAGTTAAAGAAAAAGAGTTGCGTAGCAGGTGGGAGACATTGCATAAATGTAGCTGATATAATGTTTAGAGCCAAGTCAACATCAGATTCCTAATTAAATAAGAGAAGAGATTCCTCTTGTCTCCCTTATCTCATAATTGATGGTTTTTGAGCTGGAGAATTGTAAGGAAAAGCACTGCAGAGAAGTTGGCACACAAAATGGAAAACTGAAAATACCGGAATGGTCTAACTTCATTGAGCAATAATGCAAATAATATACATGGTTTGCACTGCTGTTAGACCTACTCTATAATAGGTTTACAATAAAAAATAAATCAGCCATTGGCTTAAGAATATCTAAATTTTCTCCTAGGTTTCCTTTTCCCTCCCACTCTCGTTCTTCTTTGTCTCCAACTCCATTTCCATTGCTTCTTCACTGCTCAAAACCACTTCACCCATTCTCATAGCAGCCAATCAGGAAAATAGCCAACAAATACCAAAACTAGAGGTGGAACATTTGGGCCGAGTTAGGCGGGTCAACCCTAACCCGGCCCGTAAAAATGCAGGTTAAACCCGTACCGCCAAGATGGCGGTCCGGGTTGACCCTAACCCGATAGCAACCCCCAGGCGGGCCGGGTTGCACAATGGCAACCCGCAACCCGGCGGGTTGCTGTTTTGTCTCTTTTGCAAGAAACCCGCCAACCCGTCGGGTTGCAACAGCCAACCCGGTGGGTTGGCCGAAAAAAATAAAAATAAAAAATTTTATTTTATTTTATTTTTCAAATTACCCCTTTACCCTTGAAATATAGTCGTTTTATAGCCGTTGGAGGGGTCTTTTTCGTCATTTTTCTTTCCCATTTTTTCCTATAAATTGGCCCTAAACTCTCACATTTTTCTCACAACTCAAATTCTCTCATTCTCTCATATTCTCTAATCTCTAATCTCTCAATTATTCATTTATTCTCTTAATCTCTTTGTTATCAATTTGCTCGTATTTTAATTTTTATTAGTTTTTGCAATTTTTAATTCATATTTCCAATTTTCCAAATTCCAATTTCCATATTCCAATTCTCTTTCTTTAATTTTTATTTCTTCTACATCAATTTTTTTTTTCAACTACAATGGATAGATATTTCTCTCCCATCAATTACAATGATGAAGGAAACTACTATCCTAGTCCTAGTCCCGCTGCATTTACTAACATAAATGCAGGATATTCAAATAGTCCCGCTTTCCCAGTCTCAGAATCCGATACACCTCAAAATATGCCCCCGATTCCAACAGCTCCCGGTGGTTCTAGAAGTCGTCCTCGTAATCGTCGTGCTCGTCCAACTTCATCTCAAGCTGAGGCGGGATCATCAACTGCCGTCGAAAGCGAAGACAGACACACATCAGACGTTTGGGCGCATTTCGACAAGTTTTACGAGACAGAAAATGGCGTTCAAGTCAAGAAAGCAAGATGCAAATATTGTGGAAATGTTTATAAAGCTGATTCAGGTAATGGTACTAGTACTTTAAAAAGGCATGCTAATAAACATATTAATCAACATGGAAATAGAGAAAGCAATCAAACTCAAATAACTAATATGGGTACTACTTGGCGTTATAATTCTGATGTATATAGGGAACAGTTAGCTTTATATATTGCTGCAACTGATCAACCTATTAATATGGCTGAAGATAAATATTTTGAAAGATTTGTTCAAAATTCATTTTTTCCAGGATTTAAAAGTTATTCTAAAACTGCAACTAGAAATGATTTAATAAAATTGTTTAAAAAAATGAAATTAGAATTAAAAAATAAAATACATACTTGTCATGTTAGTGTGGCTCTAACTGCCGATATTTGGAGTGGTAGAGCTAAACAAGATTATATTTGTGTGACTAGTCATTATTTTGATAATGAATGTAAATTAAATAAATCTTTATTAGGATTTAGATTAATGGATGTTGATCATAGTGGTGAACAAATTTATAATAAAATTGTTGAAGTTTTAGAAGATTATGATATTGTTAGTAAAGTGATAAGTTTAACTTTAGATAATGCAAGTTCTAATAGTAAAGCTATAGATTATTTTCAAAGTAATTATCCTTTATATAACAATTTGAAGTTTTTTCACCAACGTTGTGCATGCCATGTTATTAATTTAATTGTGAAAAGTGGTATGAAAACAATTAAAGAAAATATTAATAGAATTAGAGATTGTTTAGCTTGGATTACTAGTAGTAATAAAAGAAATGCTGAATTTCAAGACGCTTGTATAAAATCAAATATGTCTCCTAGAACTTTTGCATTAGACATGCCTGTTAGATGGAATAGTACTTATTTAATGCTTGATTCATGTTTACCTTATGCTAATATAATTAGTTATTTTGTAGCAAATAATAGAGGTCATCATTATTTGGTAGAAAATGATTGGCAAATAGCTAAAGTATTTCATTCTTTTCTTAAAACTTTTTACCAATCCACTTTACAACTTTCTGGTGTGTATTATCCTACTAGTCCATTGGTAATACATACAATTATAAAAATTTCCGAGTTATTTATAAAAAACAAAGACAATGTAATTTTAAATGCACCAATAAAGGCAATGGAAATTTTTTTTTTTTAAATATTAGGAACCCATTCCTTTTCTTTATTGTTTAGGTGCTATATTTGATCCTAGAATTAAATTAGCAGGTTTAGAAAATGGTTTTGACAATTTATGTGAAAATTTACAAACCGAAGTATATGCCAATCAAATAGGAGAGGTAAAAAATACACTTTTCGAAGTATATTTCCAGTATGAAAACAGGTATGGGAACCCGCAAAGAGGCGAAACATCCAGGGAAGCTGCATTAGAAGAAACAAATGAAGACTTCTACTCTTGGGGTGCACTGAATAGGCCGAAGAGGACCCGAATCCGAAGCACAGCCTCCTCTTCAGAAGCTCCACCAACAACAACAACTAATGTACTGTCTTCCATGCAGTCGCAGAGTAATGAGCTTCAACAATATTTGGCAACCCCTGAAATGTTACCAGTAGATCCACAACAGAGAGCCAACATTGATCTCTTAGACTATTGGAGAGCCAGAAAATGTATTTTTCCGGTATTATCAAGACTTGCCTTGGATGTTTTCGCTGTTCCTGTCTCAACCGTCTCATCCGAACAAACATTTAGTGCAAGTGGAAGAATTTTAAATGAAAGGAGGACTAAACTTTCACCACAAATGATTGAAGTCCTCACATGTTTTCGAGATTGGGAATGGTCGCACCATCAAGGTCAATACGAGGTTGTCGACAATACTTTAATAGAATCATTTCAATTTTGTAATATAGATGATACGGATGAGGGAGGTCCTAGTGAACCCCAAAATTAGTTGTTTTGTAAATTGTAACTTGACAAATTAATTATCAATTATTACACTCTTTTTTTCTTACCAAGTTTTTGTCTTATTGGGTTTTTCTTGGTGAGGTTTTTAACGAGACAATAATTATTGTAATTTCTTATTTTATTTTTTAATAAATGAATAAATTTAATTATTCTTATATTACAATTTTAATGTATTAAAATTGAATTAATATTTGGAATGTTAACAAAAAATTAATTAATTTAATTTAATTATTGATATTTGAAAAGAAATTAACAATTAACTAAAAACAATTACATTTATAAATTGTTAATTATTCATTTGAAAAGCTAATTAAACATTTAAACTTAAACAAAATAAAACAAAACAAAATAAAAAAAAATATCAAAAAGCGGGTTAACCCGCGCCTAACCCGGCGGGTTAGGGTTGGCGGTCCGGGTTGGGCCAGCCAATTCCTTAATATTGGCAGGCCTAACCCAACCCGCCAATGTCACCGGGCGGGTCAGGACCGACCCGCCCTGGGCTGGGTCGGGTCGGGCCGGGCCGGACGGGTTGCTTTTCCACCTCTAACCAAAACACTACACCAAGTATGAACAGCCGCAACAACAACCAAAACAAGCAATAACCCAGAAAAATGGACCAACGACTTGGTGGAAAATGTTGGAAAAAACTTATTTCAATACCAATTAATAGACTACATTCAAGTTCAACTAAGGGCAAAAGACCACTTACCGTCCTTAATGCAACAAAAAATCTTTCTCCATATCAACGTCCAAGTTCCAACCTCTGAGTTAAGAAATAAGTTAGCTCCAAACCAGAAAATGTCCAAAACATTTTATTGAAAGAAAATGAAGATTACCTCTCAGCAGCTTCTAGAGAACAAGGCGATCGAGAAGAGCGCGAAGATGAAGAGAACGATGGAGATCGAGAAGAGCGCGAAGATGAAGTCAGCAATGGAGATGGAGAAGAACGATGAAGATAAAGAGAGGAGATGGAAAAGAGCGCGAAGATGAAGACAGCAATGGAGATGGAGAAGAGCAATGGAGATGAAAAGAGTGATGGAGAAGAGCAGTTAGCAGAGTAGCCAAAAACAGTGATGGAGAAGGAGAAGAGCGCGAAAGAAAAAAGCGTGGAGAAGAAGATTGATATATTGAAATGGATGATGTGGCAAATGATGATGTGTCAAGTGACATGGCATTGCCACGTCACCTGTCACGTCACTTTGTAGAATCTTCTTTGTATGGCCTTTTAAGAGTAGTGTTATTGTTTACGATAACTATTTTTACGTTCCAAAAGTCTGGCATTCCAAAGTTCTAAATAAAATGATACAAAATTCATCCCAAAAGCGTTTAAACCATTCACATTCGCGTAAATTAAAAAGCTTTCGGTCGCCAAAACTTCATTTCTTCTTTGTTCGGCAAGCATTGAAGGAGATTTCAAGAAGCTTTAGACATGGACATCGCTTAAAAAGTTATTCTTCCCCAACATCAGCTTAAAGGTAACAATTTTTTTTCACTTAATCTTTAACTAAATTTCGTCCCAGCTTCACAACTTTTGTGTTTATGGTTTTCGCAATTGGGTTTGCTGAGAAATGTTGGTTTGGGATTGTTTATACCGTTTTTTCTTTGGATCTTTCAAACATTTGCTGTTCATCCGTTTTGTAACAAAGATTTTGGATTCATTTGGATCTAATTAAAGCATGATTTTTTTTTTTTTTTTTTTTGTTGTTTGTTATTGATTTTACTTCGCTATTACAGATTCTTGAAACAGCATTTAAGGAGGAAACTGTTGATTTAGTCACCAGAGAAGAATATTGTTGAGAAGGTAATGAATTTTATAATTTTGATTGGACTGGCTTATTTGTTTGGTGGTATTAATGTAATTTTGTTTAAATAGAGGGTCAATATTCGGAATAAAATCGAAGAGGAAGAGAAGGAGAAGCTTTAAAAACTACAAGAAGAGAGTTAAAATTTTGGTTTTTTTCTATTTTTTTTTTTTAATTTTGTATTTTTGTTCTTTCAACTTGGTGACCCTTTTATTTATTTATAAATGTTTTTACCATATTGTAGAGAGGAGGGATTGCAATTGCAAAAACGTAAAAAGCGGAAGATTAGGGGAAATTCTCGATTATCTTTTGTAGAGGATATTGAGAGTGATAGTGAAGAGGAGAATGATGAAATATAGTGAGTATATTTTTTTTGTGAAGATGTTTCAAATTCTTGAAATACTCGTATTTTACAATTTGATTCCACTAAGCCTTTGTACAATTATAGTTTTAACCACGAATAAGTGAATCTCTGACTTTTACCTTTTCTATCAACTTTTCTTGCTGGATTAAGGAACCTGTTATATAACTTTTGGAATATGGTTGTTACTTTTGTCTTAGAAGCCATGTGACATAGTAGTGGTCTTTGGGTCTCCTTGAGAGGTGATTCAGATTGTATTCGAATCTTAGGAGATATGTGAAACAGTTTGGTTAGGTCCAATTTATGGTTGCTTGATATATAACCTAAGTATTCTGGTCTCAATTTTTTTTTTTTTTCTATTTAGCAAACCTTATTGTAATTCTTTATTATTTCGTCTTCTTTCAAATGCCCCTTTGTTGCTGGTCTTTTCCCTTTACCACCAGGAGAATCTTCAAGATCATAATGCTGGTCTTTAGGCTATTATTGATAATGGTTTGGTTTCTGTTTCAAGTGTCTTTGATTGTTAGAAATTGGGTCATACACCATCATGAATTTATTTGCAGAAACCCATTGGGATTAGCACTAATTGTCATTGGTTGATGAAAGGGTAGTGTTGAAGCACTTCCCACAATGGCCGGAACGAAAAGCAGATGCTTTAAGAGAAGCTGCTTTACTTCAACGGGAGTTTTATTGTAATTTCTTGCTTGCCTTTTTTTCATGAAATTATTGGGGGCACTGCAATGAAGTAATTTGATGTGACTTATTGCGGTTGCTGACAGGTTGGCCATTCAAATAATCACAGATAAGTCCATTGTTCTTGGACATATCAGATTTATATTGTGGAAAAAAAAAAAATTGGCTAATGGATTGTGAATTTTGAACCACCAAATATGACCATCCTATTCACGATGCAAAATTTTGGTGAAGTAACTGAATTATTTCTAATTTATATATGTAGGTTGATGCTGCACACTGTGCTTTGAATGCAATGGGGTTCAAGGATGTTGAGATTGTGGTTGCTGAAACAGGATGGCCTTACCGCGGAGACCCCAATGAGGTTGGACTGAGTGTTGAGAATGCCAATGATTATAATGGGAACTTGAGCAAAATGTAAACAACACAGAAAGATTGACAGAAAGCAGCAGTAAAAGATACAGGATTTTTCAGATCCCATGCGAATGGATGTTTGATACAGGACTCATTGACCAGGTAGGTAACACATAGTTTACAAATTAAATTTACTATAAAGCAATTCATCAAAATTTCCTTTCTCCTTCTCTTTGTCCTCGGCGGGTTTGGTTTTGCACTTGGATGAACCTTGCTCTTTATTGGAAGACTTCTTCTTCTTCAAGTTTCCTAGCGCCGTGAACACATTATTACTGTTTAAACCAACAATTCGTCTTTTCTGCTGCCGCCTCCCACCATTGTCGAACACTCTACACACTTGTAACTGTAGACCCCTTAAGCAAAGGGACAAAATTGAAATCAGATGTTGATGAGGTTAGATTTGATAAATTAAGGATTGAGATAAAATAAATTATAAAGGTAAAAGACGATCTGATAATAAGAGTGAGGGTTTGGGGCGGGTTGGTTGGAGACAGAGAGAAAGAAGAGCACTGTCCTCAATGTGTATTGTGTATGTGTAATGTAATAGATGAAATGGAAGAGTTGTGAAATTGTATGTGTGTTTATCCAGGTTCAACGTGGCCTTGATGGGATTTGGGGCTGGGGTAACGCGCAAAGGCAAAGGCGTAATGTTTTTTAATTTTTTCTTTTTTTGTTTGGGAGGGTGGCTGGGTAAGTTCCAGATGATGAAGGCGGATATTTAGTTTACGGTACAAGAAGAGAAAGGTGAGCCGTTTGATTACGAAGTGGTCAGGATGGAATCGTCTTTGTGTTGTGTGGTCCCACTAAAGAGTGAGGTAATATAATGTGTGTGGATGGATTAATGAACAGGTGGATAAGAAGAAGGGTGAGATCAATTGGCTGGCATGCAGTCATTCTGGGTCCACTTTATTTTGTAATTAGCATTTATTGCCCAAATATGAGCCTTTTTGCCATAGTAAATAGGTGTATGACAAAACAAAGGATACAGAATTTTATACGTATGATATGATAAATAGTAAAAAAATATGTTTATAAAAATTCGATCATAAAATTTAGATATAGAAAAATATTGTACAAGTATATACGAGTTTAATATGATAAATTGTCAATAATATGTTTTAAAAAATACGATAATATCAATTCTGATTTTAACACTTTTCATGAACCATTTAATTATAACAATTTCTCTTATAGGTATATGATTTATGTCTTTTTGAATTATAATATTTCAATTTGTAAAAAGTTATATTATTTGATTTGTAATTAATTATTACAAATGTCGTAGAAGTTGACCAATTACAATTACCTTACCAAACAAAACAAATGGTTTTATTTGTCATTTGTCAATCATTAATACAAACAAAGAATGAGTATTATACGATCTTATAATTAAATATTGGATTTGATAAAAGCAATTTTTGTTGTTTTCATTTAATGAAACCTCAGCATAAGTCCATAATCATTTTATTCTTTCAATAATTAACATCACCTTCTACTACCATCATCAGCTCTTCAAAGTAGATCCTCCCATTCACATTGTGGACAACAAGACCTTCGGACAAAAAGAACAATTATAAAATAACAGTTTCATATAATCACGGCTTCATAACAAAGTTTAACACTTCGTTAAGTATAGTTTAACAATGCTTGTACGCTAAACTGAATTATTAGGTCCAATCATTAATACAAACAGTAATCAATCATGTGGATCTTTCTCAGAAGTTCAGGCAATTAGGGTGGAAAACTGGAAATGCAACTGACCCACTAATAAAGAAATCTATTCAAGCTTAATCAGAGAGTTGCTGGGGAATCATCAACTTGAAGAAGGAAATAAAGGACAATTATTGCATAAAAAGAAAGCAAGAAAGTAACGAACCAGTCCCTCACACATATTTCATCAAACATGTTTCAAGAGACCTGTCCGTAGAGATCAAGATCCAAGAGAAAAATAGTTGAAGAATGGAGTTTGAGATAAAGAATGGAGTTTCAAGTTTGTACCTTGAGGAGGAGAATTCGTACAGATCAAGAGACTCAATCCGTAGAGATCAAGAGACTCAATCCGTAGAGACCAAGATAAGAATAGTTGAAGAAGATGAGACGAAGAGTGGTTACTGGTTACCCAAAAAAGAGATGAAGAGTGGTTGCTGGATACCCAAAAAAGAGACGCGGAGAATTGAAGAAGAGAAGAGATTTAATTTCATTTGAGTTTTGACAAACTCCCACCCTAAAACAACCGTTTGCTTTGGCTCATTAAATATTGAATATTTTAAAAAATATGGTTAAATTATACTTGAATTATATGATTGGGTCATATAATTAACGTATAATTTGACAATGCTTATAAAATATGGGAATTCGAGTTTTATACACGCGAATTTACTAATTAGGCTCTTTGCACCAAGACTATCTCTTTCTTTTCTTATTACTATTTATTATCCTTCTCTTCATCCTGTGCATCACATTTTGTTACTGTTGTGCATAGGTTTTTTATGGACACCCCAGAGATTTAGTAAACAAAAAATCCCATAAGTTTCAGAATTTAACATTTACACCCTTATAATTTTGGAATGGAACACTAATATCTTTATGGTTGACAGACACTTTGTAAACAGTTAATTTGAACTAATATACCCTTATTTTAGTTACTTTTCACAAATATTATTCAATTACAAGGGTGTTAGTGTCCTTTCTAAAACTATTGATGGTATAAATTTGAGATTTCATTATATATATACATACATAATTATTTAAAAATTATAGACATTGATAATTAAGATTGACGAATGAGAAATAATGTATGCATATGGTATATATATATAAATTATCACTTCTTTATTAAATTAATGTATTGATTGTTTAAACATCCCTCTCTCTGTATATAAATATTTAATGTATCAACTAGGTGAGCTCTAGTTGTTGAACAATCAATCAAATGACACCAAAATCACCCTCCTAATTGTTTGATCTAATTGAATTAGTATCTATAAAAATTATCACATCTTTATTAAATTAATATTTACATGTGTAATATTTATTAAAAAAATATATTGTGAAAAACTGAATCTTTATTAAATTAATAAAATATCTAATTCTTCAAACAAACATGTTATCAAAGCTACTTTCATAAACAACACTATATTATATACGAACAACAATATTTGAAATATATATTGCTGGTTGTGATAACGAACCAACAATATATAGATATAGAAATTTATACATAATGTATCGAACGAATCGACAACAACATCAAAAGACAAAACCAACGACGAGAGAAACTAATATAGAAATTTCAAAGAAATGATAAAAGAGAAATGACAATCGACAGGGATATACATTAATTAATTGTCCGGTTAAAAAAATTTAATTGTACTATTAGTGTTTTTGTCATTTTATGATCTTAATTTTGTGTCCTACCTATTATTGATCTTTTACCATTGTGCACACACTTCTAAAGGTAACCACCTTCACAAGTGTGAACACTTTAGCCTATGTGCGTTCACAACATTTCTAGCAGTTATGTTTCCTCAAATCACACTTCATGCACTTATTTTCACTTTTGGATAGAATTATTCCTTGATTGATTTTCTGTCTTATTCTTTAAACTTGTCCCACGTTTATTCGCTATGTGAGAAAATGAATAATTCTTTTGTTTGTGGTCCCAAAATATCTTGTGCAAAAAGAAAGATATAAAAGTTAATGTTTAACTTTTTTGTCCCCCAACCCTTAACGTGTTGATCTCTTTATATTCTCCCGTTTTGTTTCTGTTTCTGTAAGAAACCTGATTACATTGTTTTGCCTCTCTGAATATTCTCTAAGGTTCTTGTTTTTGTTAAGGTTTCTTACTATGCTTTGGTAGGCTTAGAATTACCCTCATCACTTATCCTTGTGTGAGATCTTTTGGATGTTGTTTTCCTCGTGACGAGAGCTTAAGTGTAAGCTACTGTCCTGTCTTCATTGTTGATTCTTGAGAGAAGCTCTTCTTCAATATAATGTTGCTGTGCATGTGAAGCTTGCTGTGATGACTTGAAGTTCGATCAAAGAAGATAGAATCGTTGTGTAGAGAACAGGGAGTGTTTTACAACTTTTGGTTATCTTGCTTTGTAATTGAACTCATAAATATTTCATAGTGAATTTGCTTCTCTGGACATGATCCCATGAATGTAGGCTTGATGCCTAACCATGTAAAAATGAGCGTGCTCTTTACTTGTTTTTATGTATGTTTTAATTCAGTTATTCGCAACTCACTTGCACTAAATTGAACAAGCAACCCATTCCGCATAAGTTTTAATCACTTGGTAATCCCCTTAAAACTTACAATTTAATATTACTTATTTGGATTTAATGGGTATACATTGACATGTAATATTTATACGAAATTCCTATTCTTAATTTCTTTATTATTTATTACTTTAATTATTAATTGAACATCAAATTAAATACTATCGCAAATATTTTCTAATCTATTATCTTAGTCAATTTTATGATATTATTTATATTGTATAATTTACAAATTATTTTAGTATATTACGTAATTTTTACTGATGAGAATCCAAGCCCATCATGTTCTTTAAGCATGCAAGAGAGTTCATTGAAGATTTAAGGACCCCAAGATAGACAACATTCGGCCCAAGCACTCAAGGAAGCTCACAAACTTGTCCAAGAGGTGTTAAGGATCCAAGACATGGCACAAGCCCTTTTTTGTAGCCCAAGCCATGGAGATCAAGTGGGAAGAAGCTTCATTGGCCCAAGCCCAAGTTGTGGATGCTATTTGGTTCAAATGTTGAAGGAAAATCAAGAAAATTGTGATTAGTGACATAGATCCTTAATTTAGGGAAAGGTTGTCCATAACATTAAATGGGTATGGCTTGCACTTTTGATATTGTATGGTGGAGAATTATCCCTTAATATTTTGTGTAATATTTTAATGTAATATTCATGTAATATTTGCTAGGGTAATTCCCTTATTTTGTAAAGCCTATTTAAAGGCCACTTTATCATAATATGAAGTTAGACATTGAATATCGCATGAATAGTATTTTGCCTTGGAGAATTGTTTTCTCTTGAGTTCCTTTGCCCAAGTTCGGCCAAACTTGGTGGTGGATTGATCATTCAAGTTGGCGGAGTTCCTTTAGGCTTGATTGATCCATTGATCATCTATCTTGTAAGTTAATCTCACTTGGTTACCATTCATCTCACTTTTCGGGTTGGTTTATTTTGTTGTGTTCCAAGTTTGTGTTATGCATTTAAAAATGGAATGAGTTTGTGTTGATTGAGGCTTGATATAAGGTGTTGTTCTAAGGTGTTATAATGGTTGTGTGTGCTTGTAGAGTGTTAGCCAAATCGTGGTAAGGTGTTGCAAGTGACGTCTAGCTTGGGTTGAGTTAAATTTTGTTGAAATAAGGAGACATATGAATTAGGTTGCAAGAATTCATATCAATTTCATATCAGAGCTATGGTTGTGGATTGAATTTGTGATGATTGGAGTTGTGATTGATAAAAAAAAAAAAAAAATTGTAAGGAAGTGTTGAGTGTGTGTAGTTCAGCCAAGCCATCCAATTGCCATTTCTTGTGCAAAATTTTTCTCTTTCATTGAACAATATTCCAAGTACCAACCCTAACCACCAACTTGACACCTCATCCAAACCTAACCAATTTCATCCAAATTTAACTAAACAAAAACCATTTCAAGCAAAAACCCGAAACACTAACCATTTACATAAACATCATTCCTTAACCTAATTACATATTACTATTCATAGATTACTATTTCCCAAAACCAAATTACCCAAATTTCATCCTCTCACCCTTCACACCTCAAATAACATTACTCCACTATTCCAAAGTGACATTGCTCACCCGAAGTTACTATTCACAGGAGCTAAAACTCATCCAATTTTCATGGCAAACAAGACCACTTCCTCCCTAGCTTCACCCCTACCACCATAGGAGTGTGCCAACATAAAAATCAAAGGGGAACTTGATGATGTAAAGAAGAACATGTCCAACATGATGGAATTGATGGTTAACATGTGACACGACCCATCCCGAATTTCCTCATCCTGTAGGATCCGGGCGCTCCCACAAGACTCGGATACCCGAGACGTGCCATGTAGAAAAACTGTGAAACCTGTTAAAGGACTTACTTTTTCTGAATAACATCATAGTATTTTCATTTCCAGCATCTCAAAAAAAAAAACGTAAAACCGTCTTTCGTTTTACAAAAGAAAAGATTTAGGGAAACTTGTGGTATCAGGTTTTCCACTTATACAATACTTTCCAAAAACATAAACAAAAGGAAATACATGATGGGAAAATATGAGTTTTTGAAGCGGAAGTTGAAAATACAATACGACATAAGTATAAAACCCACATAAAAAGATGTTGATGCTTGGCACAACCCTGAGCGCAGGCTCATTGCTCGGCACGATCTTCGGGAGGTCTTAGTAAGGGGGAAAAACATTTAAAAAGGGGGTGAGCTGAAATACTCAGTGAGTGGGGGAAATGGAAGGTTTATAAAAGTTCTTAAAAAAAAAAGAAATAATGATAACATACAACTATTTTTAAGCAAATCCTGACGAGAATGTAATTATATGAGTATGCAATGGAAGCAAACACCCCATTCACATATGCAATATGTGATTTATTTCTAACCACCCTGCACTCAGTAAACTGTACTCTGACTTACTTCCTTTAACTGTATCGGGTTCTGAATAAAACCTCAATATTTGGTATTAGAAACTCTCACCACAACTAGTACCTTGCGGAAAATCTGTCATACCTGGTGGGCATCCCACACACAGGCAGAGTGAGGGACGTACCTGTCATACCCGGCAAGGTCTATCATCGCGTGGGCAGAGCCTCAAAATTGTCATACCTGGCGGATCACTCAACGCCTACGCAGAGCACTGATAACTGTCATACGCATGTGTAGAGCCAAAATCTGTATCACTGGGGGATGGGTACTTCGTAGGGTGGCTATAGAACTACAAAAAATCTCATGCATATTCTTAACTGACACATCACTCATGAACATGTCACATATTGGCTTATAAATTCAGCATGTTGACATAACATTCAAAAATCACATATAAGGGTGAAACTACAATTTTCTAAACATGTTTCAAAATTGACAGTTTAAACCTTTTTTTTTTAATAACGTCCACCAACTAAGTAAACGTACCAACATAATTAATCCATTAATTCAAATAAGCCCACAATTAAGAAATTAAAAAAAAAAAAAAAATCCCAACAACCCAACTATTTCAATAAACCAAACACCTTTAAGCCTATTTACTTAAACTCAACACCATTAGGCCCAATTTCTTCCATTAAATCCCAAACACCAATTTAATTAAAACCAAAACCCAAGTCCTATATCCATCGATTAACACTACATATAACATGTCAAACTCTAATTTGATCACATATGCAGATAATATAATCAAAGCATATATATATATATATATAAGAGTAATGAATTACATTATGCATGCGAAAATGTGCATCTCATGGAAATAAAAGGGCCACCGAATGTTTAAATGCAGTACTCAAGGACTCAATACAATTTCCACTCAATTTGCCTTAACTTCCAGCATTTTAAAAAACCATGGAAATCAATTTTCTTAAAGACATTCCAGCTAGAAGCATGCAAGTGTATTCAACCAACCAACTTTTAGTTCAAAACATAACTCAAGCATCTCCCAAAATGTTGTCCAGCCGAATGCATGCAAATCAAAATATCCAGCCACCATCACAGTTTATTGAAACAACCAAATGCATGCAAGTTCAATTACATTCCATTTTAAAAACTAAAATCAACCACTTTAAAATCTATCCAAAAAACATACCAGAGAAAGTAAATCAAGCAAGCTTCACTTTTAGCTCAAACCTCATCAAAATACAAAAATGGCATACTACAATTAACATGCTAGCATAGATCTAAACTTTTAAGGAAAGTTTTCATTTAATCCACTCACTATTCTAGCTCAGCCGAAGCTCCCTGCACTCTCCTCCACTCTTCTCTTTTGATCCTAGCATTTTCAGCTGAACCCATTCTCCTCTCTTCTCCTTTTTCTTCTTCTTTCTTTCTATCCTCTCTTCTATCTTTTCTCTCTTATCTTTTCTCTCTTATCTTTTCTCTCTTTCTCCTTTCGTTTTCCTTTTTTTTTTTTTTTCTTTTTCTGCTCAGCTCTCGCTTTCTCCCTCAGCTCTCGTCTTCTTCTTCTTCATTCGGGCGAACAACCCATTTCTTTTTCTTTTAAACAAAAGTCTTTCTTTTTCTTTTTCTGAAATTTTATCTGCCCCCCCCCCAAAAAAAAATCTCTTAATTTTAGTCTAACCCTGCCACATAAGCTTTTCCTACAAAAGTGTCCAGATTTTTCCCTCTTGATACATGCAAACCCATCAAAATTTATTTATTTTGTTTTCACCCCTTAACGCAAACTTTAAAAACTGACAGAAATACCCCTTTCTTACAACAATACCATAAAATCAAATAGAAAAGGAAGTAAACAACTAAATAAAATTCATGCTATTACTAAATTAGAAATGGGGTTTTACATTGCTAATCTATCCCAATCCAAATCCACCCTTGAAGAAACCCCACAACAGCCCCAATGAGAAGGTCGACCACACTACCGTCAAAGAACCATCATTAGGACACCACTATATATGGAAAACTTAAGAGGTTGTAGTGCTTCGTCTAGTGAATCTGAGGCACCTAGGAGGAGAAGATTTGATGATGATAGGGGTATCAAAATAGATTTGCTCGCAATTGAAGGTAGTCTAGATCCTAATGCTTTCCTTGATTGGTTGATTGATATTAAGAGAGTATTTGAGTTCAAGGCGTATTCGGATTAGAAGAAGTGTAAGGTAGCTATTCTAAAGTTCAAGGGATATGCTTCCTTATGGTACGAAAACACTAGAAAGAAAAGAGAAAGTGAGGGGAAGACTAGAGTAAGGTCATGGGATAAATTGAAGAGGATATTGAAAAAGAGATTCTTGCTCGATAATTACAAGCAATATCTCTACTTGAGTTTGTACAATCTTAAGAAAGGGGATAGGAAAATAGAGGAGTATATAAGGGAGTTTGAGGGCCTTATGATGAGAAGTGATATTTCGGATGAAAATGAGCAAACCATCACTAGGTTCTTGGGAGGTTTAAAAAGAGAAATAGCTTACAAGGTGGAATTGCAACCTTACCATTCCTTGGGAGATGTGTGCAAGTTAGTCAACAAGGTTGAGAAGCAATTCCAAAGTTTGAAACTTTCAGCACCAAAACTATATTTCAAGGGCAGCAACTCCTACAAAGGATCCCCACCCTATTCCAAACCCTATGTCAACTCTAACAAAGACAAAGGCAAGGATAGAGTGAATGAAGCACCCAAGAAGAAGCCATGGTTTGTGACCCAAGGAAGCACCCGAGGGGATTTGAATGACAAGAAATGTTTTAAATGTCATGGCTATGGACACTTTCCAAGCCAATTGTCCTAATAAGAGAATAATGTCAATCAAAGAGATCTAAGTGATTGAAGAAGCCATCCAAGAAGAAGAGAGTGAGGAGGAAGAATCCAAGAGGGGTGAGGAGATTTTTGAAGAAGTTGATGTTGGTGATGCATTAATTTTGAAGAGGGTTTTGCATGCACAAGTTGACTCTAATGAAGCACAAAGGGAAAACTTATTCCAAACCTATTGCACCGTCAAAGGAAAGGTATGTTCAGTTACTGTTGATAGTGGAAGTTGTACTAATGTAGCATGTACCACCCTTGTTGAGAAATTGAAGCTTCCCATCCAAAACCGTAGCCACCCATACAAATTATAATGGTGGAGCAATGGAAGCACCATTAGTGTTACTAAGCAAGTTGTAGTTCCTTTTTTCCATAGGCAAGATATATGTGGATGAAGTGTTGTGTCATGTAATACCAATTGATGCTTTAATTTGTTGCTAGGGAGGCCTTGGCAATATAATAGGGAGGTTGTCCATGATGGAAGGAAGAACACTTACACCTTTAGGTTCAACAAGAAAACCATCACCTTAAACCCTTTACCACCCCAACAAACACTTCCCACACATACACCACCCAAAACCAAAACCTCACAAAAGAACCTATTCCTTAATGGCAACCAAATAGAAAAGGCCATCACCAAACACAAACCCATCATAGCTTTGCTTATTGCTGAGAGGAAAGAAAGTGATGAGAGTGCACCTCATCCCCTAGTCCAACCATTACTACAAGAGTTTGAGGATGTATTTCCTAATGAGTTACCACCCAGGCTACCATCTTTGAAGGGAATAGAACATCACATTGATTTGCTACTTAGAGCACCCTTACCAAACAAACTAGCCTATAGATGCAATCCGGAGGAGTCCAAGGAGTTGCAAAGGCAAGTGGATGAGCTAATTAGTCAAGGGTATGTGAGGGAGAGCATGAGTCTTTGTTTGGTTCCAGCCTTATTGGTGCCAAAAAAGGATGGAAGTTTTCGGATGTGTCTAGATAGTAGGGCCATCAACAACATTACAATCAAGTATAGGTACCCCATACCTAGACTTGATGACATGCTTGATAAGTTTCATGGTTCTTGCATCTTCTTCAAGATCGATTTGCGGAGTGGGTACCATCAAATCCGAATGAGAGAAGAGGATGAGTGGAAGATAGCCTTCAAGACCAAATGAAGACTTTTTGAGCGGATGGTCATGCCTTTCAACCTTTCTAATGCACCAAGCACCTTCATGAGATTGATGAATGAGGCACTTAACCTTTTATGGGCAAATTTGTTGTTGTTTATTTTGATGATATATTGGTGTATAGCCATAGTGAGGATGAACATAGAAACCATCTTAGGCAAGTGTTTGAAGTGTTGTAACGGACCGCCTGGCTCTAATACCCTGATTGGTCCGGCCCAGCTCGCCTGGGCAGGTACTGTCCCCCCTTAAGGGATTTCTTCGCCTCCCCCACCACTCGAACCCAAGACCAAGGCCTGATGGTACTCACCATGCTTCCCAATTGACTATAGCCCCTTGGTCTTGGGTTCGAGTGGTGGGGAAGGCGAAAGAAATCCTTTAAAGGGGGGGGGGGGGGGGGGGAGATAGTCCTAGTGAGTCACACAAAGTGGGCCTAAGTAGAGGGGCCGATCAGCCTTGCCCATGGTGCAGATTGGGTTGTGACAATAAAAAGGCGCCTTTTTATGTAACGGACCACCTGGCTCTGATACCTTGACTAGTCTGGCCCAGTTCGTCTAGGCAGGTACTGTCCCCCCACCCCTCCCCCCCCCCCCCCTAAGGGGATTCTCGCTAGCCTGATGGTACTCACCCTGCTTCCCAATTGACTATAGCCCCTTGGTCTTGGGTTCGAGGGGGGGGGGGGGCGAAGAAATCCCTTAAGAGGGGGGGGGGGGGGACAGTACTTGCCCAGGTGATCTGGGCCAGACCAGTCAGGGTATCAAAGCCAGGCGGTCTGTTACAAGTGTTGAGAAAACAAATATTGTATGCTAAGATGGAGAAGTGTGAGTTTTTCATGAAGAGGGTAATCTTCCTAGGCTATGTAGTTTCGGGAGAGGGAATCATGGTTGATCAATCAAAGGTAAATGCAATTAGGAGTTGGCCCGAACCTAAAACCATTAATGAAGTAAGGATTTTTCATGGTTTAGCCTCATTTTATAGGAGATTTGTATCTAACTTTAGTACCCTTATGTCAACCATCACTGAATGTTTAAAGAAAGGGAATTTTGAGTGGACAAGGGAGGCAAAAGATGCTTTTGAGGTGATTAAAAGGAAGCTTTGTGAAGCACCTATCCTAACCCTAGCCGATTTCTCTAAGGTGTTTGAGGTGGAGTGTGATGCTAGTGGAATTGGAATTGGGGTAGTCCTTACTCAAGATAAAAGGCCATTAGCATATTTTAGTGAAAAGCTTAATGATTCTAAGAGGAGATATAACACTTATGATAAGGAGTTCTATGCAATTATTAGAGCCTTAGATCATTGGAGTCATTATTTGAGGCCTAAACAATTTGTTATACATTCGGATCACCAAGCTCTCAAGGTTATTAATGAGCAGCATAAATTGAATTCAAGGCATGCCGAATGGGTTGAATTCCTTCAATCCTTTTCATTTGTGTCCAAGTACAAACAAGGGAACGCTAATGTAGTGGCGGATGCATTGTCAAGAAGGTACTCCATCCTTTCCATTTTGGATGCAAGAGTACTTAGGTTTAGCATGATGAAGAAGCATTACAAAAGAGATGAACAAATGGCCGAAATCATGGCTAAGTGTTCAAGGGGCAGTTTTGAAGATTATGTGGTTCAAAAGGGATTTTTGTTCAAGGGAAACAGGTTATGTGTACCTCAAGGGAGTTTTAGAGAATTGCTTGTGAGAGAGGTGCATGGAAGGGGGCTTGCGGGTCATTTTGGGGTTACCAAGACCTTGGAGATTCTTAAGGATCATTTCTTTTGGCCTAAGATGATTGGGGATGTCCAATCCATAGTGGCAAGATGCGGGGTTTGTCATAGAGCTAAAAGTCATTTCAAGCTGGGGATGTACACTCTATTGCCCATTCCAAACCAACCATGGGAAGACTTGAGCATGGACTTCATTGTGGCATTGCTGAGAACTCAAAGAGGTAAAGATTCCAAAATGGTTGTTGTTGATAGACTCTCTAAGATGGCACATTTTATTGCATGTAACAAAAACAATGATGCATCACATGTGGCTGAATTATTCTTCAAAGAAATTGTGAGATAGCATGGTGTGCCAAGGAGTATAGTGTCAGATAGGGATACCAAATTTCTTAGCCATTTTTGGAGATCTTTATGGAGTAGATTAGGTACAAAACTTTTGTTTAGCACTTCCCATCACCCGAAACTGATGGTCAAACCAAAGTCACCAATAGAACCCTAGGAACCATACTTAGGACCTTGGTGAGCAAGAGTTTGATAGATTGGGACAACAAGTTAGCCCATGCTGAATTTGCTATGATTGGTCCCCTAGTGCTATCACTAACCATTCCCTATTTGAAGTTCTTTATGGACTTAATCCCATCACTCCCATAGAGCTTAGTGCCCTACTCCTTGATATACAATTGAACCTTAATGCTAAGAAGAAGGCCAAGTCCATGAAAAAGCTACATGAATCAATTAGGGCGCAAATAGCCAAGTCCAATGGCCTATAGGAAGAGAGCCAACAAACATAGAAAATTCACCATTTTCCAACTGGGTGATCTTGTATGGGTTCATTTGAGAAATGAGAGTTTTCCTTCCAAGAAAAAGAAATTAGCACCTAGAGCCGATGGTCCCTTTGAAGTCCTTAGAAGAGTTGGGGATAATGCATATAAAGTCGATTTACCCTCTGAATTTGGTAATGTCTCGGCTACTTTTAACATTGGGGACTTGTCTCCATACTTAGAAGATGGGGAACTTTCGGATTTGAGGACAAATCCTTCTCAACCCAGGGAGGATGATGAGAATCCAAGCCCATCATGTTCTTTAAGCATGCAAGAGAGTTCATTGAAGATTCAAGGACCCCAAGATGGACAACATTCGGCCCAAGCACTCAAGGAAGCTCACAAACTTGTCCAAGAGGTGTTAAGGGTCCAACACATGGCACAAGCCCTTTTTTGTAGCCCAAGTCATGGAGATCAAGTGGGAAGAAGCTTCATTGGCCCAAGCCCAAGTTGTGGATGCTATTTGGTTCAAACGTTGAAGGAAAATCAAGAAAATTGTGATTAGGGACATAGATCCTTAATTTAGGGAAAGGTTGTCTATAGCATTAAATGGGTCTGGCTTGCACTTTTGATATTGTATGGTGGGGAATTATCCCTTAATATTTTGTTGTTATATTTGCTAGGGCAATTCCCTTGTTTTGTAAAGCCTATTTAAAGGCCATTTTATCATAATATGAAGTTAGATATTGAATATTGCATGAATAGTATTTTGCCTTGGAGAATTGTTTTCTCTTGAGTTCCTTTACCCAAGTTCAGCCAAACTGGGTGGTGGATTGATCATTCAAGCTGGCGGAGTTCCTTTAGGCTTGATTGATCCATTGGTCATCTATCTTGTAAGTTAATCTCACTTGGTTACCATTTATCTCACTTTTCGAGTTGGTTTATTTTGTTGTGTTCCAAGTTTGTGTTGTGCATTTAAAAATGGAATAAGTTTGTGTTGATTGAGGCTTGATATAAGGTGTTGTTCTAAGGTGTTATAATGGTGTTAGTCGAATTGTGTTAAGGTGTTGCAAGTGAAATCTAGCTTAGGTTGAGTTAAAATTGGTTGATATATGGAGACATATGAATTAGGTTGCAAGAATTCATATCAATAACAAATATAATTAGGAGATCTAGTATATCATTTCCAATCTATATAATGTCTATACATCTATAGTAGATTGCAACCAATTGAAAGTTTGAAATATCCAATTATTCAAAGAAACATGATGTTAAAACAACTTTCTTAAGCAACCCGTACAATGCGCAGGCCCTCGGTAATAAGTATTTATTTTTATTCTTTAGCATTTATGCATATAAATAATTAGATTAATTATTGCCTCTATATATCGAAGACCAATTTCAAATGATTAATTATAATTTAGAAAGGCTTTTTATCAAGTAGTTGCAAATTCAGGGCAGGTTATTGATTTTATTTGGTTATCAAGTATCACTTTAATGATGTTATACTAGAAGGTGGAATCCCGTTCAACAGGCCATATGGGATGACGACATTTGAATATCCGGGGACGGATCAGAGGTTCAACCGGGTGTTTTAATCAGGCTATGTCCAACCACACTACCTTGATTTTGAAGAAAGTTCTTGATGTTTACAAAGGATTTGAAGGGTTGAAAGTGTTGGTTGATGTTGGCGGTGGAATTGGTGTTACTCTTGATGTCATCACTTCTAATTATCCTCACATTAAAGGCATTAACTTTGATTTGCCTCATGTTTAGCTGATGCACCTACATATTCAGGTACCAAATTGCTTATTTTATTTGCTCATTACTGATTTTAGCTATAGTCTACATCTTTGAATAAAACAGGATCTTTTGTAATGCATCAATTGGGAGATCGTATGCAATATGGCATTAGTCTGATTACAATCCAGTTGTCAATGCTAATGCAAGAATTATCTTGATGTTTGTGTTCTGTAAATTGATGCACCAAAAACCATATGTAAATGGGCAGAGAATAAATGTTATGACGAAACTGAAAGGTTTGTGTTGCGGTGCAGGTGTAAAGCATGTGGGTAGAGATATAAATGGTACATATCATGCATCTGCTGATGAAGAGAAAGTGATGGCAAGGAAGCAGAAAGCTGAAAACAAAACACATGACAATGGCAATGGCAAGACTAATGGAAAAGCTGGAGAATCTGATGTTATAGATGTGGAGTTTGAAGAATTATGTAAAGCTATTGAGGCTAATCTATCTGTTGAACAAATGGTTGAGGTTATTGAAGCCAATGACTAAGACTCCTCTGCCGAGATCCCGTTGTTGTCACTAAATGGTGAGTTCAATTAGAACATCCACTAATTTACATATTTTTCATCTATATATAAACCATGTATGTGGGTTGAGTATCTCAAATAATGTATATTTAATGGAAGCTGAAGAAAGAATTGCTTTTTGCATGTTGAAAAGTTAGTATTATGATTCAATTATGTTTCTTTTGTTTTTTTTTTTTGTTTTTTTGGTTCATTAATGTAGTGGCAACAAATGGATATTGAATGTACTTTCTGGCAAATGCTTAGGGGAAGGCAGAAGCAAGATTATTATGCTGAAGCGAGGAAGGCAGAAGCTTCACCAATTTTAGTCGACCCAGAAAAAAAGTAGCAAACGGAGTTTCAGCAACATCCAGTGGATTAGCGTCAGAGGCGGAAGCATTTGAATCAGATCCAATTGACCCAGTGGAAATGCGGATACTGTTGCATCTAAACTAATGTAAGTTGTTGATTCTGCTCAGTAGTTGACCCCCAACACCAATTGAACCTGTCGTAGCCAGCCATCCCTTTTGTTTCGGGGAGGCGTTCAAGTTTATGTTTTTCTTTATAATTTCATGCTTAAAATTGGAGGCACTCAAATGCTGTACATTTGAAAAGACAATTAAAGCAACCTATTAGAAACGGAAAAATCCTGTAGAATTAGGCAAGACTCAGTTTGCAGACAGAAGAGAAAAAGAAAAAAGAAAAAAATGACAGCTTCAAAATATGTTTCAATTTTCTTTTTCACCAGCTTCAAGCTTACCCATTCCAGAGAAGACGAGTCTCTGCCAACTGAACAAGGTTTGATAAATAATGGTGCTGCTTATTTGTTTGGTTTCCTAAGCAGACCATGTGTTTGATAAATTGCCGCTTTGGAGTGGGGTTTTTATCACTCATTTTTCTAAGTGCACACTTTATCAAAAATTTCGAAATATTTTCTTTTTTATCGATGGAAAATATATGAAGTAGAAATCCATGACTATGCTTAGTTAGAAAGTACCGGAGCTTGAGAGTCAATTTTAGGTGCACTTAGTCTCACCCTTATGATTTTAGGCAGCTAATGAGTTTCTTATGCATATAGAGTGTGAGGATGAGCCACAAGTTCCGAAAATTCAGCTGGCCATGTGGGTATGGATGGATATGTAAATCCATGTTAAAAATTTAAAATTACGAGCTAAGTTTTGCATTGTGGGGATGAAATTAATTTTTTTTTTTTTTTCAATTGACTTTATTATTTATGTTAGTGTTGATGTTTTTTGAATGATTTACCATGAAATGGGTTTGATTGGTATTCAGTGAATTTCAATGATAGTTTTTTATCTATCATGTATTTACATAGTAAAGTCTAATTGAGTTGATTTTGGCATTTATCCTTTAAGAATGAAACATAAACATTTTCAAATGTCATTAATTTGGACTATTCAATATTTAATGCAGAAGCTACGGGTGAGTGGTGGGTTTGGAGGCATTGCATTAAGGTACTTGCAACATTTATTTTATGTTTACCTTATTTAGTGTCTCGTATAATTGTTCCTCTTGAACGGCGACCTCTGAATCTAGGTGGAACCCACATCCCAAGAAGTCCAAGATGAAGAAAATGGACTCGCTGGTGGTGATGGTTTTGTTAATACCGGGAGTGGGTGGAAACATTTGAAGACCAATTTGTCGATCTTAGAAAAAGCCAAGAGAGAAAGCATGATGAAGAGGACTTTGATTGTTTCTGGATTTCTGGGTTTGTTTTCAGCTTTGTTTCTTTCTCGGTTTTGGCAGCCGATAGAGATTGTGGTTGGGCCATTGATTCTTTCTACCGTTACAAAGAGTTAAATATTAAAGAATTTATTTGCAGAAAACCATTATCGCTCTCCTGGATGAAGCTTGGTACAGTTTGACTTCTTAAGTATAAATTGGTGCGTGACGCTTTATAGAATTGTTCCCATGCAGTTTGTCCTCATCCTGATTTTCTTATCTAAGCAGCATGTTTCCAAAATCAACACATGAAACATTTTCAACCAAGCTCTTTAAGAACTTTCGAGCCCACCCAAGGTTGGAGAAGGCTAAATTTTTGGAAATAAATTTTATCATTTCCCATTATGTTAAAATTGCATGTAATTTGTTCACAGTATTCTTCCATATGGATTCATTTTCTTATGTCTTCTCTTCTTTTTTTTTTCTTTTTTTTTTTTAATACAGAATTTTCAATTTAATTCCTCTCCATGGTTGCAATTAGATTTCTGGTGCACTTTTTTTGTTGACAATATGGGGATCCAATTAGTTTTTTTTTATTAATTAATATGATTCTTTATCTTTCGTGATCATGGGTTAATTCTTTTTGTTGTGATCAACTTTTTGCAATGTGTTTTTTTTATTGTTAAGGTTGGAGATTTTGGAACTTTGATTACAAGTTGTTGATACGAAAATTCGCACCAACCAGAGAGATCCAATTGACCTTGGTGGAATCGGAATAGATGTGAGCGTGATTACGGATAATCAGCGATGGATGAATAATAAATGTAGTAGAGTAAATGACAATGAGATTTTTAAAATGGTTCGGCGAGGCAAACTCTTGAGCCTACGTCCACTTTTCTTGTATTTGTTGTGAGAGCTTACAATAAGAGTTCTATTAAAATTTTGTAACCCATGTTCATCATTTCAAAGGGTTTATATAAAATGTTTGTACAAAGGAAAGAGCAAAAATAAAGGGATTACAATTGATTTGAAATGCAACTCTGATATTCTCGCAATTGGGCATTGTGATTGCGTAGAGATTGTTGTTAATCTGATCATTCCCGTAATATTTGGGATCCGAAGTTATTTGGGAATCGATTGAATGATTATTTGAATTGTTCGCGACTAGCTTGTGTTGGGTTGAGCTATATGTCAACGAGTTTATGCTGGGTCGGACAACTGGTAGAGTCGGACTAATTCGGGGTCGAGTTAATACCTCGCAAATCGCTGAGCTTGGTGGAAAAATCACACACAACATCTGCTCCCTAGTGTTTGATGCTCATTTTGGGCTTCGAAGACTATTGCTCAATTTGATATCAAGCTCAATACTACCAGCAGGTCACCAAAGATAGGTTCAGTCGAGCTTTAAGGTTCAACCTCATGTCTAGCCGACGTACTTCACACTTGGATTTTTATTTCCTATGATACCTGACAAACTCATAATATGAAAAGTTAGGGCAGTTATGTAAATTCCATGCGGTTAGGTCGCATTAAATGCGACAACCTTTGGCAGTCACGTTTTGTTGCACGTGGGTGACTATAGCTATCTATGTGTGGAGTCGAGGCGATGTGCGGCGACGATTATCATTATAGCAGTCTGATGGTTTGTCGCCCCTTGTGAATGGATGACACGTGGCCACGTCTAATGGCTGAGATTGCTCGACGAATGAAGGGTCGAGATTCACTGTAGGTCAACAGTCACGATTGAACCCGCCCTTTCGTCTCCCATGTAAGCCACTATAAAAGCTGGCAAAGTCGTTAGAATACTCACTCAACCCACAAAAATCTTCAACATCCTTGTTCACTCCGTTGCTATTTCATTGTCGTCACGGTGCTCTTTCTGGCTGGTTCTTGCACTCCTCTTGTTCCTGTACGGCTTCTTTCCCTTTCTTTATCAGTTTTTTCTAATTTTTGCATCAAAGGGTGGCCATTCTTGTGGCCACATTGAGTGTTCTAGGGCTTTAGTAGGGTTTTTTGGTGTGTCTCTAGCGGTCCTGGGTTTAAGGAGGGTTTATTACGGTGGCAGTCGAAACTCTGGGTAGGTCGCGTGCGTTCGTCGTGTGGCGTGAGCTATCTTGAATACTTGAACTGAAAGCAAGTGTGAATTGGTCGTCGAGTTTTTCGACCTCTAACACATGTTCGCTTCTGTTTCAAGTACCTAGAAGCGAGCTATAATTATGTCTTCTTCAAGCAATCACACAATTGATGAATGTTTGACTCACTCGCGGGCTCGACAGTTCATGGGGATATAACTCCCGAGGTCTCCGAGGAAATCATCGTGCAAAGCTTGGACCCCAACGCAATGGGCTCTTTTGATCGTGCTTCGATTTAGTTGGCTCAATCCAAGCGGTCTCTAGTTCACAAACTGCGAAGGGAACCATAATCCTTGATTACCATCAGGGATTTGGAGCGCATAATAGAGGTCTATGTACCGCAGTTTAATTTGATAGCTTTAGGGGACTCTTCTCGGAAGAATCCCCCCACCAGATGGGTGACAATCTCTGAGACCCTCCTGAGATGCAGGGTATCTATTCCCCCTCATTATTTTATTGACAACGTTCTAAGGCAGTTCAATATTGTTCCCCTCCAGTTGTCCGCGAATTCATATGTCATTATCATCGGTTTATATATAGCGTACATGATCGCTAAATTAGGCGAGCCATCCGTCGAGGAGCTCGTCCATCTGTACAGGCTCAAGAAAGGGAAAGACCAGACGTACTACCTTTCCAAGGCGAGGAAGGTATGTTTCAACGAGCTGGTTGATGTCCTGAAAAAGGTCCTGCATTAGGACTCCCAATTTTTCTTCTACGAAGCCCAGGAGACCGACATTTTTGCTTCAGAAGTGAGTAAGACTTCGACTTCCCGTGCTTGTGAGGATCGCTTTTGAGCTTTGTGTTCTAGCTAACTAAGTTACTTTGTTCTGCAGTTAACATCGAGCATAACTATCTCCCTATCGCGAGCTTGCAGAGGCTCCAACGTTTTAGCAACCTTCTCGATGGACAGTGTAACGTTAACGAGATCATTACGCTTCCTCAGTTGAGAGCATACAGCTTCTGTTGGGGTGACGCCAAGTTTCTTACCATTCTTGAAAATGGTTAAGTTATCGTTTGCTTGAGCTTAGTTTTCCCGCATGTATAGGTCGCTCACCGTTTGCTTCTCATTTTTGCAGAAATGTGGGCTGAGAAGCCAAAAAGCCTTAAGAAGAAAATGACAGCTTCGACGGTTGCTAAGAAGACATCAGTTGCTTTGGCGATGAAACAACCCGCTAACATTGCTGGCGTGAAGTATGGCGGAGGCGAGCTTGGGGAAGGCCCAAGTGCGAAGAAGCCTACGACTACCTTGAAGACAGTTGTTGGGAAAAATGCCCTCGAGCTCTAAAATGGGCTAGTAAAAAAGGCACCTGAGCTAACTTGAGGCTTGGGGAAACAAAAGGCACTGGAGCAGTAGTACAGCTCAGGTAAGAAGAAATTGATCGAGCCTTTAGGGGGCTGGTGTAAGCAAAAGGTGGTTGAGCAGCAAGTTAGCTTGGGTAAGGAGGTCACCGCGCAGGTTGGTGGCCCAAAGAAATCAGCGGCCAAGGATTTGGCCAAGAAGAAGTTTGTTCCTGCAGGCGAGGTTGACGCTATTAGGGGGAGTAAGTCTAGCTCATCCCAGTTGGGAGGCAAGAAAATGGATGAAGTAGCTCAAGCTGCGGTTGATGTGCTGATCAATCAACTCCCCGACCATATCAGCGTTGGGGCCACAGCGGCCAAGGATAGCATCACCCCGCAAACATTCACAACTATTAAAGACTCGCCTCCCACCTAGATGCTAGCCTTGGTGTGTAGTTATGTGGCGAAAATACCGGTAGTTCTTTATGATGAATGCTATCCCACATTGGAGGGCACTCATAAAGGGTGGCAATTGGCAGAGACGGTGAAAAATGATGCTTTGGCCAGGGCTGAGGTTGTTGAGAAGGAGAAGGAAGCCAAGCATGCTAAGCTCGAGCGGCTCAAAGTGGAAATGGAGACCTTCGGGGTCAAGGAAAGGGAATTCCTTGACAAGCTCAAAGTGAGTGAGGTCGCGCGAGCTAATGCTGAAGCTGAGGCAATTGAGGTTGGAAAGAATTTGGCACAATAGCGAGGTGCTAATAACAAACTGAATTCTGAGCCTTCCTCGGCTCAAAAACCTGCCTCAGATTGGGAGGCTAAATTCCAACGGTCCTCGCATAACCTTGCCTAGGAGGCGAAAGGTCTATAGAAAGTTGAAGCTGAGGCTAGGCAACTCAGACTTCAAATTGAAGAGTTTAATGAAACCATCACTACTCGAGCTTTGCAGACGTTAGTGTTACTCTTACAGAAGTTGTGAGAGGCCCATCCCTCGATCGATTTCTTTTTCCTTTCGCGAGCTTAGCATAGAGAGGTCGAGAGGATGAAGGTCGAAGCTCAAGGAATGGGGCTTAGCATAAAGAGCTTAGCATATTTGATGAAGTTGATGTTCACGAGTTTGTCAACTTTATCCTTGAGTACTCTAGAGCGCTCTGCATCCATAGAACTTCTTTTCTACCTTATCAGTCGAGCTTTCGGGTCGATGTTCAGCTTGTGACACATTACCTCGGGGCTGATCCCCATCATAGCCACATGCACCCATGCAAAAACGTCGAGGTTTTTCTTCAAAAACCCTGCTAGGTTGTCGGCTATGTCTTTGCTTAGGCTACTGCCGACTTTTAGTACGCGAGTTGGATCCTCTTTGTTGACACATATTTCTCGTAACTCTTCCATCGGCCTTGTTGCAGGCTCTTCTCTATGGATGCAAGGATCAATGGTATCCTCGAGAGGCCCGGGGTTTGTCTTAGACTCTATGATAACCATTGTTCTCGGGAGCGGCCATTTTTGTGTTTTATGTATGACCCGGTTGTAACATTCCTGAGATTCCTTTCTACAGCTCCTGATCGTCGCGACTCCCCTTAGAGTCAGAAACCTCATTGCTTGGCAACGTACTGATGTGACTACGCTAAAGTCATCCAAGGTCGGTATTTTGAGGATGACATTGTATGCGGTTGGATAGTCTACCACTAGGAATTCAACCATCACCGTCCCGATCTTGAGCTTTGTCCCTAGAGTGACAGGGGGGTCGATCATCCCTTTGGGAACCAAGTTGTCTCGGTAAATCCATAGAGCGGAGAAGGGCATGCCCTCAGGCCTCTCTCTATGAACCTCATTCCTCGGAAAGCTCCCAAGAAAATGATGTTCGTTGCACTCCCATTATCGACCATTACCTTTAGCACTTTAGCATTGTCGATTCTGGCTACAATTAGGATTGTGTCATAATTGTGGCGCGGGGATTCTTCGTATTCCTTGATTGTGAATCCTATTACCTTGCTCTTTTGCCTAGGTCGCTTGGGCAGCTTCTGTTCACAGCTCATTATTCAAGGGACCAAATCTGTTCGGGCCTTAGGAGCATATTGTTCACGGGCGTACCTTGAGCCGTTTGCTATGTCGAGCCTCCCATAGATCATGCCTACATTGTTGGCATTTTTTGGGGCTTGCTGGACTTTGTTATGGACCTAATTGTTTTGCTCTCTTACACCTTCGTGAGCTGGTGCCTCCTTAATGAATTCCTTTAGGTGGCCCCTTCATAAAGTCTTCGATGGCATTCTTTAAAGCCCGACACTCGTTGGTGTTATGCACAATGTCCTAATGGTATCGACAATATTTTTGCCGATCTCTTCTACCTGGAGCCCATCTCATCCTTTCTGGAGTGGGCAATCTTTTTGCCTCACGAGAGACTTTGTAGATGTGAGTTATGCCTCGCGTGAGGGGGATATATTCCGCATACCGTGGGAAGGGCTACCTGTCCCCGCGGTTATTTATTCTTTGTCTTTTTTGGGACCTATTGCGGTACTTATCGTTGCAATATTGGCCCCCGCGCTTGATTGATGGGCAATCTTGTCGCCTGTTCGGGGCTTCCTGCATCGAGCTTTTTGCCAATCTACCACGAGCTTTCTACTCGCTGGTGTTTTTCAGCCATTGGTAAAATTTGGCCAGGCTCACGTGATCTTCACTCTAGAGCTCTTTCCACAGCTCTATGTTTGGCCTGATGCCTGCAATTAGCAAAGTTCTGATGGACTCTTCGGGAACATCTGTAACCTTTGCTTGCTCGTTATGGAACCTTGTTAAATATGAGGTTAGTGTTTCGTCTCTCTCCTGATGAATGTTGCTCAAGTAGCTGAGCAGCATTGCGAACTGTCTCATTGCTTGAAACTGCTGCAAGTATAGTGAGGAGAATTATTGGCAGGAATTGATGGAGTTCACCTTGAGTTTTTTGTACCACCTCTTGGCATCTCCTACCAATGTGACTGCGAAGCTGCGGCATTTCGCTAGGTCACAGACCTGGTGCAGCTCTATTAGGTCATTTACATTGTCAAGGTCGTCTCTAGGGTCTCCCTTCCCATCGAACTTACTCTTTGGTGCCCTAAATCCCTATGGAAGTAGGGCTTGACGAACCTCCTTCGTGAAGGGGGAACTCACTATTTCTTTTACCACGCAGTTCTAGCAAGCCCTTAGATCGTAGAGCATTTTCTATACGCGATCCAAATCTTCATTGTGGTTGCCTTGGCTGGCTCTGTTCGGCCTTACTTCGAGCAAGTGTGTTCGCAAGTCTGTGGCTTGTGAAGCCTCTCTATTATGCGTATTGATGTGCAAAGTTGAGTCATGATGGCTAGATTGATAAGTGTTATCATACTCATCGATACGTTGCTTGCGACATCAGTTATAATCAAAACATTGGTCATTGCCAGACTGGCGCACATGACTCACCTCGCAAGCTTTCGAGGATTGAGCTTGTTTTGGGCATGGGTTAAGACCGACACGTTAACGTTGGGGATATCGCTAAGCGTCTCGAGGGTGACCTTTGCCTTTGCTTTCACCTAGTGGTTGCTTCCCTAGCTGCCTCCCAAGGTTAGTTTGCCTATGGGACTCACACTCATGAGCGGAGTACAGTTTGTGATGTCGAAGGTATCGGTCGCCTCTCAACGCCGATGAACCGAATTGGCCATCTCTTGAATTCATACCTATTGGGGAGGCACTGGTGAAGCGTGGTTGGTCGAGGTTCTAGGCAGTTGGTTGTTGATTTCTCAGCTTACCCACATTTTGTTGCACCACTTAAGCAGCCATTATTCTGATCATCTTCACCAGCTGGTGGTTTTCGGGGTTCAACTTCCCTGCCCCTTGGTTATTTGTGATGTGTTGAGTTCGTGGCACAGGTGGTCGACGTCCAGCGGCGTCCTATTGCACCTCCTGATGGGCGGTTTCCATATTTTTGTGGTTTTCGGTGGTGGTCTTCGATCTAGTACGCACCATTGTAAGCCTGGATTGAGTAGGTTGTTGTGGCCGTTCACCGAAATTTCTAAGATGTTGGCAGAGCCCTCCTTCTAGCTCTAAAATGTTTATACAAAAATTCGCACCACTAGAGAGATCCGATTGACCTTGGTGGAATCGAAACGAATGTGAGCGTGATTACGGATAATCAGTGATAGATGAATAATAAATACAATAGAGTAAGTGACAATGAGATTTTTAAAGTGGTTCGGCGAGGTAAACTCTTGAGTCTGCATCCACTGTTCTTGTATTTGTTGTGAGAGCTTATAATAAGAGTTCCATGGAAATTTTGTAACCCCTTTTTCATCATTTGAGGGGTTTATATACAATGTTTGTACGAAGGAAAGAACGAAAAATAAAGGGATTATAATTGATTTGAAATGCAACTCCGATATTCTTGAGATTTGGCGCTGTGATTGCGTAGAGATTGCTATTAATCTGATCATTCCCATAATATCTAGGATCCAAAGTTATCTAGGAATTAATTGAATGATTATTCGGATTGTTCGCGACTAGCTTATGCTGGGTCAAGCTATATGTCGACGAGCTTATACTGGGTCGGACAACCGATAGAGTCGGATTGATATGGGGTTGAGCTAATACCTCACAACTCACCAAGCTTGGTGGAAAAATCACACACAACACAAGTGTTTCTTCCATGTGGGTGTTTTGGTGTTTAGTATCTGCGTTTGTTGATGCAATGCATAAATAAATAAGGTTTTGAATATTTTACTATCGTAGTCGAACAAATCAGCAACAATACTAGAAAACAAAGCAAACGAGAAGATGAAAATGATAAAAGGTAAACGAAAAAAAACCCTAACTAAATAGTAACCCAATTTTCAATCAAATCAACCAAACCATTGGCTCAAAATTAATTGTCCGGTTCACAAAAAATTGTTGAGATTGTGAAGAAAAATTCAA
This sequence comes from Pistacia vera, assembly GCF_008641045.1. Taxonomy (NCBI): domain Eukaryota; kingdom Viridiplantae; phylum Streptophyta; class Magnoliopsida; order Sapindales; family Anacardiaceae; genus Pistacia; species Pistacia vera. The sequence goes on from NW_022196431.1 coordinate 363,623, forward strand.
TCCAAATTAGAGTTAGATTAGGACATGGATTTTCCTAATTTGTGTTTTAAGTATAATCGTTTTCTTTTATGAATACAATTAGGATTAGGATTATAATTGTATTAGGAATTAAAATATAATTCCTATTAGGAATTAAAATATAATTCCTATTAGGATATGAGATTTGAGTCCTATTAAGAATAGTGTCTCATGTATTACCTATAAAAAATGGTTAAGTGTTAGAGTTAGACAACTCAAATTGAATAAAAGGCAAAGCCACAATTAGAGAGTGAGAGCCACCAAATAGGGTTTAGTGAGTGAGCCAATTTGTGAAGCTTCTGAGAGATTCTTGTAATTTTTTTCTTCTTCTTCATAGTTAAATTTTGCAATGGCAAAGTGGACATTGCTCTCATATGGAGAGTGAACCACTATAAATCTTGTGTTTGTGTGTGTGGTTATTTTGTGTCCTTTGTTCACACTATTTTTCGCTTTCAGGGATTTACGATTTACTAGTATTCAATTAAATCCCCCCTAACAACTAGTATTAGAGGAAGGTTTGAGGAAGAATGAGGATTTGCACCTGGGATCAACAAGTTTGATGGAACAGATTACGTATTCTAGAAGATGCAGATTGAAGATCATCTGTATGGTAGAAAATTATATTTGTCTCTCTTAGAAGCAAAACCTGAAAAGATGTCAGATGAAGATTGTGCATTTCTTGATAGACAAGTATTAGGAGTCATTCGATTGACATTGACCAAGAACATGGCAAGTAACATGGCAAAGGAGACAACCACAACAAGGTTGATGAAGATATTGTCCGATATGTATGAGAAACCTTCTACAAATAACAAGTTACATCTTATGAAAAAATTGTTTAATCTTAAAATGAGAGAAGGTTCTTCCATGACAGAGCATATGAATGATTTTAATACAATTATTAATCAATTATTGTATGTAAAAATTGATTTTGATGAAAAAGTTCGTGTCCTAATTCTTATGGCCTCCCTACCAAATAGTTAGGAGCCTATGAAAGCAACAATTAGTATTTCAACAGGTAGTGCAGAATTAAAACTCAAAGATGTCAGAGATAAAATTCTCGCTGAGGAGGTTCACAGGATAGATTCGGGTGAGAAAACATCAAATGCTTTGAATGTTGAAACAAGAGGCAGAGGCTACGATAGAAATTCAAACCGAGGCAGAGGAAGATCAAAATCAAGTCCAGGTTTGGGAAAAAAATAGAGTGTTGGAATTGTGGCAATAAAGGCCACATACAGAGGAATTGCAAAGCACCAAAGAAAGAGGAGAACAACAATAACGACACCACCAATGCTGTAACTGAAGAGGTACAAGATGCTTTACTTTTATCTGTTGATAGTTCTATTGACTCTTGGGTTTTAGATTCAGGAGCTTCATTCCATACCACTGCACACCGTGAAATTGTAGAAAATTATGTGACTAGAAATCATGGAAAGTTATATCTAGCAGATGGAGAAACTTTAGATATTGTAGGTATGGGTGATGTTAGGTTGAAGATGGCAAACTGATTTGTGTGGGAAATCCATAAGGTAAGGCATGTACCAAAATTGATGTGCAATATAATACCAGTTGAGCAACTTGACATGAAAGGCATAGTGTGTCTTTTCTGGGTGGTGCATGGAAATTTACTAAAGGAGCCATGGTGGTTGCTCATGGAAATAAAACTGGAACTCTTTACATGACTTCTAGTTGCAGAGATTCAGTTGCAGTCGCAGATGCTAGTGTTACCTCGAGTTTCTGGCATTGTAACTTGGGCATATGAGCATGAAAGGAATGAAGGAGCTTCAATCAAAGGGAAAACTACCAAAGTTGAAGTCGATTGATCACAGTTTGTGTGAAGGTTGCATCTTTGGCAAACAGAGAAGAGTAAGTTTTTCCAAAGTAGCAAGGGAACCTAAGGCAAAAAAGTTAGAGTTGGTTCATACAGACGTGTGGGGACCTGCTCCTGTGTCATCCCTTGGAGGCTCAAAGTACTATGTGACGTTCATTGATGATGCAAGTAGAAAGGTATGGGTTTATCTTTTGAAAAATAAGTCTGATGTTTTTGATACTTTTAAAAAGTGGAGAGCCATGGTTGAAAATGAGACAAAACTAAGAGTGAAGCGCTTGCTATCCAATAATGAGCGAGAGTACATTCATCAAGTGTTCAAAGAATATTGTACCAATAATGGGATCAAGATGGAGAAGACCATTCCTGCAACTCCTCAACAAAATGGTGTTGCTGAAAGGATGAACAAAACCCTAAATAAGCGTGCAAGAAGCATGAGATTGCATGCTGGACTACCATAGACATTTTGGGCTGAGGCAATTACTACTACAACTTGCTTGCTCAACAGAGGACCTTCTGTATCGCTAAATTACAAGATCCTAGAAGAAGTTTGGAGCGGCAAAGAGGTAAATTATTGTTTCTTAAGAGTGTTTGGTTGTTTAGCATATATTCACATTGACTCTACTCTTAGAAGTAAGCTTGATACTAAATCTAACAAATGTTTTTTCATTGGTTATGGTGACGTTGAGTTTCGTTATCATTTTTAAGATGACCAAAACCGCAAGATTATTAGGAGCAAAGACATCATATTCAATGAAGAAGTGATGTACAAGGATAGACTCAACATGAAGTTAGAAAATCCAAACACTGAAGTGAAAAAGCAAGAGGTAGTTCTTTTGAAATACTTCCCAAGGAATGACATGCAAGACAATGTCCAGGAAGATCAAGATAATATAGCTCTAGAAGTTGAACCATAAACACCCATGTTTGAACCTAGAAGATCTTCCAGGACAATAAGACCACCACAGAGGTATTTCCTTTCTTTGCACTATATTTTACTAACTGATGGTGGAGAACCAGAGTATTACAAGGAAGCAATGCAAGTTGATGACTCAATCAAGTGGGAGCTAGCTATGAAGGATGAGATGGACTCATTATTAACAACTCAAACCTGGCAGTTGACAAAGCTACCACAAGGGAAGAAGGCATTGCAAAAGAAGTCGGTTTATCGGGTGAAAGATGAACATAATGGTAGCAAACGATATAAAGCAAGACTGGTCGTGCAAGGATTTCAGCAGAAAGAAGGCATTAACTACACTAAAATTTTCTCTCTAGTTGTCAAGTTGACTACAATAAGAATAGTACTTGGATTAGTGGCAAAAGAAGACCTTCATCTTGAGCAGTTAGATGTAAAGACAATGTATCTTCATGGAGAACTACATGAAGAAATTTATATGCAACAGTGGTACAAGGAAATGAGAGAATGATATGCAAACTTCAAAAGAGCCTATATGGGCTAAAACAGGATCCTAGACAGTGGTACAAGAAGTTTGATGGGTTTATGTGTAGTAATAGTTTCCTCATATGTGAAGCAGACCATTGCTGTTATTTCAAGAAACTTGGTAACTCCTATCTCACCCTATCCCTATATGTAGATGGCATGTTGATTGCACCTTGTAAATAGGAAATAGACAAGCTAAAAAGGCAATTGTCAAAGGAGTTTGTTATGAAGGATTTGGGAGCTGCAAAACAAATATTTGGTATGAGGTTTACTAGAGACAGAGCCAAAGGTTTCTTAAAGTTGTCACAAGAAGAGTACGTGAAGAAAGTACTCAATATGTTCAACATGGATAGAGCAAAGCTAGTAAGTACTCATTTAGCTAGTCAGTTTAAACTATCCAAAGACCAGTCATCTACAACAGAGTATGAGCGAGACTAAATGGCCAAGGTACCCTATGCATCAGCCATTGGTAGTTTTATGTATGCCATGGTGTGTACAAGGCCAAACATAGCACATGCCATGGGAGTTGTGAGTAGGTACATGAGCAATCCAGAAAAGCAACATTGGGAAGCAGTAAAGTGGATTCTCAACATTTGAAAGGTACTACAGATTCAACATTATGCTTTAGGAAATCAGACTTAGAGCTACAAGGTTATGTGGATGTTGATATGGCTGGTGACATTGATAACCGCAAGAGCACTGTTATAGCGGTCAGTTGGGTTTCAAAATTACAGAAGATTGTTGCTCTTTCTACTATAGAGGTAAAGTATGTTGCTATCACAAAAGTTAGTAAGGAGCTAATATGGTTGCAGTGGTTCATAGAAGAATTGGGTCAAAATTATGAGAAGAGCGCTTTGTATTGTGATAGTCAAAGTGCAATTCACTTGGCAAAGAACCTAGTTTACCATGATAGGACAAAACACATAGAAGTTCGATACCATATCATACGCTCAGTTTTGGAAGAAGGAGTTATAGCTCTTGAGAAGATTGAAGAGAGTAAAAATCCAGCTGATATGTTTATGAAGGTGGTTACCATTGAGAAATTGAAGTGGTGTACAACTTCAGTTGGACTTCTCACTTGAAGAAAGAGAAGTTGATGTCGTTGTTGATGGAAGTGAAGAATTGAAGAATTGAAGACGCGTGTTGAATTACTTTCCAAGTGGGAGATTGTTGAGATTGTGGAGTCAAATTCAATCCAAATTAGAGTCGGATCAGGACATGGGTTTTCCTAATTTGTGTTTAAGTATAATTGTTTTCTTTTAGGAATACAATTAGGAGTAGGATTATAATTGTATTAGGAATTAAAATATAATTCCTATTAGAATATGAGATTTGAGTTCTATTAGGAATAATGTCCCATGTATTATCTATAAAAAATGGTTAAGTGTTAGAATTAGATAACACAAATTGAATAAAAGGCAAAGCCACAGTTAAAGAGTGAGAGCCACCAAATAAGGTTTAGTGAGTGAACCAATTTGTGAGGCTTGTGAGAGATTCTTGTAATTTCTTTTCTTCTTCTTCATAGTGAAATTCCTTAGCAGGAAAGTGGACGTAGCTCTTATACGAAGAGTGAACCACTATAAATCTTGTGTTTGTATGTGTAGTTATTTTGTGTCCTTTGTTCGCACAATTTTTCGCTTTCAAAGATTTAGGATTTACTAGTATTCAATTAAATCTCCCCCAACAAAAATTACAATTTAATATCAACCCTAGATAAATAATAATCCAATTTAAAAGCAAAACTTCTAGACCGTTGGTTCAATATTAATTGTCCAGTTCACAAAACATTTCAATCTAATATTACTTATTTGGATTAAATGGGTATACATTGACATGTAATATTTATATGAAATTACTATTCTTAATTTCTTTAATATTTATTACTTTAATTATTAATTCAACATTAAATTAAATACCGTGACAATTTTTTTCTAATATATTATTTTAGTCAATCTTAGAATACTATTTATATGGTATAATATCCAAATTATGTCAATATATTCTGTAATTTGTAACTAATATAATTAAGAGATCCAATAGATATTTTTTACTTATATAATGTAAATACCACTATATTATATAGCTTTCAATTGAAACATCCAATTATTAAAACAAACGTAGTGTCAAAACCAATTTCATAATTGCACGGCTCTTTCAACTAGTATGTAAATACTTACCTCGATTTATTCGAAATACTACAACTCTTTGGATTTGATTTTTAGTTTTGTTTAGCTCATCAGTTAATAATTGCTCAGTGAAGATGCGTTGACAGCTAAATAAAAAAGACGACTCTTCATTCCTACATGCCCTTAAATTATTGGATTCAATAAACATAATATACAACATTCATTTTCATTGAAACAGTGTAAAGACAATAATAGCCCTAGGCCAGTTAACTTTAACACTTCCGGACAGTTAACTATCATTTTCTTGATTAAAAAATAACTTTTGTCCTTTTATGTTTAATTTTAAAAAAAAATTTCCCGAAATGATAATAACCCTATATGTGCGTGTGTTTGTGTTCATTTTAAAATTTTTATTTTATAATTGTAATAGTTTTTAATTTTCTCAGCACATCGAAATCCCACTTTCTCATTAATGGAAGTTAGACAAAGTTAGCTTAAAAGATAAAAATTGAGGGGCATAATATGATTAAATCCATAAAAAACTGGTACGAAGTACGAACCTTATGATTAATGACACTATAGATGTAGTAATAATAGTCTCCTGTCTCTATTTGTTTGTAAGTTAAAATCATTAAGCCAGAAAATTTGCTTTTATGTTATTAAAGTATCTAAATAATTTAAATTTTATTTTTATTGATCATTCCAATTAAATTCATTTAAGTTCAAATCTAATAGTATAACACTTCCATTTTGGTTATAATACATTAATATAAAAGTGTATTTACAAATTAAATAATTTAATTAATATTTTTATCGATAATACCTATTAAATTCATTTAAGTTCAAATCTGGTATAGCACTTCAATTTTGGCCATAATACATGCATATAAAAGTGTATATTACAGATTTTACATTTTTATTTACAAGTTTCGCGTTATTATGTTTTATTAGGATAAAAACCAATGACCTCCCCTCAACTTTGCGAAATTAACAACTGGGCCTCGACATTTGGCATATTATCTGAAAACCTTCCCTGCCGTTAATTTTTGCTGTTAAGTGTAACAAAAGACCACCTTTGACTAATAAAATGACCAAAATACCCTTGAAGGGAAAAAATGAGATTAAAGAGACTAATAAAATGTCTAAAATACCCCTAGTTTGAGGGAAAAATGTTTAATGAATCAGACTTGATTTTCTCATGTCAAAAATATTTATTAAAAAAAGGGCAACGACATATTTATGTTGACTAAACTACCCTTGTTTCATGTAATTATGTAGGAAAAGTCTTAATTGACCTTAAGATCTATAAAACCAAAACAAAAAAAAAGTCATTTACTAACTAAAAATTAGGCAACAACAATATTTAATTTACACTTTTTTTTTTTCATAAAACCAAAAAAAATCATAATAATAAATATTAACTTATATCTTCAAATATAAAATTTATAATTCTCCACGCTGTTATAGCAATGTTCTTTATAAAATTACTTAAAAGTTTTGCACGTTCTTATTACACGGTAACATCTTTAAAATATATATTTTAGAGACATTGTTATAATAGCGTGGAAAAAATTATAAATTGAAAGATTTAAGATAATCTTTATTATTATTATTTTGGTTTAATTAAAAAAATGTTGTAAATTAAATTTTTTATTACCATTTTTTAGTTAGTAAATTAAATATTTTTTCTCAAACTATTTTTGTCATTTTACTAGTCCAAGGTGATCTTCCATTACACTCAGGGGGCGTTTGGCTGGGGTTTATATAAGATTACTGAGGTTATGTCATCTTATATTACTTGATTACCATATTCGATTGTCAAGTAATACAAGATTCAAGTAATCTTCTAATACTAATAGTAGTTATTGTTGATGATATTTGAGGTAATCTGATTATCTTAATTTTCTTAGGTATTGTAAGATTACTTGGTTATCTTCTTTTTGTTACAATTTTATCCTTTATTAATAAAATTTTTGGACAATAATGCCCTTGTTTTAAATCAATTTACATGAATCTACATTTTACAATTTTACCCCAGTTAATTAACTTTTTAGAAAAAATTACCCTTGAATTCAAAACAAATTGCAGCCCACCTAAGCCACCACTCCTACCCACCTACTGCTGCGGCTGCTGGCCGGCAACCACTGCCAGCAATTAGCAACCTAACAGTGCACGAAAGGCCGAAAATGGCCTCCGTGCGTCGATATGGCCATTTCCAGATAGAGATCTAGCCAAAAATGGACATATTTGCGCACGGAGGCCATTTCTGACCTTCGTACATCATTAGGTTGCCAGCTGCCGACAACCGGCAATGGCTGGGTTGGTGAGGTGCATTGTTGATTTTCTAAACCTTTATTATGAAGGTGTTTTTGCTAAGTTTTTAAATGTAGGGGGGTTATATTAATAATCTAAATAATAATATAATAATAATATTTAATTAGAGGACAATTCAGTAATTTAAATAACATACCCACCAATCTATTTCTCCCAACCAAATATATTAATATAACATACTCACCAATTTATTTCAATCAACCAAACACATTTCCCTAAACATTCCCAGTAATCTTTAAGGTCATCTTTCTTTTCATTAATATAACATTCCTTGAACCTAACACATCCAATGGCATAAACTAACATCAGGGAAGGTTTTTGGACAATATGCCAAATGACAAATGTTTGGGGGTACTTGTTACTTTCACAAAGCTAACGGGAGGTAGTTATTTACTGTGACTCGTTAGTCATGACCCTTTTATTCATCATTCAACCATTACAAAATATAAACAAATTATAATTAATTACAGTACTAAGATAAATATAAACTTTTCAAATATTTTCACCAGTATAGCTAATTTGTTAATTTTATTATTTTGAAAAGTTTTCAAAATTATTTTCTTTAATTTTTATATGTTTTGTTTGATTTTCATAAATTAATTATTTACTATATAATATAACACTATTTCTAATAAAAAAATATCTAAAACATTACGTTACAATGTTAAAACATAAACTTAACACTGTTTAACCTGCCATTAAATATAAAAAATTAATATATTATTCATATGGGTAATACTACACTTACAATCTAATTTAACAAATTTTCTTTTATAACTTTGATGTGACAGCTCATAATTGAGCAATGAATCTTGCCGGTCCAATAATAAATTCCGCTTGCCTAATTATAAGCTGACCATTTGTGACTATCACGTCGAGATTACAAGATAAAATTTGCAAGATTAGATTATGTGCCAATCTTTATTGTAATCATATTAGATATTCAAACCAATTTCATGTTTTCAAATTCAAACCTAATAATTTAATATAGAAAAGCAAACGCTCACTAAAACTCCCGATAGAAATAAGATAGGTGATGCAGTATAACAAGTGTGCTTGTCTATCATACGTGGCACATCGACAAAAACTAGGGGCTTTTGATTAAACAACCATCTCAAGTCTCAATTTAATTAAAAGGCTATCAAGTTTCAAACTCTTAACTAAATATCCTTATTTTTTTTATCAAGAGAAATTAAACCTAATTAAGCACTAATCATGTTTTAATTAGGATTAATGAAGTATTGACTAATCTTTTAAAAATTATATTTTGTCTCCAAAAACCTGAAATTGTTGCAAAGAAACCCAAACCCAAAATAAATTCATTTGCCTCCTCCCTCCCGCCATTAACGTTAGAACTCCCCTCCCCTGGTTGCTATTTTTTCTTAGCAAAACCGAAGATCTTCTTCTTCCTCTGCATCTTCTTTTTCCTTTGCCATTAACACCTTCTTCTTCTTCCACCATTAACACCTTCCTTTTCCTCCGCCAATAACATCTTCTCCACCGAAGATCCGCCTCCTCCTCATCTTGACATTTTGTCCAGGTATGTGTATCTCCTCTTTGCATTTTATATTTCTATTTACAAAGATTTAATGATGGATTGGGTTTGGGTTTATGATTTCGATTTAGTGGTTTAGGTTCTTGGGTTGTGTTTGATGTAATGCAAGTTGAAAGGAGGGAAATTTGTTGATGATTTTCTTGCATTGTGGGTAGTTGGGGGTGGTAGCACCAATTATAGGTGGAGATGACTGAAAATGTATTTTGGATATGATGGATCGGTTAAACGATTTGGTATATCGCTTAAGCGATCAGCTATAAATTTGGTATATAGTAGTAGATCGCTTAAGCGATCACATATATGATAAAAGATCACTTAAGCGATCGTGCTTATTTATACCAGATCAATTACCACATAGCTTAAGCTACTCTACAGATTCTTTTTAAAATCTGTCAACCCTTAATATATCGGTTAATAATTTTTTTTTCTTGCATTATAGGTACTTGGCTATTATTAGAAATGGGACAAGATGTTTTGGGTGTTGAATATTTTGGTGAGTAGGTGGAGGAAGAAAGTTGCTGGAAGTGGATTGGGAAGAGCAAAGAAGTTATACCTATTGTTGTGAGCATAGAGGTTAATTTTGATGAGTTGATTGATGAAATAATTAGAATAGGTGATTTGAGTTGCTCACGTAGTGATATAGTTGTGAAGTATGTTTTAAGTAGAAACCTGAACATTATAAGGTACCCCTTGTTGTATTAAAGTCGGATGAAGGTGTGAAGTTATATATGCTTGATGTGGGCAATACTGGTTCGAGACCAATTTTAAGGGTTTCTTTTGTGGATAAACCATTAGAAGCTGGTCCAAAGGAAGGGGATAATGACGAAGCTGGTGGGGAGACTGCTGGTTTTAATTTTAACTATGAGGACATTGATTTCTTTGTTGAAAAATCAAGAGTAGGCGATGATTTGGGTGGTGAGGAGGACATTGTAGAAAAGGTTGGTCATGTGGGGGAGAATGAAACTATGGACGAGGAGGATATCGTACATGTTCCTACAGATGTAGATATTCTTATTAATATAGATTATGTAGAAGGTTTAGTTTGTGAGGAAGAGAACACTATGGTCTTTTATGTAGGTTTAGAGGTGGCAATTGCGGGTAGTAGTGAATTATCTCATGTTTTTATTGATAGATCGAACTCACGCATAGGGTATTTATTTGACAACAAGGAGGAAGTAGTGAGGAAGCTAAAACTTGTTGCCGTCAGAGGTAATTTTGAGTTTATCACCAAGAAGTCTAATTCATCGGTAGTGACAGTTGCATGTCGTGACCGAAAGTGCAAGTGACGAGTTTATTGTAGAAGGTTGGTGGAGTCTGAAAAATTTATTTTAGCACATATACCCGCGAGCACACATGTGGGTTGGGACATATTTCAGGTCAGCATCGACAAGTCTCTGCTGATGTTATTGGACAATTTTTCAAAAGTTAGTTTGTTAAAAGGAAATGTCCATCTCCTAAAGACATTCAAAGATATGTGCGCATAGAGTTAGGATGCGATGTCAGTTACTGGAAATGTTGGAAAGGGAGACAACATGCATAAGATTTGTGAGGGACACGCCAGAGCACGACTACGTAGTATTAGAAGCGTATCATTATATGCTTAAGTTGACAAACTAAGGTAGCAAGATGACTTTGAAGTGGGACAAGAATATGAGGTTTAAATATTTTTTTGTTGCTTACGGTGTTTCTAAAAGGTGTTTTGTAAACATGAGAAAGGTGTTGGCTGTTGATGATGCTTTTTGATGAGAAAGCATGGAGGTATATTGTTGGCGGCCACTGCATAGGACTGCGAGAATCACACATATCCTGTTGCATGGAGTGTGGTTCACTTTGAGAACAACAAGTTGTGGACTTGGTTTTTTAAGCAATTACTTATGATAGTGCCTAACAGTGGCGAGTTGTGCATAATATCCGATAGGCACAAGTCTATATAGAAGGGGATTGCCACTATTTACCCTCTAATACATCACAGATTCTGTATAAGACACCTTGGCGAGAACATAAAACAAAAGTTTAAGTGTGCTGCCATCCTTCAAACATACTACATGGCAACAACAGCTTATCGAATTGATGAGTTCGAGGAGCACTTCCGGCAAATCCAAATCAAGGATGATAAGATTGCTAAGTATCTTGAGCATGATGTTGGTTTCAAGTGATGGAGTAGAGCTTGGTTTCAAGTGATGGAGTAGAGCTTACTTTCCTAGAAGAAGGTTTGATGTCATTACCACAAACATAGCCAAGTCCACAAATTCGAAGTTGTTAATAGAAAGGGAGTTTCCAATTATTGCCTTTATTGATGCAATACAAAGGACATTGTCACCATGGTTCCATGAGATTCATACGGAGTCAGATAATTTTACCACAGTCCTAGTTTCGTTAGCTGAAAAATTATTGCGAGAATGTATGGAACTATCAAATGCACTGTTTGCCTATCCTCTCAATGCTCAAGAGTTCATTGTGCATAACTATGGTCCAGATGCCACAGTTAGCATTTTTAGTAAAACTTGCAGCTGTAAAGTGCTTCACATTCAACATTTACCTTGTCCTCATGCACTAGTAGCACTGAAACAATAGCACAAGCTGAATTTTGGTTTAAGAATTTACACGGAACTTTGCTTCCTTCTCTATATGGCAAACTACTACATGTTAGCTTATTCAGAAATGATATATCCAGTTCCTCCAAAAGAGTATTGGGTGGTGCCACCAAAGTTGATTGGCATTATCATTCATCTGCCATTCAAGAAGATAGAAAAATGGAGAAAAAGAGTTAAGCATATTCCATTAGCCTGTGAGGTTTCTCGGAGGATGAATAAGTGCTCAATTTGCAAGCAACCTGGCCACAAGAAGCAGTTGCCAGAATCAATCACGTGCAGATCAAGAAAATTGGCTTTGAATCGATTAGAAGCAAACAAGCAAGCAACCTATTATTATCAGAATCTACTGTTCGCTTAAGCGATCTGTTGTTCAGGTCTGCAAATAACAGCAGATCACTTAAGTGACAGTAGATTGCTTAAGCGATCTACTGCTCAGATTAGATCTGGTGAACACCAAATTGCTTAAGCGAACACCAGATCACTTAAGCGATCTGATGAACTTATTAATGCTGTTCTGTTTAACAGGTAATAGACCTTAGATGCTTTTTCGTTTACTTGTTCATTAGTTTCTCTTGGTTGTATGTCAATCTTTTGTGCTGCATTAAACTAATTTTATATCCTTGTATTTCCAACTACGCCATCAAGAAGAATGATGAAATCGAGAGAGTTGCCAAGGCCAACCGTTGAAGACTTATTAGTGAATCGAAAGATTTTCCAAGGCCAACTGTTGAAGAATTGTTGTTTTTAATTTTTTATGTTGACAATTGGATATCTTTTTATTTGAAGTCTTGAATAAATGATATTAAGGATGCTTGTAGTTACTTAATTGTTGCTCTTATTGTGCTACAAGAAAATCTTGTTAACAAGTTTAAAAAGAAAATAATAAAAAGAAAATTAATTATCTGGAAAGGAGGACTGCAATAAACTCTTTCAAAGTTGTGATGCTAATCTATATGAGTTGTCTTTCAAATTGATTGATATGGATGGAGCTTGAAATTTGTAACAAAATTCGAAATTTGTTGCAGGCTAGTTGGTTGCAACGGTTTAGGGTGGAGAGGGTGGGTTTGGAGTAAGTGGGGCTTAGGATATTGAAATGAAAAAAATAATTAATAATAATAAATATTAAATAAATGAAAAAGACTCACAAAAATAATTAAATAACCTTAGATCATTTAGTTTTATGTACGGTGCTGACTGACAAAGACGTAAGTTTTATTTTCACATTCTATTGGACTCAACCCTCCAACCTCCTACAAACAACCTCCCTACGGCCTCCCTTGCCTTCCCCTATATTTGGAACCCAAAAATAGGCACTCCCCTGATGCTCGCCAACTGCTTAACAAATTGCCACGACCACCCTGACAACCAACACCAATTAAATATCCCCCAAATTGGCACCAACAAACAATTTATTCAAAAAATAGTAAGGAATGTACTTGTTCTTCATCTTCTTCCTCCTCCTCCTTGGATGAATTTGTGTCGGCATCCTCGTCTTCAGACCCATTTATGGAGCCCGCTGTCCGTTCTTCTGCTGCTATCATCTCCTCTGTCGTTGGACCACCTTCACTCATCGGAAGATCCACTGGAACCTTTTCTTCTACAACCTTTGAATAGCCGCTAGACTCTAGAATTTGGAGTGGGGTTGGGATTTCCTCAGATTTGTTAATGTTAACTATGGTTTGTTGGTGTAACTAACATGGAAACGAAAATCTAAAGAGCAAAGATTTGTCGGAAAATGAGAACGAAAATCGCCGAAAATTGCAAGAGAGAAGTCAGAATTTTTCGTCAATCGCTTATTTTGGGTTACGTAATCAATTTTGAATGGGGGATTGTTTTTTAATTTTCAAAATTTAAATCAATTTTTGTTAATTATACTATTACCCATATATGTTTAAATATTTTCGGTTTAACCCTTTTTGCATGTTCAGTGATTCTTAAATGTGACATGTCAGTTTTTCAAAGTTAAAAAATGCAAATTTTGTTTTTTTATTTTTATTTTTATTTTTTTCATGCAAACTTGGAAGATCATGACAGTTAAATTTTCTAAAAAACTGGGGAGTCCATCCCTGTAAGACATGTGGCGAAATCTTCCCGGCACATCATATAACTGAACACCCAAATCTCTACTGCTAGAACTAAATAAGAATGTCGGCCGAGGCTCTACCGGACGAACTCTGGAGAAAAATACTCGAAACCGGAATCGGAAGCTCCAGCTTCACCTTTAAGGACCTCTGTTGCCTCTCCATGTCCTGTAGACGCCTTCACCGATTATCCGGTGAAGACTCTTTCTGGTCCCACTTACTCTCCTCTGATTTCGACAACTCATCATCATCATCACAGGCGACATCGATTAAGTCAAGTTACAAAATTAGGTTTGAGAAGGACCGCGAGAGGAAATTGGCGGCACATAGAAGGGCTGTGTTGAGGAAAGAGAGTCAAGTGGCCGAGAATTTGCGGAAGATTCGAGAAATTGAGAGGAAATTGCGAGAGGAGACCGACAAAATGAAAAGTACAGTTGCTGAATTATCCAATTTACGCAGGGTCAGGTAATTGATTCAGATTTTTTCTTTTAATTGTTTCTTAGAATTTGAATACCTATGAATTTATCAGTTTTGCTTCAAGTAGAATGGTCTTTGTTTTAGAAGTGATGCTTTTATTGAAAGGGGTGATTTTGTTGGCTTTCCTTCAGGTTTAGGTTAAGTGAAGTATGCAAAGTTTGATTTTTTTGTCAGTAACTCCCCTGAATTTGTACAATTTGTCAGAGACCTTGCTTGCAATTGATCAGAAACCTCTTTGAATTTTTTTTTTCCTTTTCTGTTTCCGAACACTTTATATGCGCAGGGTGGTAAATTTTTCATTCTTAGGAAGGTCAATGACATTTAGAAGCAGAGATTGGGAAGTTGCTATGAAGCAATTAGCTAATGTAGTTAAAAGACCAAAAATGAACATGGTAGAGTCACTTTTCAGATAAATGAATAGAAAATTTATAAGAATGAATCTAACTGTTCTTGGGATATTGAGGGAGACAAACTGAATTTGCTTTTTCTTATGGTTTGCAAATACATGAAGATTTTCTAAAAGCACTAAATTTAATTGAGTTGTTCATATTGGTTCATTGGGAGCAGAAAAAAAATTACCATAGATTTAAATTGTTGTGATACCAGGTAATTATTTGATTCAAAAATTTGTGATAGATTTTAATAGTATTTGAGAACCCTTTAAGATTCTTAATGATTTGAATTTGTTTGAACTTTTTTAGGCACATGTTGATAAGTTATTGTGATTGGTTCTTTCAGGCAAGCTTCAGTAGCCTTGAATGTGTGGCAGCCAGAAGTTGTTAGAGGTAAACAGAAACAAATAGTTGAGCAGTGTGTTATTCCTGTTGAATCTAGATTACATTCACTTGAGATGGAACTTAGACTTTGCAAGCAACAGATTGCAGGGTTTGACAATGCCTATGTAAGTATGAAAACTCTCTTGTCATGCAATGTGTTTTACTTTTGCTGTATTTAAAAGGAGTTTGGTAATTATAATACTAATGTGCTGCTATTTTCAATGACAGAGAGAGCAAAAACAAAGACTCGAGAAGGCGAAGGAAGAGTTGGGATCCATGAAGTATCACCCGTTGCGAGAGTATAAGTTTACAAGTAGTGAGGACAATGAGTGCAACTTAATGAGGCAGAAGTTGAAAACAAATAATAAGTGTAAGATACTCAGTTCTTGTTCTTTCTATAGTCAATAAAATATTTATTAATTGTTTCTAAAAAAGTGACTGATCATGTCAATAATGTGAGCTTCAAGCATTC
This sequence comes from Pistacia vera, assembly GCF_008641045.1. Taxonomy (NCBI): domain Eukaryota; kingdom Viridiplantae; phylum Streptophyta; class Magnoliopsida; order Sapindales; family Anacardiaceae; genus Pistacia; species Pistacia vera. Next base: position 379,325 of record NW_022196431.1, read on the forward strand.
TGCCAATTTGTATACTAGAATTACTTATTTATCCTTATTAGTTCTAATTTCTCTAGTCTTTCAATCTAATACTTTCTAATGCTTTTGAGGATCTCATGTAGAGGTTAGGATCTATGTCACCACTATTTTGGCAATTTTTTTTTTTTAATCATGGATTATTAAATCAAATTACTTTGAACAGTTGTGGTACTTTTAATATGTCTCATATCCAATGTCTGTTAATTATGCATATGAAATCTAAAATGAACGTTGAAAGTGCATTGATCTAGTGAATAAAAAAGGTTGTTATAATTTGTGCAAATTATAGTGACATGGATCCTGCCCATACAATAGATGGAAATAAAAAAAAGAAAAAAAGAGAGAAATTAGTGTGGTCTAGGCTTAAAGACAATAAGAAGAGTTAAGTGGGAATTGTGCTTTAGCATGTGCCTCCATTAGGTGAAAAACTTGTTTATGATTTGCTTCTACTGTTACTGTTCTACAAGGTGTACTTGGTATTGAGATCATACATGTTAGTTTCTCAATTGTTTTCTTCATCACCTCATTTATTACTCAAAAGAAACATGCTAAAATTTTGGCCGACAAATTAGTAGATATAGCCAAGTTACTCCAATTAGTGGATAGTTTAATAGAAATTTTTTTATTCAACTTTTTATGTCTGTGGTTTGTTTTGTACTAATTTAGAATTAGTTTTTATCTTGTGGTTTATTGAATTTTATGTCATCTTTTATGCCTATTATTAGATAAGATAAAGATTGTGTGAGTTTTTATCTTAATTAGATAGGATGCAAATTTCCAAAGGTGTTTAATAGAGTGAGCTCTCATGCAGACACTTGGATTTATCTCACGGTTGAAATTAGATATAAAAATTTGGCCGAACAACGTACACATACCCAAGGTTTGTCGTAATGACAAATTGGTGCTCAAAAGGTTTAGAAACGACAAACAGGTACCTTCCGTCATGTGTTGTTAGTGATTTCCGTTTGCTAATGGTGAAAAGACTAGAATGCCCTTGAAATTTTGATATTTTAGTTTTTTGTAAATTTAAAAATTTCTAAAAAACCCCCTAGGTTTGCTAATTTAACTAAACACCCCAATATATAAAATTTTTGTAAAATAACAAAAACATCCCCATCACTCGCAGTGCCAGATTTCGGCCACCGCCGGAATCTGGCCGAAAAATTACGTTATGGCACAGACTCGTCGGATTTGTGTCGTAATCTGGCCTTCTCCGGCCAGATCCGCGGCCAGATCCGCACCAAGCGTAGGCTGAAACTTGGATAAAGGAAGGGCAAGAAAATTCAATCTCCATTGAAAGACTATTCATCATATATTCATTTACTCACTTTTACAAAATGAGAGACTTGCCTTTATATAGACATTACAAATGATGGAATGATCCTTTACAAGATATTACCAATATCATAAATGAAATTGAGGGTTTAATTCTCATCCACATATTCAAAAACATAAGGCTATAACCATTTAATGCAAAAGTACAACAACTCCCTTAATTTTAGGATCTATGTCCCTAACTCTACTTAGCTTGGCTATCCTTCATCTATTTGAATCAAATAACATCCATTCATTGGGTTTGGGCCAAATAAACCTCTCCACACTTGATGCCCATGGTTTGGACCAAATAATAGGGCTTGAGAAGTATCTTGGACCTTTAGCACTCTATGGACAAGTTTGTGAACTTCTTTGAGTGATTGGGTCGATTGTTGCACACATTGCAAAACTTGGACTTCTTGATTCTTCAATGAAAACTCTTACACAACTAATGAATCATTTGGGCCTAGAATCTCATCATCCTCTTTGGATTGAGAAGGATTTGTCCTCAAATCCAAAAGTTCTCCATCTTCCAAGTAAGGAGATAAATCTTCAATGTTGAAAGTAGTCGAAACATTACCAAATTTAAAGCGCAAATCAATTTTGTATGCATTATCCCCAACTCTTCCAAGAACTTCAAAGGGTCCATCAGCTCTAAGTGCTAGCTTGCCTTTCCTCTTAGAAGGAAACCTATCTTTTCTTAAATGAACCCACACAAGGTCACTCGGTTGGAAAAAAGTGGGCTTCTTATGCTTGTTAGCTTTCCTCCTATAAGTTTCATTGGATTTGACTATTCAGGACCTAATTGACTCATGTAGCTTCTTTATTAACTTTGCCTTCTCTTTAGCGTCAAGATTCACTTATCTATCAAGGGCGTAAGGCACTTAATTATATGGAAGTGATGGGGTTAAGACTATAAAGGATCTCAAATGGGGAATGGTTGGTGGTATCGCCAAGGGATCGATTGTAGGCAAATTCGGCATGGGCTAGTTTGTTGTCCCAATCTCTTAAACTCTTACTCACCAAAGTCTTTAGAATGATCCTTAAAGTTCTATTTGTGACCTTGGTTTGACCATCGGTTTAGGGGTAATAGGAAGTGCTAAATAAGAGTTTGATACTCAGTCTGCTCCATAAGGATCTCTAAAAATGGTTAAGGAACTTTGTAACCCTATTTGACACAATGCTTTTTTGTACACTATGCAACCTCACAATCTCTTTGAAAAACAACTTAGTTACATGCGATGCATCATTGGTCTGGTTACATGCAATAAAATGTGTCATTTTAGAGAATCTATCAACAACCACCAAGGGAAATAGCTCACAAAGCGGAGTTGTAGCCTTATCATTGATATTGCAATTGATATGAAATCAAGTCCACTTTGTGAGCTATTTCCTTTTGTAAATCTCCAAAAAATCTAGTGATAGTTTGCTCATTTTCCTCTGGAATGTCACTCCTCGTCATAAGACCTTCAAATTCCCTTATATAATCCTTTACCTTCCTATCTCTTTGCTTGAGATTTAATAAACTCAAGTAAAGATATTGCTTGTAGTTTTCGGGCATAAACGTCTTTTCAATCATTCTCTTCAACCTATCCCAACACCTCACTCTAGCCTTTCCCTCTCATTTTCTCTTCTTTTTAACATTCTCCCACCAGAAGGAAGCACACTCCTTGAACTTTAGCATAACCACCTTGCATTTCTTCTCATCCGGGTAGCCTTTGAACTCAAGCATTTTTTCAATCTCATTCAATCAATCATTGAAATCATTAGGGTTTAGGCTTCCTCCGAATTCTGGTATATCAATCTTAAGTCCCCTATCATCATCAACATTTCTCTTATTTCTCACAACAACATTGGAATCACTAAAGTCACTTGGAAGACTAGTTTCATCTTCATGGGGAGGAGGTTGGTAGACTTGACGCCTAATGTGGGGTGTAAGTCTTCTTGGAGGTGTTTCTTGTTCAAGGACATGTGGTTTGGTTTCATGGGGAGGTGGTTGGGTTTGAGAGGTGTGTGTGTGGGGCTATGTGAGCTATGATGGCTTGGGCTATTTGGTTCATCCTTTCTTCAAGTCTTCTAAGGTCTTCTTGGGTTTTGTTGAAAGCAACTTCCCAAGGGGGCATTGGAGAAAAGGATCCACTCTTGTTTGACATAGAGAATGGAAAATTAAGCTATTGTAAGCAGTAACTCTGAGAGTGAACAATAACCTTTTGTGTATGGAATAGTGATATTTGAGGCGGTAAGGGTAAGAGGGGAAAGTTTGGGTAATTTTGGTTTATGTGAATAGTAATCGATGAATAGTGTTTTGGATTAAGGGGTGATTAAGCTAATTAATGTGGATTAGACAAATAGGAAGTGTTTAGTGTTTGGTTAAAGTTTAATGATAGTTTTGTTGAAATGGAATTGGTTTAGTTGGATTTGGATGGAATCAATTAGGTTTGGATGATGTGTAAAGTTGATAGTTAGGGGCTCGTAAAGTGTTTGAAGAAAGAGAAAAATCTAATGCAAGGAAATGGAAATTTTGGCCATAGCCGATTCTACCATGCCTTCAACACATCAAACATCTTTTTGTTCTCAACAATCAATATTCAACAAAAATTCCCTCCAACAATATTAGCTTTGATACCAAATTAAGCATCTTAGGTGGTCCATGATACCAAATTGATAAGATTATAGGCCAAAATGATTCATTGGTTATGCAATAGTTTCCATTGAAGAATAACAAAGCTCAAGTTTTGTAAGATATGCACCAATCGACTTAATCACTCAAAGAAGTTCACAAGCTTGTCCATGAAGTGCTAAAGGTCCAATACACTTCTCAAACTCTATTATTTGACCCAAACTGTGGGCTTCAAGTGTGGAGAAGTTTATTTGGCTCAAACCTAATGAATGGATGTTATTTGATTCAAATAAATGAAAGTTAGCCAAGTTAATTATAGTTAGAGACATAGATCCTAAAATTAAAGTAGTGGTTGTACTTTTGCATTAAGTGGTTATGACCTTATGTTTTTGAATGTGTGGATGAGAATTAAGCCGTTAATTCCATTTGTGATATTTGTAATATTTTGTAAATGGTCATTCCATCATTTGTGATGTCTATATAAAGACAAGTATTTCATTTTGTAAAAGTGAGTGAATGAATATATAATGAATAGTCTTTCAATGGAGATTGAATCTTCTTGCTCCTCATTTATCCAAGTTTTAGCATAAGCTTGGTGGTGAATTATTTCAAGCCAGTAGAGTTTCCCTTAAGCTTGAATGTATCTTGGCCATTTATCCTAGTAATTTACTTGAGTTTTGGTTACCATTTCCTTTTTCTCGGTTTTGGTATGTGTGTGAATTTCTTGCTCCAATTTATGAGTTGTCTTGGTTGGTTGATCTTTGGGGATTATTAGCATGATAGGATTGATGATTTAAGGTGTTAAAAGAGATTGAGAATGCTTGACTTTGTCTTGGCCGAATGAGTGCTAGTTGAAGCTTCTGTGTTTTAGTGTTAGATTATTATGTGTATAGATGAATTGAGATTGAAATAGGAATTTAGAGACTTGATTTCATATCAATTTGGTATTAGAGCTAAGGTTGTGAGAAGGAATTTTGTTGAATATTGACTGTTGAGATCAAAAGGATGCTTGATGTGTTGAAGGTATGGTAGAATCGGTTATGGTCAAAATTTCTATTTTCTAGCATTAAATTTTTCTCTTTCCTCAAACATTTCACCAACCCCTAACTAGCCACTTTACGCATCAACCAAACCTAACTAATTCCATCTAAATCTAACTAAACCAATTCCATTTCAACTAAACTACCATTAAACCTTAGCCAAGCACTAAACACTTCCCATTAGCCTAATCCACATTAATTAGCTTAATCACCCCCTAATCTCAAATACTATTCACTTAAACCAAAATTACCCAAACTTCCCCCTCTTACCCATTCCACCTCAAATATCACAATTCTATACCTAAAAGGTTACTGTTCACTTTTGGAATTACTGTTCATAATAGTTTAATTTTCCATTTTTCATGTCAAACAATGTGGATCCTTTTCCCCAATGTCCTCTTGGGAGGTTGCTTTTAACAAAACCCAAGAAGACCTTAGAAGACTAGAAGAAAAGGTGAACCAAATGGCCCAAGTCATCATGGCTTACATAGCCCCACACATACCACCTACACACACCTCTCAAATCCAACCACCTCCCCATGAAACCGAACCACCTGTCCTTGAGCAAGAAATTCCTCCAAGAAGACTTACACCCCACATTAAGCATCAAGTCTACCAACCTCCTTCCCATGAAGATGAAACTAGTCTTCCAAGTGACTTTAGTGATTCCGGTGTTGTTGTGAAAAGGAGGAGAAATGTTGATGATGATAAGGGACTTAAGATTGATATACCCAAATTTGGAGGAAGCCTAGACCCTAATGATTTCAATGATTGGTTGAATGAGATTGAAATTGTGTTTGAGTTCAAAGGCTACTTGGGTGAGAAGAAATGCAAGGTGGCCATCCTAAAGATCAAGGGGGTATGCTTTCTTATGGTGGGAGAATGTTAGAAAGAAGAGAGAAAGAGAGGGAAAAACTAGAGTGAGACTTTGGGATAAGTTGAAAAGAATGATGAAAAAGAGGTTCTGGCCTGAAATCTACAAGCAAAGATCTCTACTTGAGTTTATTTAATCTCAAGCAAGGAGATAGGAAGGTAAGGGATTATATAAGCAAATTTGAAGGTCTTATGATGAAGAATGACATTCCAGAGGAAAATGAGCAAACTATCACTAGATTTTTGGAAGGTTTACAAAGGGAAATAGCTCAGAAAGTAGAGTTGCAGCCTTATCATTCATTTGAGGATATATGCAAGCTAGGTAACAAGGTGGACAAGCAACTACAAAGTTTGAAGCTCTCGACCCCAAAGACATACTTTAAGGGCAGCACCAACTATAAGGGTTCTCCATCATATTCCAAACCCTATGTCAACACTACAAAAGACAAGGGTAAGGAAAAGATGAGTGAAGCTACCAGGGAGAAGCCACAGTTTATGACTCAAGAAGGCACCTAGGGAGACTTAAAAGACAAGAAGTACTTCAAATGTCATGGTTATGGACACTTCCAAGCTAATTGTCATAATAAGAGGGTAATGTTAATTAAGGAGATCCAAGAGATTGAAAAAGCTGTCCAAAAGGAAAATAGTAAAAAGGAGGAGTCTGAAAGTGTTGAAGAAGCTGATGTGGGAGATGCCTTGATCTTGAAGGGAGTTTTGCATGCACAAGTTGATTCCACCAAAGAACAAAAGGGCAATTTGTTTCAAACTCGTTGCACCATCAAAGGGAAGGTATGTTCAGTTATAATAGATAGTGGGAGTTGTACTAATGTAGCCTCCACTACCCTTGTTGAAAAACTGAACCTTCCCACCCAAAACTGTAGTCATCTTTATAAGTTGCAATGGTTGAGCAATGGGAGCATAAAAAATGTCACTAAACAGGTTATAGTTCCTTTTTCTATAGGTAAGAGATATGTTGATGAGGTAGTATGTGATGTGATACTCATGGATGCTTGCAACTTGTTAGGGAGACCTTGGCAATATAATTGGGAGGTTGTCCATGATAAGAGAAAGAATACCTGTATCTTTAGGTTCAACAAGAAAACTATCACCTTAACCCCTTTATCACCCCAACAAACACTTTCCACACCCATGCCACCCAAAACAAATAACTCACAAAAGAGTCTATTCTTAAATGTCAAGCAAGTAGAAAAGACGCTTAATAACCAAAAACCTATCCTAGCATTACTCATAGCCAAGATGAAAGAAACCCAAGAGAGAGAGGTCAATATTTTAGTCCAACCCTACTACATGAATTCCAAGATGTCTTTCCCGAGGAGTTACCACCGAGGTTACCACCGTTGAGAGGGATTGAACATCACATTGATTTACTACTTGGGGCACCCTTACCAAAAAAGCGAACCTATAGATGCAATCTGGATGAGACAAAAGAGTTACAAATGCAAGTTGATGAGTTGGTTAGCCGTGGGTATGTGAGAGAACATGAGTTCTTGTTCGGTTCTCGTATTATTAGTGCCGAAGAAAGATGAGAGTTATAGAATGTGTGTGGATAGTCGGTCTATAAACAACATCACAATCAAGTATAGGTATCCCATACCTAGGCTTGATGATATGCTTGATGAGTTACATGGCTTTAACATCTTCTCCGAGATTGATCTTCGGAGTGGATATCATCAAATAAGAATGAGAGAAAGGGATGAATGGAAGACAACCTTCAAGACAAAATGAGGACTTTTTGAGTGGATGGTCATGCCCTTCGGTTTCTCTAAAGCACCAAGTACCTTCATGCGATTGATGAATGAGGCACTAAAATCTTTCTTGGGCAGATTTGTAGTGGTTTGTTTTGATGATATATTAATATATAACCAATGTGAGGGTAAGCATTTTAGCCACTTAAGCAAGTCTTTGATGTTTTGAGGAAGCAAAGGTTGTTTGCTAAGATGGAGAAATGTGAGTTCTTTATGAGGAGCATTGTGTTTCTAGGCTATGTAGTTTTGGGTGAGGGTATAATGGTTGATCAATCAAAGGTGGATGCAATTAGGAGTTGGCTCGAACTTAAAACCATTAGTGAAGTAAGAAATTTTCATGGTTTGACCTCTTTTTATAGAAGATTTGTGCTCAATTTTAGTACTCTTATGTCACCTATTGCTGAGTGTTTAAAGAAGGGAAATTTTAAGTGGACAAAAGAGGCAAGTGAGGCTTTTGAAGCGATCTAGAGGAAATTTTGATTTGTAGAGAGCTACGATTCTGTGGATAAGAGTGGGAAAGGGTAAAACTTGGATGGCATGGGAGGTTTCTATGACAACTCTTGTGTTTGTATAGATGAGGGATCCCAAATCAATATTCTTGCCTAACCCAATCCCGTAGAGCAGTTGTGCTCTATCTACCCTAACCGTGGAATTGTGCATTGATGGGGATCTGTTTGTTAGAGAGATTTTAAATAATAAATGGTAAAGGGGTGTAAGCATACTAGGCTGAAGAAATCCACTCCTAGGTCACTTGGCAATTGACCCACTAGTCATCATTTTAACTATTGTATCCAACTTCAAATAAGACAATTTAAAGTTATTCTCAACAATGGGCAAACCTAGGACATCTCTAATCACATTCTCACTAAAATGAACCCATTTACCTCTGACATAAACCTTGTCATTGTGCACATTAGACTTGGGTTTAGCATTATCAATGCCAAAATTGGCATAAAACTCTTGAATAAGAGTTTGAATGGGAACTTCCAACTTAGTCATGGACTTAACCCATTTTCGTTTCTTCATCATCTTAGAAAACTCAAGGAAATCATCAAGAATCACACTGGCCTCACACACAATTGTCCTTTTGACAATGTGATCTCTAAACCTACTTTCGGCCTTAAGAGAAATAAAGGAAGAAGTTTTACCAAATGAGGAGCCAGACATGACAGATTTCCCTTTTCTCTCCAGACATGACAGATTTCCCTTTTCTCTTGGCTTTCTTTGCCAGAGTTGAAGACTTTGAACGAGCAGCTTTTGCCAGAGCCTCTTTTTGGGATCTTAGAGCTACGATTGGAATTCTGTCAGAGGCACTATAAGATGCTGAAGAAGAGGACCCTTCATGAGAGGAAGGATTCTACTCAGACGTTGTGTGCACAGAGTCTTCACGCTCACTTGAAACAGGGGATGGAACAGGGGTTGTGTGAGCAGACTCTTCCCTTTGAGATTTTGATTCAGATAGTATGGATTCCCTTGCTAGAGCTTTACTATGCGGCTTGGCTTTCTTCAAGACCAGAAAGTTCTTCCGAAGGGATTCTTCCATTGCTTTTCTTCTTGGACCCATGAGAGAAACAAAAGAGAAAAAAGATTATTTGGATTAGAGAGCAAAAACTGAGAGAGAAAAACAAAAGGGTTGGCGCAAAAGAGTTTAGGAATTCTGATGCAAAAGAGAAATTAGGCCAGACTTAAATAGTAAACGTCCGATAAAAGCCCTAAAGAGCAGTTTTTTTAAATTAGGACTTTTTTCTTAAATTGATGTGTGCATGGTGTAAGCATGTGAGCACTTGTAAATTAGATATGAGAAACATAAGGAATTTTCATGCAACCATGAGTGCACACAACATCCTAAAATGACATCAATTTTTCAAAAGCAACATGCTTTATTTACAAAAATAAAGAAATTAAATAAAATTGAAATAATGAAATATTTCACTTGAATTTTTGAGGATCAAGACATATCAATATATGTTAATCAACCTAATTCTTCAATTCTCAATCTTGAAAGCACAAAAACTCATAGGGAAGATACCAACATATAACAATCTGGACAACACTTCCTTAAACACATACAAGAAAGGAAAAGTCATGAGAGCTCATCTAAGTGTGTGACAAAATCCTCAAGGGGGGTTAAATGACACATTGGTCATGAATTTTTTCAAAAGAAATCCCTCTTCCCTCATGCCTTATAAGATTTGCATTTTTCTTTTTCATCATTTCAAGACATTTGATTTATCTTTTTCATTTTTTTATAATTTTTGAAACAAAGGGCAAATAACTCTCAAAACATAACCAAGTGTAGTTTTTCACACTTGCAAGTAGGTCGTCCTCTTAATGGTAGATTTTCCAAAACATAGGGGTATCTACAATTCAGAAAATTACTCAAAAACGACTGTCACACTTCAAGCAAGGTAGCTCTTTCACAATAATGACAACAATAAAGACAAACCACTCAAGATGAGACAATATCATGCTATAAAGAGAGTCAACAATGGACACAACCTACTAGAGTTAGCACACAAGCAAGAGAGAAACTTATACTAACGTGCTAGAATAGATAAATAGGCTTGACAAACAAAAATAAAGGAAACATTTTCATGCTTTATTTAACAAAACCAAAGACCAGACAACTAGTCAAGTTGAAGTAGTCCAATGAACTTCCTCAAGAAAACAAACGAATCATAGTCAAGTGCTTTTATAAAAAGATTAGTCAACTGAGATTTTGTATTCACATGTACAAGAGCAATGATGTTCTCCTCAACTAACTCTCTAATAAAGTGATGTCTTATGTCAATGTGTTTAATCTTAGAATGTTGGATTGGATTCTTAGAGATGTTAATGGCACTCGTGTTATTACAAAATATTGTCACACAATATTTGCTTTAACCATAAAATTTGAGTACAACAACTTCATACGACAATATACTCAGCCTCAGCAGTGGATAGGGAGATGGCATTTGCTTTTTGTTGTACCATGTGACAAGATTATTTCCAAGATAGAAACATCTGCCCTAAGTGCTCTTTCGATCATCCAGACTCTCTGCCCAATCAGCATTACTATATCCAACCAAACAACTGTTAGAATCAAATGAATACCATAGACCAAACTTACACGTACTTGAAACATATTTTATAATCCTTCTCACTGCATTCAGGTGCAACTCAGATGAGTTAGCTTAAAACCTAGCACAAATGCCAACACTAAAACAAAGATTAGGCCGGCTAGCGGTCAAGTAAAAAAGGCTTTCTATCATGCTTGGGTACATTTTAATGTCTACCTTTTTACCATGTTCATCTCTAGACAGTTTAAGGGTAACATTCATGGGAGTTCTAGCATGCTTCACACTCTCTAAATTGAACATTTTCAACATATTTCTAACATGCTTAGATTAGGAAACAAACATGCCATTTTCCAATTGTTTTTATTTGAAGACCAAGAAACATACTTAACTCTCATACCTTACTCATCTCAAACTCATGTTTCATCAAACAAATGAATTCATGTGCATGTGAGTGAAAAGTAGAACTAAACACAATATCATCAACGTAAATCTATGCACACAAGATTTCATCGTTTAATACGCTTGATAAATAAGGTTTTATCGGCATTACCTCTCTCATAACTATGCTCAAGGAGAAAAGTTGTCAATCTTTCATATCAGGCTTGAGGGGCTTACTTCAACCCATAAAAGGCCTTCTTTAATCTGAACACATGATTAGGTTTGTGTCGGTCTTGAAAATCAACCGGTTGTTTCACATACACTTCTTCGGAGAGCATTCCATTCAAGAAAGAACTTTTTACATCCATTTAAACAATTTGATCCTGGGACAACAAGCAATAGCAATCAGCAACCAGATTGACTCAAGTTGGGCAATAGAGGCGAAAGTTTCATCAAAGTCAGTTCCCTCCACTTGAGTATATCTTTGAGCTAGAAGCCTAGCTTTGTTCCTAACAAAATTACCAAATTCATCAGTTTTATTTTTAAAAATCCATTTGGTATCTATTATGTTGATTCCTTCAAGTCTCAATAGTCCACACATCATTCCTTTCAAATCGCTCTAACTCTTTATGCATGGCTTCCTTTCAAATTCTTCGTCTCTGTAGGAGACACATAACAAAGATAGTTAATCTCATTTTATCTTTTTTTTTTCTAGTAACCATTACCTCATTTGAATCTCCAATTACGGTTGATGGAGGATGAGCTTTCTGAATCCACATAGGAGGATATTTTCTTCTTGGGTTTCTTCTCTGAGCAATCTCATCAGATAAATAAACAACAAGCTCAATCCCATTATTTCACAGAGAAGAATTTGAAGTTGATTCTTTACAAGGTACATATCTAGTTGCTATAGCACTAGAAGGAGGTGAAGACACACTTGGAGAAGACTTTGGTTCAAGTGGTTTAGTTGTGTTCACAACGTCTTTTGTGGGCACATGAGGAGTAGACATGTCTCCAATTTTACATTCTTGAGAGTATTCTGAAAAGTCTTCAGCATCACTAAACACAACATTAATAAATTCTAACACTTTTTCAGAATGAATGTTTTATATCTTAAAGGCACGATTGCTGGAAGAATACCCAAGAAAAACCTCTTCATTACTCCTTGAATCAAACTTACCAAATTCTCTCTATCATTTAAAACAAAACATTTGCATCCAAACACATGAAAGTAAGAGAGATCAGGTTTCTTATCTTTCCATAGCTTATAAGGAGTTTGATTAGTACCTTTTCTGAGATGCACTCTATTAGAAATGTGACAAGCTGTGTTTGTAGCTTCAACCCAATGTCTTGTGGGAAGTTTCTTGGCATTGAGCATCACCCTAGTCATCTCTTGAAGCACTCGGTTTTTCCTCTCCACCACACTGTTTTGTGAAGGTGTTTTTGGGGCAGAGAATTCATGGAAAATACCTTGTAATTCACAAAAATCAACAAAGTCAGCGTTCTCAATACTACAACATTATGGACATATAGCTATGAAAATTAGCAACAAAAAGGAAAACTGTAGCAAATGCATATTTACAGCTACAAAAGTCAATATTTATAGGTAATTGAAATAATTTTAGGGGGCGTTTGGTTGGGGGTTACGTGGGATTACTAGGGTTAAGTCATCTTATATTACTTGATTACCATGTTTGGTTGTCAAGTAATATAAAATACTAGTAATCTTCAAATACCAATAGTAACTACTATTGGTAATATTGGAGGTAATCTGATTATCTCAATTTTCTTAGGAATTCTAAGATTACTAGGGTTATCGTTTCTTGTTACAATTCTATCCCTTATTAATAAAATTTTAGGACAATAATGCCCTTATTTTTAAATTTATTTACATGAATATGACTTTTACTGTTTCACCCCAACTAATTAACTTTTTGGACAAAATTACCCTTGAATTCAAAACAAATACCAACCCCCCTAAGCCACCACCCCCATCCCCACCCACCTGTTGCCGGCAACCACCGCTGCCATTGAAACGGCGCACAGAAGGCCTGAAATGGCCGTCGTGCGTTGATATGGCCATTTTCGGCTAGATATCTGGTCGAAAATGGGTAGATTGTGCCAGATCTGGCTGTCAACGACCATCGATCTGGCCGTTGATTGGTAGATCAACGGATCTGGCCCTTGACGACTAGATCCGTCATTGATTTGGCCGTCGACGGCCAAATGTATCACGTATGGCCATTTCTGGCCAAATTTCTGGTTGGAAATGGCCATACGGCGTACGGAGGTCATTTCCTACCTTCCGTGCGCCATTAGGTTGCCGGGGGCTTGCGATGGTTGCCGACAACCGGCAGTGGCTAGGTTGGTGGGGGTGCTTTGTTAATTTTTCAAACTTTTATTATAGGGTTGTTTTTGCATGCAGGGGGTTATAATAATCCAAATAATAATAAATATTAAAAAATAATATAATAATAATATTTAATTAAAGGACAATTCAGTAATTTAAATAACATACCCACCAATTTATTCCTCCCAACCAAACATATTAATATAACATATCCACCAATTAACTAAACATATTTTCCTAAAGATTCTCAGTAATCTTCAAGGTAATCTAACTTTTCAATGATCCAACATTCCTATTAATCCAACATTCTCTAAACTAAACGCCTCCTTAGTGGTAAGACTTCCTCCCTTGAAGCTAATATTCATCTATTACTTCAACTTATTAAAATCGTGGCAATAACTAGTCATTTAGCTACAATGTATTAGCTATGGTAAAACATTGTAGCTAATTAATGTATTTAGCTATAAACATTTTATTTACATGACATGTAGTAACATTATTAGTTACGAGTTTAACTATATAGCTATTATTTGTGTATTAGCTATAAAATACTGAAATTTGTAACTAATTAAGGTATTTGCCATACAAATTTTATTTTTATGGTAGTAACAATATTATAGTATCATTAGTAGCTACCAGTTTAAATATATAGCTAGTCTGTGTGTATTAGCTATAAATTATTTGAATTTGTAGGAAATAAATAATGTGAAAATTAGTTTACTACAATCGTTATAGGATGCAGCTATAGATATTCTAATTTATCCCATGAGATATTATATTTTTATTACTTATGAATTAAATAGTTATAGTTAAACATAGTATTAATGACACCGCTAAGGTCAATAGTAAATTAGAATGTTCAACCAATAATTAACTTAAAAGAACTGTTCAACGAGCTAAGAGTGTGGGCTTTTGTAAAATAAAATTTTATTTTAAAGTATCTTTGAGGTTTTTGTCTTTTTTATGATGAATTAAAATTAACTCTTTATGGAATATAGATGATTTTAGGTATGAGATATGAGATATTATAAAAATTGGTAATGTTACATATTTGTATATATGGACTTGTATATATGTTTTAGATGATGATGATAATATATAGTGTTAATAATACTGATAGACATTTTCCTCGCCCTGTTGGGGCCTGGCCCAAACGGGGTGGAGATTCCCCAAATGGTTCGGGGACGGGACCGGGTCCAAGCCAAAATTCAATCCCCGAATTTGGGGAAGAGGTTGGCCTTGCCCCACCCCACCCGGTCCCGCCCTATATATATATACTATTCTACTAATTAATTGTTTCTCATTATTAATTGATCAAATTCAAATGTGATTATAATAATATAACTGTGAAAATATTGAGTGAAATCATATACAAATGGGTAATAAATAATAATAGATAATTTGTCTATATTAAATATAATAAATCATTATAAATATTATTAATACATAATAAATATGTTATATTTGTATAAGTATCATTTGATATACATAATATATATGTATAATGTATCATTGGATATTTTTATTCATTATAATTAAACAATAAATCATCATAAATATTTTTAATACATAATAAATATGTTATATATGTATAATGTACTATTTGATATACATAATATATTAATAATGTATTATGTATAGTGTATCATATGTATTATACATTATACATAATATGCTATGAAAAAAAATTATAAATTATAAATTATATATTATACATAATATGCTATTATCCTTAATCATTTGATATTTTAATTCATTGTAATAAATCAATAAATTATTATAAATATTTTTAATACTTAATAAATGTGTTATATATGTATAATGTATAATTTGACATACATAGTATATATGTTATATATTAATAATGTGTAGTAAATTATTATAATGTATAATTTATAATATATCATATGTTAATACAAAATATATATGTTAATTCTATTCCCTAATTACCCTTGTTTTATTTTGATAATTATGGATTTACCCTTCATTTATAAACACAAATTTTGCCCACACTGACTCTTACACACAGTCACAGACTCACAATGCAAACCCAATTCATCGATCAAACCCTAAATCCTTAATATGCTACTATCGTCTGTTTGTCCTGCATTGGAATCATCGCCTCTTCGTTGACTTCGACCTCCAAAAATCATCGTAAATCATTTTGAGTGAAGTTTCATTTCATACCCAACTGCAGGAGGTAATTTTGGTTGAAGAAAAGAAGGGCGGAGAGCGAAGTTGCAGCAGAAAAAAGGCGACACTAAAGGGTGGCCAGACGGTGGAGATTTCCTCTTAATAGCTTCAGATTCTTCCTTGTTTGTGTTACCTAAACTAGGTTGAGCTTCTGTGGACGTTGAATCTTGTGTCTATTCTTTTCTCTATAAGTTTTCTCTTCCATTATCTATTGATGTACTTTCAGTTTCATTGTTTCTACTTCTCTTGCTTTTTCTTAGGTCTAAAAATGAGTTCTTTCGACATTTTGTTATCTGGGTATTGCTTGTCTTTTAGTGTTTTTTGTATTTGGTTCTTCAGTAGGAACCAGTTTTGGTTTGTTTTGTTTTGATCATTGCAATTTTTATATGAATTTCCATTGAGCTTTCTGAAATTTTCAATTTTTATATGAATCTTGGTTATGGGCTAGAATATTTACCCAATGAAAATAAAAATTGGAAGGATAGAGATCAAATCAACTTAAGTATTTAATTCCTTTAGAAATTTATTGTAGTGGAACTTTATGTGGATAAATGTGCATGAAAATATGTGCACTTTGAGAGAATAAAAGAAAAATGAGTTTGCAGTTTGCAGATGCAAATTGCACACATACTATAGGTTTTTTGCATCTTTATTCGGATTTTGTAGATTTTTTATACTATTATAGTGGGGTTTTTTTTTTTAAACATATTTATTCTTTTATGGGTGTTATCTGTAGATTATTAATAGGTTACATTACACCATGTCAAGCTGACAAAATTGGAAAAGGGAGCTAAGCTTAAAAAAATTAAGAAAGAGGCAAAGAAACAAGGGAAGGAGTTGACTAAAACCAAAGAAACAGAACAAGCCCCCCAAGCTGCTGTGCTAGTACTTTGAATTTATACTAATTTTCTTTACAGATTGACCTAATAGAGAATTAGGGATAATATTATATCACTACTTTCAACACACCTTTTTATAAATTTTTCATGTTAATTTAAATTTATTGAGGGTGTATAACTATCTAGTTATATTTGTTTCTTGTGATTTTGACACTTTCTCATATAATAAGAAGTTTTTCAATCCCTTTAATATGTTCCATACTTAAATTGTCCTTTTGAAGTTATCTGCTTCATCATTTAGTACCAATTTTCTCTTACTTCGTGTTGAAGATAAAACAGCTTTCGGTGTCAAAAAAAGTAAAAGAAAGAAGAAGAAAATGAATCAACGGTGTTCCAAGTTCCAAGTCTGTTAGTTCTCATAAGAAGGAACAACAGCGTTTTGGTGTTTTTAGCAAAATAATCTCTATAATCTTCCTATTCTCTGCAAATTGAGAACTGAAGCAGACTAAGACTTAGAGTTTCTCTCTCTTTCTATTGAAGAAGAAGATGATGATTTAACGGTCAAGATTATATGTATTTGTGTTTGTTTCTAAAACAATTGATGGATTAGATTTGTTTTCACATGGATCACCAACTCAGATGGCAAGTGTAGTATAAATAATTTTGTAAAATCATTTTATATTCATTGAATACAAGATTGAGGTACTCTTTCAATTTCTCTATTATTTGTTTTTAGCGATCTTGTTAGGGCTTTTCCAGATGAAAATTTACACCTCGCATGTGGCCGCGTATTTTTTATTTGAAGATTCTTACTTTGTTTATATTATTTTTTTTGGGAATATTAAACTCAAACTATGTTCATTGTGGTGGATAAGACATGGTATCTTTTATTCTTGCGTTCTCTGCTTCTAATAACAAAACCTTGTTGTTTGCTTAGGCTGAGGTGAAAAAAGATCTCACAAGTCACAACTGAAGAAGTTTTTGAAAGTAAGAAGCATAAACTTGCAGAACTTGGAATTGCTCTACTTGCAAATCTAGAGTCTAATAGTAAATCCTTGAAAGAGAGTTACAAATTGCCTGAGATGATAATCCTTCTGTTGCGAAACTTGGATTTCTCTCAATTTATAACAACTACTGTATTAGGCTTCCTACTGAAAAGGAGCTAGAGATGAAAGTTTCCAAGGATGTTAAGAAGATGAGGTTCTATAACCAAATCCTTTTGGATGAAATTGTAAGTTATTTTGAAAACTGCATATAAAACGATTTTTCGTTTACATTAATCATAAAGTGATATGCAATGATTACATTAGTTTATATGATTAACCTTATTTTTTTTCTTTGCAAAATTTATATTGCAGGTTGGTGAATGGTCAAGAAAGATTGCGATATTGAAGCATTCATATTTTGTAAAAAAATTAGTTGATAACATTTTAAATTACTAGGATGAAGGATTTAATGAGTAGACAATTATTTGGTTGAAAATGACTTTATTAATGTTTTATTTTTTATATTAGAATTTTTCTTATGACATCATATTATCTATTTAATATAAAAATATTGCTGTAAATTTGTAATTATTATTAAATTTGTTAAATATAGCAATATTTGTTACAATTAAGTTTAATCGAAGCAATAAATTATAAATTCTTGATATAAATTATTTGTTCCATTGCAAATAATTATAATATTTAACTACAAATCAAAAGTATTCATAACAAGTAATTTCAATATTTAGCTATTAACACACTATGTCCATAGCAAATGAATTTCATATATGCAAATAATTATAATATTTAATTACAAATCAAAAGTATTCATAGCAAGTAATTTCAATATTTAGCTATTATAAAAGGTCATGTAGCTAAAATGTTAATATATTTGCCATGGATATTATTTTTGTAGCAGAAATTTTTAAGTTTTAGTTGTAAATTTAAATTTGTATATCTAAAATACAAACATAGCTGTACAAACTATTCTCCATGGCTCCAAAGGCAAAGCTTTTGCTACAAGCTTCTTGTTGTTATAGCAAAAACATTTAAGTTTTTAGTTATATATTAATCTCATCTATAGCAAAAAATATAAACTATTAGCTACGTAAGCAAAAAGTTATATGGCTAACTTTTAGTTGCGCCACTTCTAGCTACCATAAGCTACAAAAAATTGCATTTGTAGCTAAACCATTTAGCTATGCAAATTCTTATTTTTAGATACAATGAACGCCATGGCTAGAAGTGCATAATATTGTAGTGCAAATTCCTTACCATGGTCACTTCTAATTCTCACAATCTTCATAGCCATGGAACTCTTCTCAACAAGAAACCTCTTAACCAATTTTTGAAAGGCATTAAAGGAATCAGATTTCTCATGCAAGAAGTCAACCCATGCATACCTAGAGAAGTCATCAACTCAAACACATATCTCTTACCTCCCAAACTCTTGATGTGCATAGGACCCATTAGATCCATATGGAGCAATTCCAACACATATGAGGTATTCAGATTAGATAAGGCTTTACGAGAGATCTTGATTTATTTACCTTGTTGACATGGATCACACACATTACCTTTTGGAGGTTCAAGTTTTGGTAGTCCTCTAACAACTTCCCTTTTTGAAAATCTTACCAAATCTTTGAAATTCATGTGACCAAGTTTTTCATGCCACAAGTTAGTGCAATCAATATTAGAGCTAAAACATGACACACGGTTAGAAAGCAAATAACAATTGTCATTGGATCTTTTTCCTTCTAGTAAGGAGATACCTTCATCATTCAAGATTTGACATTTGTACTTGGAAAATTGAACCACAAAGTTCTTATCACAAATCTAACTAATACTAATCAAATTAGCTTTCAAACCCTCAACATGTAAGACATCATTCAAAACAGGAAAATCAGGAAGGACAATTGATCTCTTACAAAGAATTTTACCTTTCTTACCATCACCATAAGTAACATGTCCACTATCAACTAATTCGAGTTTAGACAGAAGTGATTTATCTCCTGTCATATGTCTAGAACAACCACTATCCAAATATCAAAGATCATTTTGACATTCAAGCAAGGAGGTATGAGACACAAGGTAGTTCACACCAGACTTGGGTTTCCAAATTCTTTTGGAAGAAAAACCATAGTTATCATGAGGACTCACATTAGAATACAAGTTATGGTTTTCAAGAATTCTTTTCAAATATGCAATGAACTTGAATCATTTTGGTCTGATGTGACTTTTTTTGTTACCTAAATGAAAAATGCATATGATTTTTGTTACCTTTATAGCTTGTCTCACAGTAGCAACTTCAACAGGAGTTTCAGTGGCTCTAACAAACGTGTGTGCACCAAAAGCTGATGTGCTAGGACCAGGATTGAAACCCAAACCATACCGATCTCTGAAAGACTTTCGTTGCCCAAGGACTTCATCAACCTTGAGAGAACCTGCATTCAATCTGTCAATTATGGCCTTAGCCTTAGTTAGTTCGATAGTGAAAACAATAATCTTTTCGGACAACGCTTTCTTTTGCTTCAACAGGGTTGCATTTTCAATTCCAAGAGATTGCAACTTTTTCACAGCCTTTAACCATTGATCATACATCTTATCTAATGCTTCTTGTTGTTCAGCATAGGTATCAATTGTGTCATCCGAAAACTCACTCTTATCATCATCTTGATTTATGGTAAAAGCAAGAACATTCTCATCATCACCAGACTCATCTTCCTCACTCTCTTCTTGGTCACTCTCACTCAAAGTGGCAGCCATAGCCTTACCTTTCTTTTTTTTTCAGTGTTTTAGTAACTCAGATTTTATATGCCCAAACCCTCACATTCTAAGCACTTGATACCCCTATTTTTCTTTTCTTTATCTTTCAAAAATCTTTTTGCAAAGGTACCAGGGGTTGGTTGGAATAAAAAAAATTTCACAAACGGTTTTTTACCATTTCCACTCTCAAAAGGTTTTTTCATGTTTTTCTTTAAAAACTTGGCAAAATTCTTGTAAGTAAAGCACAATTTTCATCATACTTGAATCAATTTTATCAAAAAGTTAAGAATCTATCTCATGTTTGAAAGCCAAACCTTTGCTCGGTTTCTGATTGTCCCATCGTTTCAGATTCAGTACAAAGGTTTGAAGAAAGCCAATGAGTTCATCAATGTCCATAGCATCCACATCACAACATTCTCAATGGTGTTCCCTTTTGACATGAATCTCTTAGGAAGAGAGCAAAGAACTTCCTAAACTCTACCATAAAAATCAGTGATAGTCTCATCTTCATGCATAACCAAATTTTCAAAATCAGTTACAAGTCTTCTAAGTCTATTTCATTTAACAGCACTAGTGCCTTCATTTTTTACTTGAAGCCTATCCCAAGCATCATTGTTAGCTATGACTTTCATTTGATTAACATTTGCAACATTAAACAAAGCATGAATGGCTTTAGAGTTATATATTGCAAGAGTTAACTCAGTCGTGGTCCAATCAGGAGTCAGTTTTGGTCTAGACACTTCATATTCAACAATAACTGGGGTTGTCCTGTTAGTAAATTAATGGGGAAAACGCAGCGGAAAACAAATTTTTTTCCCATCTATTACTCTAATTAGCCCAAAATTATATGTATATATTTTACATGCTTAAATTGAAATAACACAATCAAGGAAGGATCAGATCATACCAGCGTTTGGAGGCTTCGTCAAAATTCTCTAAACACGATCTCGCTATCGATCCAAGTGTAGGATCGAACTCACGTCGTCTACATGAAGACAATACAACAGAGACCAGAGATTGGTTTTGCTAGAACCAATATATGGCTTTAAGGATTCAAGGATTTGGAAGGGTGAAGTAAGGAAGAAAGGAAGAGCGAAAAAAATTCTCTCTAAAAGCTCTTAACTCCACGGCTAAAGAATGAGTGATATAATGAAAAACCTATTCAAAGCTTTCTTTATATAGAAAAGCTAAATATCAATTCCACCCCTAAAGTTTAGCAACAACCCAAACTTAGGTGGAATTGCACATACGTCCCAATCTAATTATTTAGTTAAATATTAATATTAACTTCAATAATTAAATTTGTAATTTTGCTAAATAACTCCAATAATAAAATTGGACACAGGCAACAACCTCAGCAAATTTAATTACACAGCAAAATTACCAAAATGCCCTTTCGTCCAAAAGACGAAAATAACCTTCCATAGTTAACTACCCTTAAACTGTCTCCTTATGTGTGTGACTCATAGGCTCCTCATCAAACCGACAGTGAGTAGCATCGCGATTGACACCAATGAATTGTCTCACTATACACAAACCAAGACTGGCCCCTAACAAGGTATCATGGCCACCCGATAGAATTGGATTCAGCGAAATAGCTACCTGTCAATAATATGGTTAACGTGAAATCAAATCCTTTCATCATCTGTTATCTCATCGAGACCGAGGTACAGAAATAGTGTCAACCTCAGTTACTCTCAATATATCTGTATTCAGTTACTGGATCAATGACCGGAATAATAAATTGGATTGGGCGATAACTCAATCCCACTGTGGCCATAACTTTAGTGTCATTGTCATGTACTGAATTGCGCCATGAGATAACTTCTCCCATACCCGGGAGTGATGAATCCTTTGTCGATCCATTATAGTCTTGATACAGTCCTTGATGCAGCCAATCACTACCGTATTGATAGCCTTGAATAGAACTACGTTGGGCTAGTGTTAATCTACAACAATCGGTGCACAAGGTGCTCCGATGATCTCAAGTCTAAGGATAACATGCACCACCATTCGTTAGAGGATTTGTTCCATAGAAACTGGGGTTACCATCTATATGGAATCCTTTGGTGGGTCAGTCCAGTGAACTTGCCTACAGCAAGCACCTATGTGTTGTTGCACTAGGTTGTCGGCAAACAACCTTGACAAGTGAGATCAGTCACTACCTTTCGACAAGGTCGTTCAACACTATGATAGCCTTATCGTATTATCTGTGTCCTTGGTCAGAATAATACTAGGGCTATAGATATTTCTAGAATGGCCACCATATGTGCTTATAGGGTTCTCACTATCAAGATTTGAAACACTTGATAGCCTCGTCACGATTCTACCATTCTAAAGATATATATCAATACATATAGATATCATTTACACGATATAGAATAAATTACCTTTTATTGATCAATGAACATTATTACAATCAATTCTACAATAATTGATTGGCTCTAGCACCTACTCTAACAATCTCCCACTTGCACTATAGCCAATCATTCATGTATTTAATACCAAATGACCTCAAGTGTTGTTCATGTTTCTGCTATGATAGAGGCTTTGTTAGTGGATCGACAAGATTGTCATTAGTATGTATTTTACTGATTTGCACATCTTTTCTCTCAACCATCTCTCTGATGAGATGAAATCGTCTAAGTATGTGTCTAGACTTCTGGTGAGACCATGGCTCCTTAGCTTGAGCTATTGCTCCATTAGCTCACCATTAACTCACCATTAACTCAAGAAAGCCCGTTAGCTTTCCTAGTGGACTGAGATCCCATCTGGCCCATTTCAAACCTTCGTTGTGGCAAACAAGCCAAAATGGGTTGATTAGGCAGGCTAACAAACTTAATCCACACCAGTTGATAGCTCCCACTACCAACCTCAAATGTGAAGCAAACCAACAAGCCAATCACACAATTCAATGGTCTAGCCATCGTCCTTAAGTGTGATTCTCAGTATCAGTAGAGTGGACACTACATGTCGCCACGTACACATAACAAGTGTGCTTCTCTATTATGGTTATGACATTTTTATCAACCTTCATTGTGGCGAACAAGCAAAACTGTCATTTTAAGTCGACCCATCAACATTAAGGAAAACTTTAATGAAATTTAACCTCCCACTGGTAGAAGTGTACCCTTCACTTGTAACACCCACATCAAGGTACATAATTTTATTTATGCCTTAATACCCTTAGTTGGATTTCTTTGATGTTACCTTAGACAAATGTGAAGGAAATTCCTTAAAACTTCATTAGGGGTAAAATGGTATTTTCACTCCTAATTAGATGAAAAAGTGGGGAGTGAAAGGAAGCAAAATAATGTGAAGAAGATAATAAAAATAAGGGTATTTTGGTAATTGACTAAAGGATATAGATGGGATTTCATAGAAAGTGCAAGGGCAAAATGAGAAGACATGCATATATTATTAGATATAAGGTTTCATTGAAGAAACCCTAACCATATTTCAGCCCTTGTACACGCACCGTCACCCCTTTTTCTCTCAAATTTCTTCACCAAATTCCAAAGAGAATTCATAGGATTTAGCTTGCATTTTTATAGATTTTCAATCCTAAAGCATCCAAAGGTAAGATTCTAGCACAAGGTGTGTGATTAACATTTAAAGTTTTAAATTCTTATAGTTTTTATATGATCTAGGTCCAAAAAGAAGAGACTTTTAGCAAAAGGAGGTGATGTCACACATTCAAGGTACGTAAACCCAATTTTAGCCTTGATTTGAGCAAGACTTATGTAGAATGATTCTTGCATGTTTGTATGTGAGAATTTTTTGCTGTTTGTGATGTTGAATGATGTATAATTTCCAGCCATGGGAAGTAGTGCTTGAGTATGTGATGAATTGGTGGAATTATGGAAGAATTAATGATGGAATTTTGAAGTGTTGAGAATTGTTGAAAACGGCCAGGTTTGATGCTATAGTTATTGAGTTTTTGCTCAAATTTGGGTGGATTTAGAGAGATGTGGAAGTGTAGCCAACATAGTAGTTGCATGTGCATATGAATTGTTTGATGAAAATCCAAAGAGAAAATGCATGTATGAGTTGGCTAAACCCTAATGAAGAAAGGGTTAGAGAAAGGCAAGAATTGAAGTAGGAAGATTATGTTGGGCTTAACCGAGTGTAAATTTTAGTATTCAAGAGTGCATTTTGTTATGCCAAAATTTAGAATATCACTTGGTCATTTTAGTTCCATGAGAGAAATGGCCCTTAGCACATGAAAGTGTTAGAAAAGAATTGCATGTTAAAGTGTTACTTTGATATGACAATTGTGATAGTAGAGAATGGTAGAATATGTCATATCATTATGCCATAATGAGTTTTCAAGTTTCTGTATGTGAACTTGGAAAGAACATCAAAGAATGGGCTTGATCATGCATATATGGTGCATATGATTTATTTATATATAGCCTTGATTTGGTAAATGAGAATCTTAGAGAAAATGTTAGCAAAAAATGAGAAAAGAAAGAAAGAAAATGGCTTATAGATTCTTTTTAAGCTAACATGCAAATATGTATATTTTCTCATTTACTAAAGAATGCAAGTGTAGAATTTCCATAGCTTGGAAATTTATTTAGAAATGTGTATAGTATCTCTTTCTATTTTCTTTCCACAGCATGTTATGTTATAAGGTTGTTGCGATGGGGAACTGGTGAGTGACAGAGATGCAGAAAATTCCCACATGCACGCCGCCATCAATGAGTGCCCTCAACATAGAAAAACAACATTTGTACAGTCTGGCAGCAATGCATGTGGATGAGGACTGTACCCAACAGAAAATACCTACATGCACACCGCCATCAGTGAGCAACCTTAGCATAGCATAACAGAATTAGTACAGTCCGTCAACAATGCATGTAGATGAGGACTATACCCAGTATACACTCACATGGCCAGGGTTCCAAATCCATTCCTCAACCTAGTCTGATCGGCAAACCATAACAAAAAAGAAAAGAAAGAGAAACAGAAAATAAAAGAAAGAGATACAACATAAGAGACAGAAAACAGAAAACAGAAAAGAAAAGAAAGTTCTTTTCTCAGAAAAGTTTATTATTCTGCATATGTATTACGCTACTTACATTATTTAGCATTTTTTATGTGCTCAACGATGAACAGTTTTATTAATTGTCCTTACACATTGGTAAGTAGCAAATCAGAATATCAAAAAAGAATACAGAATAGCAAAAAAGAATGTAGAATATTAGAAAAGAATGCAGAATATCAGAAAAGAATGTAGAATATCAGAAAGGAATGAAGAATATTAGAAAAGATTAAAGTGAGAAAAGGAAAATCAGAATATGATTAACGGAGGAAAAATAGTAGTGCAATTTGGGTTACTTACTGAGCAATTAGTGCTCATTTCGTTAATTTACTGTTTTCCAGATACCAGATGATTTACGGTCGGGTGGGACGTCAGTAAGTGGAGGAGCTTGGCGGCACTGTCCAAGATTATTTTGTACTTATTAAAGTATATTAGTTATTTTGTGTACATATTTATATGAATTAAAATTAAACATTTTGGATTTTACATTACATACATCTATGTATATATGTTTCCAAAGGTTATGTTTTCTCAAAGAATTACTAGCTAGAAAGACTATTACATCACTGTGGCGAACAAGGTTCCGACGAACAATGGTTTGATTAAACCCATGGTGATGGAAGGCTTACATATGATTTAATATACTTTAATTGAGGGGTTTTATTTTATGTCTCACCAGATTATTATCTTTGTTAGAATGACATTGTTTGACATGTTATTAAACATTCAACCTTAGCATGCATTCGAAGCAAAATATAAATGTGTCGGTATATGGCCCAACTAAAACTGATTTCCTCGAGCCTAGAGGAATTAGTGGGTCACTTGGGGGTCCTGTAAAAATATCTTGAGTCTTCAAGTATGATTGCCTCGTCCTCACTCTGTCTTCAAGTACATTACAAAAGACATCATACTAAATTTACGGTGAAATTAATTACACAATAATTTTATATCAATAAATTCAGAAACCTTGATTTACATTCGAGGGGAATAAGATAAGAAGAGAATGTACATCGAGAAGGTAGGAAAAAGGCAAGGCATGCAATCCCTATTTAAAATTACAATCATACATACCCAAAAATACTTTAAAACATTCACCATAGGTTCAAGGCTCATGTACCGAGCACCATGCAATTTTTCTAACAAGAATTATTGCATACATTCAAAACAATCAATTTTGAATTGGGTGGGTTGATTTATAAAAATTACCCTCTTGGATTTGCAGAATCACACATCGATCTAGCGCTAAAAACGCTACAGCGCCTTTCACACTGCGACATGGTTTTATCACGCCACGGCGCATACAAGGAATCGAATTGCGTCGTGGCATAAAACTAGCAACTCACGCTATGACGACTCATTTGCAATGCGATGCATTCCACTTACGCTGCGGCGCAATCACACAATTTGACGATAGAGCATGCCACTTCATTGTAACCACGCCATGGCGTAGTTTTATTACGCCACGGCTCAAATGAGCAATTTCGCATTTGAAGACACTTTCATGCTGTGGCGAAGTTTTATTTTGCCGTGGCTAAAATCGTGCGATTGTGCAAACACATTGCGTAATCACGCCGTGGTGTAGTTTTATTACGTCGCGGCCCAAATGCACGATTTTCGTCGCTCCACGTTTTCCCGCACTTGCGCCATGGAGAAGTTTTATTTCATCGCAGCGCATTTACGTAATTTTGGATCACGAAACTCTATGCCTCGACGTAGAATAACTGAGCCACAGCGTAAATCGTCGTTTCCACCTTACTGTTCATGCGCATGTCACAAAAACGATCCAATGCGAATCCCTCAACGAATCCAATACATCAATTATTCAATTTAAGCAATATTAACAGATTAATAAACCAAACATACAATATCCAGCAATCAATTCAGTTAATCAATCAAAACTTATTAAAATATATACAATCAAGAACCTGGCTCTGATACCACTATTAGTAAATCGATGGGCTAAATGCAGCGGAAAACGAAAATTTTTCCCACCGATTACTCTTATTAGCCCAAAATCAGGGTTATATATATATTTTACATGCTTAAATTAAAATAACACAAGATCAAGCAAGGATCGGATCATACCAGCGTTTGGAGGCTTCGTCAAAATTCTCTGAACGCGATCTCGCTACTGATCCAAGTGTAGAATCGAACTCACGTCATCCACACGAAGATAGTACAACAGAGACCAGAGATTGGTTTTGCTAGAACCTCTCTATGGCTTTAAGGATTCAAGGATTTGGAAAGGTGAAGTAAGTAAGAGAGAAAAAAATTCTCTCTAAAAGCTTTTAACTCCACGGCTAGAGAATGAGTGATTCAATGAAAAACCTATTCAAAGCTTTCTTTATATAGAAAAGCTAAATATCAATTCCACCCCCAAAGTTTAGTAACAACCCAAACTTAGGTGGAATTACACATAGGTCCCAATCTAATTATTTAGTAATATTATTATTAACTTCAATAATTAAATTCGTAATATTGCTAAATGACACAGGCAACAACATCAGTAAATTTAGTTACACATCAAAATTACCAATATGCCCTTTCATCCAAAAGACGAAAATACCCTTCCATAGTTAACCACCCCTTATGTGTGTGACTTGTAGGCTCCTTATTATACCGGCAGTGATTAGCATCGCGATTGACACCAATCAATCGTCTCATTACACACAAACCAAGACTGGCCCATAACAAGGCATCATGGCCACCCGATAGAATCCGATTCAACGAAATAGCTACCTGTCAACAATATGGTTACCGTGCAATCAAATCATTTCATCATCTGTTATCTCATCGAGACTAAGGTACATAAATAGTGTCAACCTCAGTTACTCTCGATATATCTGTATTTAGTTGTTGGATCAATGACCGGAATAATAAATTGGATTGGGTGATAACTCAATCCCATTGTGGCCACAGCTTTAGTGTCATTGTCATATACTGAATTGCACCGTGGGATAACCTCTCCCGTATCCGGGAGTGATGAATCCTCTGTCAATCCACCATAGTCTTGATGCACTCCTTGATGCAACCAATCACTACCGTATTAATAGCTCTGAATAGAACTACGTTGGGCTAGTGTCAAACTACACCAATCGATGCATAAGACGCTTCGGTGATCTCAAGTCTAAGGATTTCATGCATCACCATTCGTTAGAGGATTTATTCCATAGACACTAGGGTTACTATCTATATGGAATCCTCTAGTGGGTCAGTCCAGTGAACTTGCCTACAGCAAGCACCCATGTGTTGCACCGGGTTGTCGGCAAACAACCTTGACAAGTGAGATCAGTCACTGCCTTTCGACAGGGTCGTTCAACACTATAATAACCTTACCGTATTATCTGTGTCATTGGTCAAAATAATACTAGGGCTACGAACATTTATAGAATGGTCACCATATGTGCTTATAGGGTTCTCACTATCAGGATTTGAAACACTTGATACCCTCGTCACGGTTCTACCATTCTAAAGACATATATCAATACATATAGATATTATTACACGATATATAATAAATTGCCTTTTATTGATCAATGAACATTATTTCAAAGAGTCAATTCTACAATAATTGATTGGCTCTAGAGCACCTACTTTAACATGTCCAACCGTTCACAACCGTGGACCAAACTTTTTTCATCAATGGACTTAATGAAAGCACGCATTCTAGGTCTCCATATATAAAAATTAAGACCTTCTAACAAAGGTGGCCTATAAGCTGACCCTCTTTCAGTAAAGAAGCTCATGACGGAAAAAACACAGATAAACGTGAGCACAACAAACTGAAATGCACACACAAATAAGTAGTAGACCAAAATCAAAACATGTTAACAGACAAAATTTTGACCAAACGTAAAACAAGTCAGATGCACACTAAAGCAAGCAAAATGGGTGAGTATCAACTAAAAGAACTTACCAGAACAAGCTCTGATACCACTTGTTAGAGTTGGTGAACTCTATTCAACCTTTAGGTACCTATTTTTAAAGTGCAGTGGAAAAGATTTACCAAGTTGATTAAGCAATGTCAAGTTAGAACAAATCAACATTCATAAACGGTAAATAAAGAACACAATCATATACATGGTTTGGCTAAAAACCACTATTAGCCTACATCCATGGGACCTTGTCCAGATTGAAGCAAATCCACTAAACAACAAACATTAAAAGATATTATTCAAAGTTGATTTTAGCTACAGCAAAGAGAATTCCCTGTTCTAGTTACACTAAATACCACCTTCTCAATCTCTAATGTCTTGTTGCTCCAAGGACCTCTTCACGTTGGGAACATGCTCGAAGAACACTTAAGCTCCACCCAAGCTTCACACGCCAAAGCCACGCTTCAACATCAACAATGGAACCAAGTTCCAGTAGCCATTCAATCAAGTATAGAGATGGTGAAGGTTCGGCACATAACCATAAGTTGATCCCTTGAGGAAAAACTCTCTGAAATTTTCAAAGCACAAGCAAAACAAATATCAAAAGGTTAGGTTCAAAAAACCTAAGAATGACTATTATAAAGAAGAGTTTTCTTGCTCAACAATTTATGCCAAGTCGGCAAACAAGGGCTGACTCATGTTTGTCCAAATGAGGAAAATATTCCTGCTTTAATTTTGGACCACAACCAAATCAGGAAAAAACATTGATATTCCCTTGGACCACAAAAGGATATTTTGACATTTGTGTGTAGTCCTAAAAGACAGCTTAAAAGATAAATAAATATATTTGCTGCTTTATATAAAAAGCAGCAAATATATTTGATGCGAATATTTGATGCGAGTGTGCAAGCACATAACTATTGTGTACACACTCGATACGAAACAAGCCAAAAACATAAAGTTTGACAACCTGTGTACACACAAAATTGTTGTGCACACGAAAGACATAAGTTTGACAAAAATATTCTTCATAAAGTAAGATATAAGGTTTATGCATCTATTGCTATAGGTCTTCTTCTTCTCCGATAAAGCTGTTTGAAGAACTTTTGCAATACTGGTTTGTCCAAAAAGCTCTACTAGTTGCTGTTATTGTTGGAAAAAAAAAAAAAAAGAAAAAAAAGGAACAAGAGGTCAACAATTTAAGCCGGTAGGGGTTTCGGCCGACATGGGCTTTCTAACACTTAAGTCAAGACAGTGAACAATGGAGAGAAGTTCGTTAAAAGAGCTTAGAGAGATAATCAGTAGTGATTGACCTTAGCTAGACAAAAAATGGAGCAAAAGAAGCAACATGTTATAACCTGAGCCTAAATCAATCAATCACACAAATCCAACAAACACACAAGAAAGCATCCAAGAATCAAACACACACAAGCCAAGATTTACCGTGGTTCACCTATCCAATAATGGATAGACTACATCCACATTGAGCTCCGAAATATGGAGACTCACTGCACTAGAAATATCCAACAGTTGCACCAAGATTACACACTCAATCAACTGAAACAGAGCAACCCTCAATCCAGACCTAATCACTCTAATTCTATCAGTAACCTGCAAGATTCCAGAGAACTAATCTAGCCTCAAAGGAAACGCAACCCCTTTGACAATCCTGCCCTGATTACAACAAAGAATAACCTTAGCAATTAAGCCCCAAATTGACTGCCCCATTTACATTCGATAGAACCCTAACCAAGAACATACTAAAACACGCGATACTGCTCATTCACTATTCTGCCCTCTTTTATATGGTAGACAATCAGTGATTGTGAGCTGTCGGATCTGTCTTGAATCAATGCTCAGGATTCATTCATTTAACTAAAATGAGAACGACGTCGTTTGGCTTTATAACACTTTCAGTCTCCACCTTGAAGCCAACATACTGCCTTTCCTTCTTCTGTTGGACCTCCTTTAATGCAGTAAGCTATTCCCATATGTCTTCTCAGCTCTACAAAATTTGGTTAACTAATATGAAATAAGTTCAAGCAGTGCTTGAACTTGGCTGTGGTCACGAATTTGGTTCCCATGTCCACTAGATTTTCTTCAGTTGGTACCTTCGGGAGATTAAGTTTTCCTTTTGTAATCAAGTCTCTAACGAAGTGATCCCTGACATCCACATGTTTTGTTCTTTTGTGGTAAACTGGGTTCTTACTCAGGTGGATGGCACTCTGGTTTTCTGAGTAAACTGTTGATGTGCCATTCAACAAATCTGCTTCTTTCAGAATTCCCTGTAACCATGTTGCTTCCTTGAAAGCATCTAAAACTGCTACCTATTCTGCTTCTGTGGTTGACAATGCAACCAGTGGTTGTAACTGTGCTTTCCAGCTAACACAGTTACCTCCCAATGTGAAATAGTGCAATACCCAAGATGTCAAAGGTATGTTCTTAACTCAAAATAGTCCTTTAAATGTTAATTTTATGTTAAAAAGCATAAAATCTAACTAAGGGCAAAATAGTCAATTCATTTGGAATGGTATGAATCAATTATCCATAGAAAGGCTTAGGGGCAAAATGGTTATTTTGCCTATGGATAATCATTGAAAAAGTCAAGGATGAGTAGGCTTCATTGCATTTAATGGCATTAATTAAGTAATAATTATGTCTAGTGTGAAATGACCAAAATGCCCTTATATGAAGAATTAAGGACTTATGAGTTATACAATTAAAATAATTGGGCCAATTGCATAATTTTGGAAAATAAATGAAATATTTTCCTATAAATGAGATGAAATTCGTTCAAGCCAAAGGAGAGAGCCTTTCTTCAACATTTCTTCCATTTTCTCTCAAATCTTCCATGAAACAAGCTTTCTTTCTCTAGGTTTTCAAGGAGTTTTGCATAATTTTTCAAGGAGAACAAGATAGGAGCCTTGGATCTTCAATTAGAAGGGTTTAAGGTAAGGATTAAAAACTTTAGTTTTGATGTGATTTGAAGATTTGAAGTAGATGTTGAGGTATAATGTTATATATGTAGGATTAAGGTGTAAAAGAAGTCAAAGGCAAAGGATTTGTTGGAGGAAGTCTTTAAAAAGGTAAGGAAGAACCTCCCATGACTTTAGGGTTTATGCTAGGGTTTGTAGATTTTTATGAAACCTTAAATTAAGGCTTTAAGGCATAGAATTAGTTGATGGCAAGTGTAGTTGAACTCATTTATTCTACTTATTGCCTTGAATTCATTATACATGAAGTTATTGCTCTTTATGTTTTATGAGTTGTTATGTTTGATTGAAGAAAATGAAGTGTGGATACTGATTGTGGCAAAAATTGTAGTATTGGAGGCCACATGGTGTTGAATGGTTGCTATTAGAAGTGTTGATGTGTTGTTTGCATTAGCTTACAATGTTATAGCAATAATGGAGGATTATGGAAATGAGATTTTACACTTCCTTTAAGATGTTAAAGACTATTAAGGGGAGGTTTATTTGATCCACAAGTTAACCTATTGGTTAATGTCAATAGGAATTGATGTGGCATAGTTAATATGAAAATTCGGATTTAATGGGCTTAGGGGTTTTGTTAACCCTGCTTCTGTATTTCGACCATAACTTGAGTTATAAAAATCGAAATGAGATGATTCTTGAAGCATTAGAAAGCTAAGACACAGACCTATAACTTTTATGTTTATGCCAAGAGCCAATTCGTTTGAGAAAAGGATGGAAAATGGCCTGAAGTATAAACTGGTTATTAAAGTTTAAGATTTAACATGATCAATTCTTATGATTATGAATTGATTATTAATGTATTATTGTAATTATGCCATGTACTAATGTTTACCCATTAGTTAGATGATCTTTGAAAGATATACATGGTCATGATGTCAATACATGATTAATGTTATGAAATGGCATGAAGATGCAATATAATACATGTTTTAAGATGATGTATGTGAGCAAGAGGTAATGTAAATGGATTGATAATCCATAGATGAATTAAAAGTATTAAGCTCACCAAAATATGTATTTACATGCCATAAGATGTTAGAGATGCAAATAGACATGATAGAGATGCATATAGACACGATGGAAAACGCGTAAGCATATCCTCGTATACCGGTTGAGGAAAGATGAATATATGCTTTAGATGCTAAATAACGCGTAAGCACGCCTCCCGATGATATGAGCTCTAGATGAAATTTGAGGCTAGATGATATGAAGTGCTTAAGATGCTAAGAAAGGTCCGATCGGCTAGACGTTAAATGTTTCATATGCATTTAGTTGCATTACATGAGTTATGATGTTATTTACATCATGAGATGATTTATACTCATGTTAGATGATTTTAGATGTTATGTCATGATATGTGATGTGTGTGTACTATGTTTACATACTTATTTGTATGTGTACACATTGATGTTTATATAGCCATGGGATAAAATGATGAAAAGCATATGAATTAGTAATAAAAGGGGAAGTATCCCTAGATGTAAAAGATAAGTGATGTGTTAATAAATATGTTTAAATAAAGATCAAATAGTACATTTAGAATGAAACGGATCATTCCTTACTGAGCGATTAGCGCTCACCCTTTCATTGTTGATTGCTTTGCAGGTAGACTAGAAGCGAGGGATGCTAGAGACAGCGGGACTACACGTGAGGGGAGATGATTTATTGTCATCTCGATGTTTTTATCTTGATGTACATAATGTACATGATAAATATTTGTGAAATACCTTCGGAAGCTTCCACCCTATAAATATGTTTTGATTGTGTAATTTCTTAAAGTTTGTAAATTATAAGTTTGGATCCTGCGTGACATTTTTATGCATGTTTTGGATATTATTATTATTATCCTTGCACAGATTTTTCTAAATACAACTTGTTCTCCAGACATGTATCCTCGGGATTCTCATTGAGGGATATTTAGAGGATACCTGACTGGAGGGGGGTTTTACAAGTAGTATGCAGTAGTGGATTTCTTAGAATCTCTATCACCTGTAAAATCAGCATCTACATACCCAACCAGATCAAGTGATGCATATCTTTTACAGAAAATCAAACTAATCTGAACAGTACAATTTATATACCTAAGCAACCACTTTAGAGCAATCCAATGTTCATTTTTGGGATTTGACATAAATCTACTCAATAGTGATATTGCATAAGCTAAATCAGGTATGGTGCTTATGATGGCATACACCATAGAACCTATGGCATTTGAATACGGGACATTTTCCATTTTTAGCATATCAGATTCTATTTTTGGAGACTGTAACTTACTGAGTATGAAATGACTTGCAAGGGGCATTATTACAATTTTGGAGTCAGCCATGCCAAATTTAGTAACTAGTTTCTGTAGGTATGAGAATTGATGAAGTTTAAGGGGATTTGCACTTCTATCTCTATTAATCATCATTCCTAGGATTTTCTTTGCTCTTTCTAAGTCCTTCATGTCAAACTCATCACTTAATTTGGCTTTTAGTTTATTAATCTGAGACATTGACTTATTAAGCAGTAACATGTCGTCTACATACAACAGAAGATATATTGGCATGTTATTGATGCAAGCAAAATAGAAACAATTATCATACATGCTTCTAGTGAATCCACTTCCTACTATGAATGCATCATACCTCTTATACCACTGCCTAGGGGACTGTTTAAGTCCATACAGTGATTTATTAAGTAAGCATACATAATCAGGCAGTTTCTTATCCTTAAAACCTATGGGTTGACTCATGAATATATTTTCATCCAATTCACCATGCAGAAAAGCAGTTTTAACATCCATCTGTTCTATCTCTAAGTCATATTGGACAACAATTGCAAGCATGAGTCTAATAGTCTTAAATTTAACTACTAGAGAGAATATTTCAGTGAAATCAATACTTGCCCTCTGTGTGTAGCCCTTGGCCACTAACCTGGCTTTGAATCTTGGTGGATCAGATTGGTTGATTCCTTCTTTCAGTTTGTAGGGCCACCTACATTCCACCAACTTCTGATCTTTGGGCTTTGGGACGAGTGTCCAAGTATTGTTCAAATGTAGTGAATCCATTTCTTCTTTCATTGCAACCACCCATTCTTTGCTGTCCTTAGATCTCATTGCCTCAGCATAAGTATCAGGTTCAGATCTATGTATTTTTGACCCAACCAGGAGTGCTGTATAGATCAGGTCAGCATAGTTGTACCTTGTGGGAGGTTTGATTTCCCTCCTGACCCTGTCTTTGGCTAATTTATATTGGGCCAGATCATCAGGTTCATCCAATTCAATATTCACAGGAGGATCCTGATCATTATCCTGCTCTAAGGTTTGCTGTGGCTGGTCTTCAAGTGGGCCAGGTTCATGTGTTTGAATGTGTTTACCAGAGTATAGGTTGAAGGCTCCACCTCAAACTGAGTTATCCCAGTTTGTCCAGGATTTTCAGAATCTTCTTGTGAGCTACCTGCTTTGTTAGTACCAGATTTGCAAGGAAAGACAGCTTCATTGAAAATCACATCTCGACTAACAATTACTCTAACCTCTAGGGCTACCCTTTTTTAAAGCCTATAGCCTTTGGTTCCTTCTTGATACCCTAGAAAAACATACTTAAGAGATCTTGGCTCTAGTTTCCCATCCCAGGTGTGTGCATATGCAGCACATCTAAACACTCTCAAGTGTTCAAGAGATGGTCTCCTTCCAGACCACCTCTCTTCAGGGCACTTAAAGTCTATGGAGCTTGATAGGCTTCTATTAATTAGGTAAGCTACTATACCTAATACTTCCCCCCCATAAAGTTTTTGGTAGACCGATAGTGAATAAAAGGCATCTAACCCTCTCTATAGGGTTCTATTCATTCTCTCAGCAACCCCATTTTGCTGAGGGGTTCCCCTGACTGTCCTATGCCTTAAAATTCCCCCTCCTACACAGTAAGAGTCAAATTCCAAGTTACAGAATTCTAATCCGTTGTCTGTCCTAAGGGCTTTTACCTTCCTATTAACTTGGTTTTCAACCAAGTTTTTCCAGCCTTTAAACTTAGATAAGGCTTCATCTTTGGACTTAAAGAGGTACACCCATACCTTCCTGCTATAGTCATCCACAATGGAGAGGAAATAGTAATTTCCTCTATGTGTCCTAACCCTTTCAAGACCCTATAGATCTGCATGTAAATAATCCAAACATTTTTCAACCAGATGAGTTCCCTTTTGGAAACTCATTCTGTGTTGTTTACCTAATACACAAATTTCACAGAAACTTAATTCAGATATGGATTCCTTACCAAAGTAGCCTTGCTGGCTTAAAACTGTCATACCTTTCTAGCCTATGTGGCCAAGTCTCAAATGCCATTTCTTTGTAGTAGTCAAATTAGTAGATAATAAAGCAGAATTATCAGTGGATGCAAAATGTTGGCCATACAGAATGTACAGTCCATTTTGTTTGACTCCTTCAAGCAAAATTTCATTATTTTTATAAACTACTATGGACCCATTTTCTGCCTTATAACTACATCCAGCTTCATCCAATGTTCCTAACGAAATTAGGTTTCGTTTAAGATCAGGTATGTACCTCACTTTGGTTAACATTATGGTTTTACCATTGTTCAACCTAATAGTTATGTTTCCTATGCCTTGGACCTTACAAGAATGATTGTTACCCATGAACACAGTTTCAAATTCTCCTTTCCTAAGGTTTTGAAACCATTTAATGTTTGGACTCATATGAAAAGTGCATCCAGAATCTAGGACCCAATCCTTACTACTAGATTGGTTTGAGACTGTGAGAGCTTCTGAAGTTTCAATATCAGTACTGGTGCTGGCTAAATTACTCTCGGTACTGTGTTGTTTTTGTTTCTTTATCCAGTCATAACAATTCTTCTTAAGATGGCCAGACTTATTACAGTGGAAACACTTCCTAGTTTCTCCCTTAGCCTTATTATTCTTCCCTTTTTTCTTAGTTTTAAAATTCATGTATTGTTGGAAGTTCTTACTATTATCTCTTCCTAATTGTACAAAATCTGTTCTACCTTTGACAAACAAATTATTCCCGTTTCTCTTCTAAATTCTCAACTCTAACTCTCTGGATTTTAGGCCAGCTATAATCAGGTCAACACTGGGAACTATCCCAGTGTATTGTAAAGCATTTTTCACCACTAAATACTCATCAGGCCAAGAATTCAACAATATCATTGCTAAACTAGAATCTCCTAACTCCTAATCAGTACCTTTCAACACTAATGTCATCTTTAAAAATTCATCAAGACTTTCTTCTACAGACTTAGTCACATCCATCTTATACGAAAATAGAGCACCTTTAACAAAGGCTAAATTAGGTGCAGACTGTAACGAATATAGAGATTCGAGTTTACCCCAAAGTGTGAGCGGTGTTTCCATGTCGTCTACCTTTCGCAGGACAACATCGGACAGGTTCATTATGATCATATTATAGGCCTCCTTGTCAACTTCAGATTTCTTCTTCAATTTCTCATCAAACCACTTTGTGGTGTCTTTTTCCAGAGCAAGCCCTACCTTATTGTGAGAAAGGAGGGTCTTCGTCTTCTTTTTCCATGTGTTGAAATCGATCTTCCCATCGTATTGGGAGATCTCCATACAAGTAGCACTCATGATTCTGTGACCATGACAATAACCCTAGACAAAAACAAGATTTCACTCCCTGACTCTTGTTTGTGACTTAGACTCACGAATTCAATCAAACTCAGCAAGATTCGAAGCCCTAAAGATCTGAAAAACCTCTTAATCGAAAAACCCCCCAAATCCTGACAAACCCTAATTTTTCAATTTGTCACAAATTAATTGATCCCTTGTGTTTGTGACCTAGACTCACGAATTAACCCAAGACTCAGCAAGATTTGAAGCCCTAATGATCTAAAAAACCTCTCGATCGAAAAACCCCCAAATCCTGACAAACCCTAATTTTTTCAATTTGTCGTGACTAGATCAATCTTTAACCTAGATACCTCCTTAGGACTTTGGCTCTGATACCACTGGTATAACCTGAGCCTAAATCAATCAATCACACAAATCCAACAAACACACAAGAAAGCATTCCAAGAATCAAACACACACAAGCCAAGATTTACCGTGGTTCACCTATCCAATAATGGATAGACTACATCCACGTTGAGCTCAGAAATATGGAGACTCACTGCACTAGAAGTATCCAACAGTTACACCATGATTACGCAACTCCACCGACTGAAACAGAGCAACCCTCAATCCAGACCTAATTATAATCACTCTAATTCTATCAGTAACCTGCAAGATTCCAAAGAACTAATCTAGCCTCAAAGGAAACGTAACCCCTTTAAGAATCCTGCCCCAATTACAACAAAGAATAACCCCAACAATTAAGCCCCAAATTGACTGCCCCTTTTACATTCGATAGAACCCTAACCAAGAACAAACTAAAACACGCGATACTACTCATTCACTATTCTGCCTTTTTTTATATGGTAGACAATCAGCGATTGTGAGTCGTCAGATCTGTCTTGAATCAACGCTCAGGATTCATTCATTTAACTAAAATGAGAACGACGTCGTTTGGCTTCATAACACTTTCACAACACCTTCGTTGAAATCTAGAGAATACTAAATGAGGAAAAAGGGCACCAACCTCCCAAATTTGAAACTCATAATGACTTGTGATTGAAACACTTGCCTTGCTAAGAAAACAACTTTTTTAACTTTTTTTAAATGGTATGTTGGAAAGAATGACATGTGGCACCGCAAACCTTTTAGGGCAGCATTACCAAATATTCCTAAACAATGAAGTGAAGCATTGTACAAATGATAAGGTGACAAAAACCCTAAAGAAACTTTTGTAGTAGCAATATACGTGTATAGTGAAATGGCGAGCATGGAGCATTGTACAAATGATAACACTTTATTTCACCATGCTTCCTTGCCGTCGTAGGTGATGCATGCAAGTGGCAATCAACACACCTTTCTATTGAAGTTAGGCGATTAACATAGTTGATGTTACATGACTAACAGAGTTTATACTGATAGGGAGATCAACAAATTCTTGGAGATAATGCTTTTTAGGAGATAACACGTGACAATTTCTTGATGCTTGAAAGATTTAGTGATCATATCACTTACAATATGTCCAAGAGCTTCAACAGTTGGCTCAGAAAAGAAAGATCAACGCCTCTCTTGTCACTACTTGAGAATTACAGGAGAAAAATCACGTTTCAGATGCAACACCAATATGAGAATAGCTTGAAATGGAATTCCAACATTACTCTTGGGTGGTGTTTGATTTGGGAAATTGTTTAAAACTAAAAAGATATGATTATTACTGAGATAGATTTTCAGTAAAGATTAATGGGTATAAATAATTACTGTATTTGGTTAAACAGGTATAATTGGTTAACATCATATATGAAGGATATTTCCATACACCATTTCTTATATCCATAATCCATGAGATTTGCCTGATAAAATCACTGTGTTTGGAAACATAATATGCTCGTTAGATGTTATGGTAAGAAATGGGTTATAGGCCTAGTTAGTAAATACGGGTACGGCAAAAAAAGGGTACAGGAATTTTACGGATATGATATGGTAAATGGTGAAAAATACGTTTGTAAAAATTCGGTCATAAAATTCGGATACGAAAAAAATACGATACGGGTATATACGGGTTTAATACGGCACATTGTCAATAATACGTTTTGAAAAATACAGCAATATCAATCGCTATTTTAAAAACTGGACCGGACCGGGAACCGGTTACTTGTCCGGTCTGAGTTAACATTAAAACCGTCATTATACATTAAACCGCATTAACCCGTTCAAAACCCGAATAAAGTCAATGAACCGGATGAATCGGTCTGATTTCGAAAACCCCTAACCCTACCCAATCGCACTACCGCAACCCATTCCATCGATTTCCTTTCTCTGTTTCTCAGATTCTTCTCTTTCTCAAATTTTTCAGCTTCTCTTCGAAAATTTCTCCATTAAATTTCATTGATGATTTTTTTTTCTTTTATAAAAAGTATGCACATCTTGTGTATGTACAGGAAGAAAATGGAAAACAAAAACGAAAAGGAAGACTTAGAGATAATCGATTACAAGATTGAAACTTGCGATCAAGAAATTGAGTCATTAAGGCCAGAGTGTGTCCAGGCAGAACCTTGACTCTGCCAGATCTTCATGTTCCACAGTTGCTTGTATATAGTTGTTAGTCTCTAGCTTCAATTGGTTCTGGTCCACAAAATATGTTGAGGAGGGGAACTGACTGAGTATTGTTTCCACAGAATCAAAGTTTTGGTGTTTGAGATGAAGAAGTTGAGTCACCAGAAGAACAAGAGTTGCCATCAAAAACAAAAGCAAAGGTTTTGTCTGGTAATGGTATGGTGTCGATGCTAACCTGGTTTTGTTTTGGTTTTTGAAATTTCCAATGTTTCCCAAAACCAAAGCATTGGCTCCCTGGAAATCTTGCAGTTGTTTTCCAAGGCCATTTGTATTCCACTACTTGGTCATGAGCCAATTTAAGTCTCAGTTGTTGTACAATGGGGCTGAAACTATATTGTATCTAACATTTGGGCTACACAAAAGCCCAAGATCCTTTAATTCTATAGAAATGTGAAAAAAAAAAGGTTTTTTTAAAAATGTGCTGACTTCATTACACATTGTGATGACATAACCGTGACCCGGCCAGTAGAGCGGGTTGCCCTCCGGTCCGGTTTTTAAAACAATGATATCAATCCTAGTTTTAGCACTTTTCATGGGCCATTTAGTTAAAATCTATATAACATTTCAAATATACGGGTACAGCAAAAAAAAGGTACGAGAATTTTACGGGTATGATACGGAAAATAGTGAAAATACGTTTGTAAAAATTCGGCAAAAATTTGGATACGGGAATAATTCGTGAATAATACGGCTAGGCTGATAAAATACGACAGTTCGCAAATAATACGCGAATTATACCGCTAAGCATATAATTCACGAATAATACGCTAATTTACTAACTAGGGTTGTAGGTACGGGACTGCACAAACAAGGAAATTAATAAGGCCCCAACTTTGGCGGCATTCTTGGGGATTTTGTATCTACGTTGCAAAGTAATTGAGATGAGGACATGTCAATGTCTTTATTTTTATGAGTCCCAATCATATTTGTTGTGCATTTGCAAATATTGGTTTACTGATTGTTTTGATCCATTCCCTCGGATGAAAATCCTATTGTATCATGAAACCGATAATTTTAGCCTTTTAGGATTGATTCACCCTACGTCATGAAATTGTTAAAGAAATCCCCTGTTTTAATATTGTAGTTGGAGGGCAGAGTTTGGAGTAACAATTTCTAGAATTGAATTGAGAAATTGATAACTGTAACGTCTTTAGACAAGTGTTAATAATAAACTACCCATAAAAACAAATCTTCACCAACTGTATAATGTCTGAAATCTACTCTTTATTCAATTTCGATGAAAAAAATTACATCAACTCACAATTTTACCAATACATTACAGCAATGGAAGGTATGAAATTGAATACTGAAATCGCATACACAACCCAAATCCAACCACGCGCTCTCGTTTATTGTAAGACATGTAGAAATCAGGTTCCCACATGGTGTACAAACTGAATTGGTTAACACATGAATACACATTTCTTCAATAGTCAATGTTCATTTTACAAAGATGTTACCGAAAATAATGCAAATAATACTTTTTTTTTAAGGTACTATGTTCCCTAAGAAAAAACTGAAAGCATACGTAAAGAAATCCAACAATTCACTCTACACGACTTCAGTCAATAGTTTGTCACAGAATTATTGCACGTCTTCCATACAAAACCAAGCCTCCTTCATCTGTGGTGTTCAACAGAAAATTAATTAAAAATAATGAAACAATAAATTAAAAGTACAAAGGATTAAGTTTAAAAGTATCATTATGTTGCAATACAATGGAACTTACAAAGTAAGGGCAGCCGTCAGTAATTGAAAAACTTTTTTGGGCATCTGGCACAAACTTATAAATATAATAAAGGACAAAATACACAATAAGTTTGGTTCATTTGTTGGGGAACCTGGGTTCAATTACATTTAGTCAGTTGAGACATACATCAAATAAGGGCAAAATAAATACCAAACGGTTGAAAAATACTGTCATCACCTTAGGCACCAGGCTGTATCTGAGCAATCTTAATCTGAAATTCTGGCATTGTTTCTGGGTCATATATGTCCAAGGCAAACCTGTCAAAGATTTTTGTCAGCCGAAAATATGCTCATAGTAGAAAACTAAATCAAAAAATTTGACGTATTTATTAATCAAGCAGAAAATTAGATTTCAAGTTTCGAAACCTTACTTCCTTATCAGAGGTTCAAACCTCATCGGGTTAGCCAATCGCAGTGAATCTAGCAACAACATGCAACACATTTAGGTTGCGAACGCGATCTTCCACCAAAGTTGCATAAAATCAATAGATTCCAGTGACCCCTAAAGACATTGCAACTCAAAAATTTTGTCACCCCAATAAGATGAAGTCAAACTGGTGCATCATTTGTAAATATAACAACACATTCACTTACCATAACACAATGGGGATGAATACATATTTCTTTGAGAATATGTCCTCTTTCTTTATCCATTTCAAAACCTTGCGTCTATGATGTTCTTTTGACTATAGATACCACATGGAATCTAGACACTTGAAATCTGACATGTTACCTTGTGGCAAACTCTTCCACAAATTGCTGTGAAAACCCAAGTTGTCAGCCATCGATAACAGGAATTCAACTGAACTGAAATTTTTAAAAAATAAAAGCCTACCCCAAGTGGCTGTCGAACATACTACTGCTCAACATACCTTGGTCCCTATTGGTGACAATTCGCGTACTTGCCCATTGTAGTGGTTTGTCACCTATAATGCAAAACGTATTCATTAATATCCGTTGAATGGTTATATCCCCCCAAAAAATAAGTTGTCATACTTGGACTGTGACTTTCAGATTTGGTATGGTTGAACACTGGGGGGCTGACTTCAAGTTCTTGCAGACCATGCCCTCCATAGTTTGCAAGAACTGCAGGGTGACCATCAGATTTGGATTGGTTGCACACCAGGCGGCTGAGTTTAGGTTCTCCAGGCCCTCTATGGTATGTAACATTTTTAGGTTGAAAATGGTATCATGGCACCCACCTGAAAAAAAAATACACACCAAATGAAAGAGACGTACATACGAAAACATAGAGAAAATGGATGGTGATAATTTCAGTTGTACCTTGCAATGAACATAACTATCCCCAAAAAAATATCAAATTGACATCAAACTTATGTAGTAGCTAGAAAAGAGACGGTACGCAA
The DNA here is from genome assembly GCF_008641045.1 of Pistacia vera. Lineage (NCBI taxonomy): Eukaryota > Viridiplantae > Streptophyta > Magnoliopsida > Sapindales > Anacardiaceae > Pistacia > Pistacia vera. The sequence goes on from NW_022196431.1 coordinate 422,748, forward strand.
TTAAAAGGATAACCATTTATGATAAACATTCCAATTCATTTACAACAACTAGGTAATTACATAGCAAAAAAATATCCCTACTGCCATATGGTTAAGTGCAGACACAATGCGCTATCAACCCACCAAAAAAAAAAAACCTACACCAAACTGGTTGCACTAACTAAGACTGCAAAATCAAGCAAGGGATAGCATCATGTCAGACATCACAGTTTCCCATATTTACACATCATTCCAGAACAGTAAAAACCACAACATGAATTTAGACTAAAGATCAGATGAGGGACGATACACACTACTTTCAGGCATGAGCTGCTTCCTCACATACTCCTGCCTAATCTCCATCGACAACACGAAGAAGAACTCTACCTTATACGGTTCCTTGCATATTGTCTCTCTTGCTTCCAATATCTCATCGGTAGTGCAGCCATCCAAATCAGCAATCGCATTAAACAACATGTTTCTTCTTTCCTTCTCCTCACACTCTTTTTTGAAAAAAGAGGCAATATCCTTCATCTCTTCCTGCTACTGACGGCCTTTCCACTAGGGCCAGCTGTGACTGTCTGGCATGTGGAGCCAACCACATTTTCTTTTACAAGGGCATTACTTTGCTCCTCTACCTCAAGATCAACATCAACTTCCCTATCTTCATCATTGTTGTCAATGTTTTCTATGTCAAGTTCCTGGACCGCATCCGCTGTAATCTTAATTGCCGCACCGGTGGCTCTGTCTTTCCTGAAGACTATGACCAAAAAGTCATACTACAAAACAGCTTTGTTTCACAAACTCTTGGCGTTGGGATGGCTTTACAAAATAAATATAAAAAATAAGACACAAAAAGATAAACAGGTTAATAAAATGAGCAGGCCATTGCAATTGATCTTTTCAAAAATAAGAGTACTTACCCAACACCAATCATCGAATACATCCTTTGACACAGTTATGCACTTTTCTTCTACATTCCACCCGAATCCGCTGCCATGTTCAATCATTTCATTGATAGCACCATATTGACGCTTTGACAACTTCACACTCGATTCGATGTGTGGCATTGCCTTTAGACCATGCCCGGGGAGCCTTTCTTCCAATGTTTTCTCCAATTAGGCCAGGTACCCAACTTTGAACGTCCCGTTTTCTGCTCCCTAATTCACATTATAACTCAATTGTACCGAACATTCAATTAGTTGGGCATCCTCTGCCTTGGCCCACTGTCTTTTAACTCAAGAAGTCTTCCCTTTGCCCTTTGGTTTTGTGCTGATGTTTGGTTCGTCATGACTCAAACTCTTATCACAACTATCTGGTTGTGTTGGTGATGTGTCCATTTTGTAACCTACAAGCACAACAAATAAGACAAGTAAAAACGTTAATTTTAAGATGATAATAAAAATTTCAAAGTAAGGAAATTCGAAATAAATCAGGCATGAAACATGTTGCACACATAAATATAAGGCAGGCCATGTAAGCTAAAAGTAAGCAAGGGCTGACCAATGAAAATTCTAATAATCAAATAGGTTGTACAATAAAAGATCTATCAACAATATTTAAAAACTGCAACAATCAAGTGGTACAACAAAAATTCATACAATCCAAGTGCAAATAAAATAAACCAAATATTAAATTTGCATCGCTGTACACGTGCAAGTACTAAGAATAACAATACAGAAATTAGTAATCCCTGACAATGCATTTCGCGAACTCATCCAACTGTTAAACAATTTTCCAGCTAAATTATCTCTCCATACAGTCCACGCTAGACTGGTCTCCACCTGCTTGATAACTTCACCATCGTATTTCTCTTCCTCAGGGGCATTGACCTCTTCACCAACCTCACTCTCAACAAGGTCTACGGCCATTTCTATCCTAATGAATTTATGTAATAGGCAACAAGCAGAAATTATTCTACATTGGGTTTTTATCAGGTAGAAAGATTTTTCTCTCAAAATAGCCCATCTTTTTATTTAGTATGTCGAAACATCTCTCAATACAATTTCTGGCTTTAAAGTGTTTCATGTTGAAAAATTCTTGTGGTGTTGTTAGTTGATGACTTTGCCTCATGTCACTCAAATGATATCGTTGCCCTCTATATGGTGCTAGGAACCCTTCCCCATTGGTGTATCCAACATCACATAAATAGTAGAAGCATATAATGATAATTAACATGTCAGGCTCAAAATATACATCTTACATCTTAGTCTATACGAAAATATACAACAAAGTTTTATTGAGGTATTACCTTGGGGGACCTTTAATCTACTTCTCCTACTAATGGCATCCCTTAAAACTTTACCATTTGCAGCTGAACCTTCCCACCCAGGTAGGACATAAATGAATTGCATGCTTGGGGTGCAAACACCTAGGAAATTGGTCAGTATTTCATTCTTTCTTATCCGATACCTAGGTTTATCAATTGAGTCGAAATGAATCTTTATATATGTTCCATCTAATGCTCCCAAATAGTTCTAACAGGAAAAAAAGAGGCAAAAGAAAAAAAAAACAATATCACTATATGTGCATTATTGGGAACCCTAAACAGCATGTAAATCTTATAAACTAAGTCTTAAATGTGTACCTTGAACTGTTTCCACCTTTCATCAGTTGAATTCTATGGTATTGGCTTTGGTTTTTTTGAGTGAAATGGTATGTAGTCTCAAAACAATGTTCAATATTGCATGAAAGTTACGAGAAATTGTCTCACCTAATCTAGCTATTTGTCTTTTAAGAACTCTGTTCTTGACATGGTGTGCAACTATGTGAAGAAAACTACCTACCATTTTCGCTACTGTTGTATGCCTAGTTGAATGTAACCTCCCATGATTTTTTAGTGACTCACATAAATTTTGAAAGGCTATACAGTCCATTCTACAATTCTCTAGACACTATTTGTCAATGTCAAAAGGCATTTCCTGTAAATTTAGTAACCTAATATTAAATCTATGCCTAAATCCACTTGCGGACGCTATAGAACGCTAACATCTATTCCTAATCTTATGAACCATAGCCAAAGCAAGGAGTATAAGCATGATCAACATGTTTTCCATCATGTCCAACTACATAAGCATAACTATGACCAAACGCATCTTTTGCCTTAGAGATAAACAAGTCATGACTAATTCATCTATTCTAGGTACGAAGAATTATTCAATCACTCGTATAAATAGTGTGAACAGTGCACATCAGAATAAATATATCATGTCCAACAATATCAGCAAGATCAGTATAGAGGACTAGCATTGAATTAGCATTGTATCCAACAACCGGACATGAACCACAAAATGAAAAACAGAAAAGCAGAAACAGTAACACAAACACCATTTGTTATAGCTTCAATTCATGACATTATATAAACAAAACAAATGCAAATCATGTAGAACTCTATTTGGCTCAAATATGCTCATTCAAAAATTAGAAAGCATGCCAACAAGTCCCATCCCACACGTGCAAATACTAAAATCCCATGAAAGCACACGTCACAAGCTTTATGCAATAGACTAATCAAAACTTTTAAAACCCCATAAAACATCACAGTTTATCTTTTCAATAAAACTTCAATAAAACAATTCACCAATTACACAAGAAACTTTCCAAATATTTCACAGACATCCTGAGGAACTTCCAAAAATAAAAATAAAAAATCAGTCCAATTACTCGTCCAAAACTATTTTTAAAATAATTTTTGCTTCTATGTATTAGTTTTGTCCGAAAATTTCAAAACAAAGATATTGCCTTGAAAAATTCATATTAATTTTTATACTCACTGAAAATTCCCAATTCTTTTTCTTTTTCTTTTAACAAGCATGGTCAACATGTAATTCTAACACCAATGAAAGTTTCAATGCCTTAAACATAAAAAACACAAAATCCAAATCAATTTAACGTATATTATAAAAGACGAGTTCTAGGAATCCATAGTTTTCTGCTTACTATTCAGTTTCATATTTCTACACTAGCACATAACCAAGGCAACAATATTCTATTTCATTCCAACCAAACAACGCAATTACAAAACTTAATCGAAAACATTACCTCTTAACAGAAATTGCTATCAAGGAGACAAAAAGCTATGTGAAATAAAAGAAGAAAAGGTCATCGACTGCTACTAAGAACCTAACTAAACCCTAAACCCAAAAAGTTGGTTCTAAAACAACTTGTGTAGGTCGGGGTTGAGAGTTGGAGGGCCGATGAGGATAGGGTCTTATTTTACAGCAATGACCCGTCCAGGTCAATCAAATTGGGCATTCACAGATGATTCTCAATATAGAAGAGATCTTAAAATGAAACTTCTTTTGTAAAGAAACTAACCTTTGCTGTTTTATGGATGTCAAAAGAAGATGAAGATCAACAATGTAACTGGACGTCGAAGAGCACAAAACAAGATTTGGGGGTTAGGTTTTCAGAGATATTCAAACCACAATTAATGTAGATATGGTTAGGAAACTCACCTATCGTGTCTTGATGGAGGTCGCTAATAGAAGATAAAGAAACAGAGAACGGAAAAATCACTGCCCGTTGAAGATGACAAATCAAAACCGGGTACCTGCTCTGAGTTTGTCCAAAAACCGGGTACCCGAAAATTCGGGTACCTCCAAAAATATATCCACTAACCAAACCGGTTTTAGAATACCCGGATTTACGGGTACCCGAAAATTTGGGTCGCAAACCGGGTATCCGATTTTGTTACCCGAATTTTCCAGCAGTTTTTATTTTAACTCCTAACCAGCAGTTCTTCACTTCTTCTCAAATTCATTGACTTCTTTAACCAACATCCCCTCTCAAATTCTCAAACTCTCTTCCTTTTTCTATTACCTCTGTTCTCCTTTAATCCCTTCAGTCAACCGATGCACAAGCTCTAAAAAAAAAAACTTGCTCAGCTACTCAAGAACTTGCTCAGTTACTTAAGGCAACAACTCATTTTCAGTTCTGCAGTTTTAATTGCAACTGCAGCCAATCAATACTGGCAACAACTCATGTTTAGTTCTACAGTTTCTGTTGCAACTTCAGCTAGTCAAAACGTCATACACAACTACAAACTGCATTTCTCAGTTTAACAACTTTGCATTTTCAATTGCAACTTCAGCTAATCAACTCTGCATTAGCACCAACTCAACAACTAAACATAACAATCAAACAAGAGCAGGCTTCACGACTGCCATTAATATACAAACTGCAAACAGCATTTCTCAGTTTAACAACTCTGCAGTTTCAATTGCAACTTCAGCTAATCAACTCTGCATCAACACCAACTCAACAACTAAACAAAACAATCAAACAAGAGCAGGCTTCACAACTTAACAAACTGCCATTAATATACAGACTCAAGAAATTAGCACAAAACTTCTAATGACTGAAGCAAATAATAAATTTATATGGACCACAACCACATCTAATCATATATATTCCAAAGGATATAGAAATGTAAAACTTAAATCTTATTCATGTGGTATCATTAGTTGCCCACAACATCAACTTTTAATTTAATGCCTTCAATACTTAAGATTTAATATACACCAAATCAAATGTAATACTATAGCAAACATACTTAAGATTTAATATAATTAAGAAATGAAAAATGTCTTTTACATTTAATCCACCAAACATAATACTGCAGCAACAAACACTTGTACAAAATGGAAAAATGCCCCAGAATTACACCAGCAAAGAGCAAACTTATACAGCAGTACCGTAAAGCTGGCCAAGAGAAATTGCAAGTTGAAGTATGTAGCTGTATGACTTTCCTTTAGCTATAGCAGTCCTGCAGAAAATCAGTTACCATTAGGACCATCATTCGTATGGAGTTTCAAAAAATAAAATCTGATTTTGTGAAGTGAAGTGAAGTCTTACACTACTAGAAGACTAGTAGGGCCCTCCAGAATTGCAGTTAGTCCTTCAACAACAACAACTCCTGCATCTCTTGCCGCATATCTTGAATCACCTTTGCTGTATTCTTTCCCTAGCAGCTTTCATATATGAGTATCATCCACTAAAGGACTTATGGTTCAAGAGCAATCTTAACTTATTTTATGCCAATTTTCATAGATGAAAAGAAAGAAATGACTTACAAACTTCAGCCAGCCTCACTACCACCCATAAATTAGCATCATGACCATCAAAATTAACACTGCAATTCAAAGTTTACTCATCATTATAAGCACAACCTAACAAACTTTACTCATCAATATAGGCAATTCAATTAAAGTAAATGGTTAATTCATAATTTGAAAAAGGATTTGCATATTCTACCTTTTAGGGGCTGCACCAATACAAAATTCATAGAGATGGTCTGAATCATCAATCATGTAGATGACCATGACTACGAGTACTCTCCAATGCCGTACACGAAAATTCTACATAAAGATTGGAAATAACATTATATAAGTAATGGTACAAAATGGAGTCAATAAGTAAGATATAAGTTATAATTAAATATTAAATATATGAAACTAAAGCAAAAGTTTTACCTGACTCAATTTCCAATAATTCCTCCAAGCTTTCCTCAACAAGAAATGGTACACGCGTAGCCCGAATCCAATCCTGCGCACAAATAAGAGCCTCCGCTGTCTTAGGAGTAAGATAGCTACGAAATGGATCTAAGACACGACCCCTTGTACTAAAAGATGACTCAGATGCAACAGTGGAAACAGGCATAGCCAAAACATCGTGTGCCATCAAAGAGAGAATTTGATATCTTGTTGAATTTATCTTCCACCAACTCAAGATATCAAAGTTGTCATTCTCATCTTCAAGGCTTTCCCGTAAATATTTATCCAACTCAGATTTCGGCTCCAAAGCACGTCGTCTAGCCTTTTGTTGATTAAACATAACCTTCATAAAGACTTTTGGATCAACATTTGCATCAGTAACATCAACCCCTGTTGCAACTTGAGATTGCTCACTTGACTACGCACTAGGACAAGCCTTACGCAAACTGTATTCCTCAAATAAAGAGAACAAGGTGTCATTCACTTTTTTTTTCAACCTCTCAGCATCAACATCATCATACGCACTATCAATAGCCCAATATGTGTATTCTAACTTATGCCTAGGATCCAATACCACTGCAATGAATATCATTAAGTTGATATTATCAAGATTTGCCCAATATTTATCATGTTTTGCTTTCATCTTCGCTGCCATTGAACGTAAGCCAGGATCACTACTGTTACACCATGTCTTAATCTTCAATGCAATGCTATATATCGCTTCCATGTATCCATTAGAGGTAACATAAAGAGAGCCAGACACTTGTAGAGTAGTATCATAAAAAACCTTTAGAAAAGGCAACAAATATCGAGCATAATCCCAATCAGTAATTGTAGGCAAACCCCTTGACCTTTCCCCGACAGTAAGCTCATCTTTAAACTTAGGGTCTTGGATTTCCAATAACTCAAATGCTCTCTGAAATTTTAAAGCCACTTCCAACATCAAATAAGTGGAGTTCCATCTTGTTTCTACATCAAGAACTAGAAGACTTTTAGTTTCCAATTTTTCTTGCTCCACACACTCCTTAAACCTTTGTAATCTTGCTGGAGAAGATCTCACATACCTCACTGCAGAACGAATCCTAAATATTGAGTCATCCAGCTCTTTTAACCCCTCTTTAACAGTTAGACTCAATAAATGCGCAGAACATCTCATATGAAGAAACTTACCGTTCAAGACACTTCCATTCCAACGTTCTAACCGATGCTTAAGATAAGTTATTCCAACATCGTTAGAACTTGCATTGTCAACAGTCACAGTGAACACCTTTGAGATACCCCATTCAATCAAACATTTCTCAATTGACTTGCCAATAGTTAAACCTTTATGACTGCTAATTGGACAAAAGTTTAAAATCCTTTTGTTCAGTTTCCAATCATCATCAATAAAGTGAGCAGTGAGACACATGTAATTGAGGTTTTGGCAAGAAGTCCACGTGTCAGTGGTGAGACAAACACTATGAGAATACTTACTAAAATAATTCTTCAACTTTTGTTTCTCATCATAATAAATTTTCAAACAATCCCTAGTTACAGTAGTACGACTAGGCATTTGAAACCTAGGTTGTGCAACTCTCATCAATCGACGAAACCCCTCATACTCCACTATCCTAAAAGGCAACTCATCAGTAATTATCATTTTAGCTACAGCATCCCTAATCAAATCTTGATCAAATTTCCAAGTCGACAGTGAAGTGGAGGCAACAGTAGCTGCAACACCACTTGAGGGCTCAACCGACTGTTGTTGAAAGACTAAGGTTCTTTGTTTCTTGTCCACTACATTGAAAGGGTATTTTTTACACCTACTTAAGTGGTTACGTAGAGAAGTAGTACCACTTTTGGTTGGACAAGCAAGAGTAGACCCACAATAATTACATGTAGCTGTCTGATTATCCTTATCCTCACAAAGGTTTTTTGTAAAATGGTCCCACATTTCTGAAGCATTTTTCCTAATAGTAGAACTCACCCGTTTGGGAGCTGTAGTTGGTCGTGGAGGCATAGAAGTCATATGAGAAGGATTAGGACTCTGGCCTTCTGTCATCGGGATCGACATATTGGCGTCGCTACCCATCAGCCCAACCCCACAAGTAGTACTAGTATTTTCACCGGTGGAGGACATCTGCAATACATACAAAGGTGTCAAAAATACTATTCGTAAACTCTGATTCAATGGTAAATATATAAAGAGAATGAAATAATAGATAGAATCAAAACCCAAATTTTGATTAAAGTTGGCACATGGAAGACTAGAATCTAGATTATTATCATACATTACTTCAGTGATCGTTTATTGTTTTTTAAGGCTAGCCTTGTCATTTACGAAAGTGTCAGTAAACAAGTTATTCTCCCACGGGGTTTGATAAAAACTAGAATAAAAATTCTGCCATAAGGTTACTGTAAAACATAAAAGAACAAATTCCACAGTAAAGTAAAGCTAGATTCTAACCCTAGAGAAGCTCCAAAGTGGTAAACTTTACCCTCTTTTTACATTAATATAATTTTATTATAAAGATTAAAAAAGCTTGTGGTTGGCTCTCTAAGCGACTCAAATACTCTTATTGCTTTCTTATCACTGCATATTTTGATGAGGACTATTTCTTCTTTCAGTAAAGAAGATTCTACATCCGTACTCAATCAATATGGCTTCCTCCTTTAAGATGATTTTTGTTTTTGTTTTGATTTATTACATTACCACCCCTACAATGTCGCACAAAAGCTTTCTTCCCAATTTGGGAAATCGATACTTTTAAAATAATAGCTCAAAGTTTTGGCAAAACAACACACAGTTTCCTAAGCTTCAAGTACAAAAAATATTCTTCTAACTCTACCACAAATCCAGCAAATATTTACCTTGGAGAATTTGAGAGTGAGAGAGATGAGTATTGAGTACGGATGTGCGAGTGTGCAGTGCGTGCAAATGCAGACTGAGACTGGAGAAGGCGAGAATCTGAATTTGAGAGTGAGAGACGAGTTTGAGTGCGGCTGTGTGTAGGTCTTGCAGGACTTGAGTACTGGAAGAGAGTGAAGAGACGAACTGACGAAGAGTGGAAGACTGAGACTGGAAGTTTATGCAGTGGAGATTGGAGAGTGACGGGTTTTAGTTTTAGGGCATCTGAAATTTTCAGATTTGGGGATTTTTTTGGGTTTTAGTCTGACGTCTTTTTTTTTTTTTTTTTAAAAATAAAAATCGGGTACCGGGTACCCGGTTTTCTAAAATTAAATAACCGATACCCGAACCAAAAATTCGGGTATCTTATAAAAACTACCCAAAACCGACCCGAATTTTCGAGTACCCGAAAATCTAGGTTCAGTTCGGTTCGGTTACCAGTTTTTTTTGCACATCCCTAATTATGCATATGGTTGGGACTTAATATAGTGTAGTTTTATGTAAATGGAGGGGTATTGCTGTCCTAAAAAATAATTTATCAGGGTATAGAAGTAATTTCATGATGTTAGTATATTCGTTATTTGGTTGACATAGTTGTGCATTTCTGCCCGAAATTTTTAATAATTAAGGTTAAAACGGGAACAAAATTACAATTACCCTGGTAATAAAAAAAATAACACTCTTTTAGTTGATAATCAGATTACCCTCCATAGTATCTACAATAATCACGATTGGTGTTGATATATTCCCATAATCTTTTATTATTTAACAACCAAACGTAGTAATCGCTGAATTAAAATTTAGATTACTAGTGTTATCTTTTATTATCCCAAATCAAACATACACTTGAAGTGAAGAAGAAAATCAACAACTTCATAGCCCCTAGGAGAGATATGAGGTTTTACTATCCTAGTGGAGTTTGGTATGAAATCCTAGATTAATCCACATCAATGTCTAGGACTTACATTGTCAATCTTGAGCTTCGAATGTGTGACTGTGGTGGGTGGCAATTTAATAGGATTGCCATGTGCTCATAGGTTAACAAAGGCTTCAATCAAGATCATTTAGAGTACATAGATAAGTATTTGACAATAACTAAGTACTTGGAAACATACAAAGACCATCATTAATCCTATTCTGAATAAGTGTATATGGCCTTTCGGTGGAAAAAATTTGCAAGCTTCTCCTAAAGAGGTGAAAAGGGGTAGGCCAGAAAAGGACGATAGGAGAAGGGAACCTGGAGAACAGCTAAAGAAATCAAGGCATTATACTGTGGTGTGTGGTAATTGCCAGGCTATTGGTCGCAACAGAAAGGGATGCAAAGTGGCACCAAATAATGCTTCAAAGAGTTCAAAGAGCAAGAGAGGCCACATACTTGTAGCCTTAACCAGCCTTTATTTTATTTTGAAGTATATGTTTCTTCTATTAATTTGCAAATCCTTTGTACAATTGGTGAATGACTTTAGGAATAAGAGAGGAAAAACATAGATGAGTTGAAAAAGAGACTGTATTTCTTAATTGAATTTGTTTCAAAGAAGGCGGCTAATTTATACAAAGTCGTTGGGTCAAAACACAAAGTTTTAATCTTCTAGTTTTAAACATTACAAAAGACACCCCATATGAGTAACAAACACACACTCTAAAAGATTACAAACACACCCCATTATACTAATATTCTCTCTTAAACTAGATTGTGTAACAAATGACCATTATACTATCCTAATATGCTCCTTTAAACTAGACTATATACCAAACTTGTAATCCAATATTCACCCGTAAACTGGACTTCATAACATCTTCAATATTTGCCTATAAATTGTCTAATATTTCATCCCCAGTGGCATCTCAATTGTACAAATTCATTTATCACCTGCAACTTGAACATACCAATCTTAGTAGTACAATTCATAACTTCCAACCTTATTCATTATCTTAGCACCTCAACTTTCCTCAACTTTACAAATTTATCTACTCGACAACAACAGCAACAATTAGAATTCCAGCACCTCAACAAAACAACTAAAAACTTATTTATCAACTCAACACCTCAACTTTACAAATTCACCAACTCAGCAACAATAGCAACAATTATCAATGACAGTAACAACTGTAATTCCAACACCTCAACAGGCTAACTGCAAATTCATTCCACTTCAAGATCTTCCTGATCAACTTTAGCTATTTCATTTATTAGAGCAAAACTAGTGTCCACCTCGAAATCAGAACCAGAAGTAGCATTTAATTTCTTTCTTAGACATTGAAATCTATTCCCAGGCATTGCCTTGGTTAGAATATCTGCAACTTGATACTTTGTGCCAACGTATTAAACCACTAATCTCTTCTCGGCTGCTAACTCTCTCACATAATGACATCTATCTCAATGTGCTTTGTTTTAGAATGGAACACAGGGTCGGATGAGAGAGCTCCAGCACTCATATTATCACACCACAAAACAAGGGTTATATTAATGTTTATACCAAGCTCTTGAAATAAATGCTGAATCCAAACCAATTCAGTAGCTGCTTAACAGAGGGCTCTATATTCAACTTCAGTTGAAGATAAGGAAACCATCTTTTGTTTTCAAGAGCTCCACTGCACTAAATTACCCCAAGGAAGATGCTATAGCCACTTGTAGATCGTCTATCACTTACATCACTAGCCAAGTTAGCATTCGCATATCCTTTAAGTATAAACTCTGATTTTTTTCCTTGAACAGTAGCCCATGTTGCAAAGTGCCCTTGATGTACCACAAAACTCTTTTGCAAGCAGTCCAGTGGGTAATGGTAGGAGCCTAAAGAAACTAACTTAACCAGTTGACAGAGAAGGCTAAATCAAGCATGGAAAGTGTAAGATACTGCAGGCCTCCTACAACACGTCTGTAGAGAGAAGGTTCTTCAAAGAAAGCACTATCTTCTTTGCCTAATTTAACCCTTGTGGCCATAGGGGTATTACTAGTTTACACTCACTCATGCCAGCTTTGATTAACAAATCCTGAACATACTTAGACTGAGTAAGTAACAAGGTGGAGTTACTCCTTTGGACTTCAAAGCCAAGGAAATATTTCAAGGATCTGAGATGTTTCAAGGAAAATTGATGGTTCAAATCTTCAATTATTTTAGCTATGAGTGTTGAGTCAATACCTGTGACGAGGATATCATCCACATATACCAATAGATAGATGACTTGACTGCCTTGTTTAAAGAAGAAGAGACTAGTGTCTAATAAAGAGTTGGTGAATCCCCAATCAATTAGAATTGTTTTTAATTTGTCAAACCAAGCTCTAGGAGCTTATTTCAGTACATATAAGCCTTTCATTATTGAGCTTACACACATGTTGAGGACAAGCAACATCCGAAAACCCCTCAGGCTGCCACATAAAAATAGTTTCTATGAGATCACCATTTAGGAATGCATTATTAATGTCAATTTGCTGTATATTCCACTGATGATGAACAGCCAAAGACAACATTGTCCTAATGGTTGCAAGCTTGATTATAGGGGAAAACGTGTCTAGGTAATCTAAGTCAGGGGTTTATTAAAAACCCTTGGCAACCAGCCTTGCTTTGTACTTTTGCAAAGTCTCATCAGACTTGAGTTTGGTTTTAAAAATCCACTTGCAGCCTACTATGTTCATTCTTGGAGAATAAGGAACCAAATCCCAAGTTTTATTCCTCAAGAGAGCTTGAAACTCATGAACCATGGTTGCTCTCCATTCTAGAATTTTCAATGCTTCTAAGGGAGTTTTTGGTTCAGACAAGATCTGACAGATTGAAAGCAGAGCTTGACCTGTAGTATATTGGTATTGATGCTTAGATCAAGTGACCATAGGGTGACAATTATTAGTGGAGGATAAATGTTGTGGTTTGGTGAGAGGCAAGAAAAATTCTATTCCAAATAAGTCACTAGGTAGAATAGGGTCTAAAGAAGTAGTGTTATGGTGAAAAAGAGGTTTTGAACTAGATCCTGCTGTTGTGGATGTTGTACACTCATGTTCAAAGTCAGTAGTTGGAGTAGATAAACTTGGGATATGAGAAAAAAAACTAAGTCTAAAGGCACTATATCAGCCAAAGGAACATCATCAGCTGTAACATTACCAGATGGTAACACTACAACTATTGAAGGAACATCATCAGCTGGTAACCGAGGATCAGTTGTATCATCTCCACCTGGTGACACTACATCAGTTAAAGAAACACCATCAGCTGGTAACCCATGATCAATGCAATGTGGCAGTGTCTAAGAAGAAGAGAACTCTCTTGATTGAGGTGTTGAAAACAGCTCTGTAAGTTCAACATTCTTAACCAAATGACAATTAAAGCCATGTTTAAAGGGGAAGTCAAACTCATTAAATTTAGCTTGTTTGACAATATATAATTTTCCAGAAGAAGACAAACACTTGTATCCTTTGTGAGAGGAATTGTAACCTAAGAATACACATGCTTCAGTGTGATAAAGAACTTATGTCGTTGGTAGGGCCTAATGAATGGATAGTAGCTACATCCAAAGACTTTAAAGTAATTATAAATGGGTTCCTGGTGAAAAAGCTTCTGGAATGGAGAGGAATTTTCAATAGAGGATAAAGGTAACCTATTAACTATAAAGACTGTTGTACAAAAAGCTTTCCACCAAAAGCAAAGGGGCATGGCAGCATGAACTAGTAGAGTTAATCCAAATTTAGTAGCAGTTCTATGCTTTCTTTCTACCCTTCCATTTTGCTAATGGAGATAAGGACAAAGATGTCTAAACACAATTCCTTGCCCTTGCAAATACTTAGTAAATGTCCTAAACTCTCCACCCCAATTAGTTTGTAAACTCTTCAATTTAACCTCAAATTGTCTCTCAACCAAACTATGAAAATGTTTAAAAACAGTAAAGGCCTCATACTTCAGTTTTAGTGGATAAATCCACACGTACCTACTTAAGTAATCCACAAAAAGCATATAATATTTAAAAACTTCGGAAGAACAAATGGGTACAGGACCTCACAAGTCAAAATAAACCAATTCAAGAAGACCATTAGTGCTAGATGCTAATAAAGGAAAATAGGCTTGTTGCATTTTGCCAAATTGACAAGCTTCGCAAAATAACATTTTATTTCCAAAAGAACTAGATACATTGACTTTGTTCATTACAATTGTCAGATCTTTTCATTTGGGTGACCCAATCTAGTATGCCATAAGCTAGTAAGTCTTCCTTTTACATTAGAATTATTAAAAGCCATACATGAAGCTGAACTAACAATTGTTCCAAACCAGTCACTGTTGTTTATTGAGACATTATTAGTACTAGAAGAAACAGCAACATAACCAGTGGATTTATTGTACTGATGAGCTGATGATGTAGGATCCAAAGATATAATAGATACAGCAGGTGTAGTAGGTACAATAGATTCAGAGACAGTTTGTTGAGTTGAGGATGAAATAAAGGCAGAGCTAACAATAGGAAAAGATACTTGCAACTGATATAGTCCATCCTTTAAGGATCCTCGAAGTAGCACATTCTTGGTGAACTTATCCTTTATAAGACAATGGTCATAATGAAATTCCACTATTACATCATTATCTCTAGTAATCTGAGAAATGATTAATAAATTTTTTACAATATATGGAACACACAATATTTTTCTAAGATGTAATAACCGAGACAGGTGGTAGAAGGTAGTAAGGACTCGCCTATGTGAGTAACAGGCACATTCTGGCCATTCCCAACCTGGACTGTAGAGCCTCCTTAATAGTCGTCTTTAAGAACTAAGTTTATTGCATCAGCAATCATATGGTTTGTGGCCCTTGAGTCCACATACCAGGTCTAGTCAGTAAGCAATTAAGAAGTAGCAACTGGTATGTTTGAAGAGATTGTTGCTGAGGAAGAGTATCCCCCTCTTGGGACTTGACTTGAACTAAAGGCTGAGGTAGAGTTAATTGGAAAACTAGGATGGTAAGCCATATTTTGTTGAGATTGACTAGGTCCAACATATCCAAAATAGGCAAGATTGGAAGGGATAAGTGTAGAAGCAGAATTTTGTCCTCATTGATCTATCATAATGCTGGTCAACAAAGCTTGAGCTACTTGATAACATTGAAGGGCAGTATGCCCTCCTTTGCCATAGACATGATAGATAAGTCTTGGTCGATAATAGCCTCTTCCCCTGCCTCGACCTCTCATTCCTTGGTGATTATACATGAAGTTAGCAGAGGAAAGGAACTATGAATTATCTGTATTTGTCTATTGACAAGGATGGTGAAATTCAGGTCTAAAACTTGCTTGATTCACATTATTGCCAAAGAATTGAGGAATAACAGAACCTTGTTGAGGATTAAAAATCTAATGTTATGGGACAGGAAGAATCTGATGTTGTAAGGGAAAGTTAGCCATCTATTGAGTGTTGAAACTCTTAGTAGACTCAGTGTTCAAATTGACATTTTGAGAGGTTAAAGTAGACTCATTGGAAACTTGTTTAACAGCCATTAGAGTTGAGTCCAACTGATCATGGAAATTTGTGAATGAATTTTATGTTTTTCTAGTCTTATTTCATGCTTATGTAACAGGAATTGGGCCTCTTGCAGTGTCGTTTGACTATTGGTTGCAACAAGGTTAGCCATTACTGCATCGTATTCAGGGCCCAACCCATCCAAAATGTACAGTAAAAGTTCTTCTTCACTTATATGAACACCAGTTGAAGTTAACTCATTACTAATTCCTTCATCTTCAACACATATTCACTTACACTAGTAGAGTCTTTCTTAGTACTTTGTAGCATATTTATCAAATGTAAGGTTCTAGCTTTTGATACTGATTAAAAATGCAATTCTAATAAGTTCCAAATTTCATAAGAGGTACTTCACTTAGCTACATGCCGAAACATAGCTTTAGACATAGAGAATAACAGCCAGCTTACCAAGAATTGATAAAACTTTTTCCAAGCAAAGTAGCCAGGGTTTGACCTCTTCATTGATTTGTCTGAACCTTTTGCCTTTTCTACCAAAAATAGTAAGGAACATCTCTTCTCTCCAATCACGAAGCCATCAAGTCCATGTGAAGTCAGAGCTAGTAGAATTAGTGATTGCCGGAAGGTATAGTTCTTCTCCTACAACGTCACAGAAATCGATGGTAGAGTGGGAGGGATGTTCAAATTATTTGAAATAACAAAATCATTCTCCATTTCCATTGTTCTAAGAGTTGAATTAGTAGAAATTAGGATGAAACACCTTGACGTTGGTTTGGGGCTCTGATACCATGAACAAATTTAAGAATAAGAGAGGAAAAACAAAGACAAGCTTAAAAAGAGACTGTATTTCTTAACTGGATCTATTACAAAGAAGGCTGCTAATTTATACAGAGTCGTTGGGTCAAAACGTAGAGTTTTAATCTTCTAGTTTTAAACATTACAAAAGACTCCCCATATGAGTAATAAACACATACTCTAAAAGATTACAAACACACCCTATTATACTAATATTCTCCCTTAAACTGGACTGTATAACAAATTACCATTATACTATCCTAATATGCTCCTTTAAACTGGACTATATACCAAACTTGTAATCCAATATTCACCCGTAAACTGGATTCCATAACATCTTCAATATTTGCCTGTAAACTATCTTAATGTTTCATCCTCAGTGGCACCTCAATTGTACAAATTCATTTATCACCTGAAACAAGGAACTAGTCAACTTCCTACAAAGCAGCCAAGTCAACAACAATCTCAATAGCCAACTCAATCTTCAATGGTTTTACTGATTAGTTAATTGCACAAACTCTATATTTGTGTTGAATCATTTCATTTTACTAGACTAACTTTAAGTGCTTTTAATCAATTTTTCACAGGACCTTTTGTTGCTGGACAACATTGAAGTGGTTCAAGTGAAGAGTTAAATATATTCCATTTCATGCTTTATTTTGGTAACTTTTCAGAATGTATATATATATATGTGTGTGTGTGTGTGTGTGTGTGTGTGTGTGTGTGTGTGTGTGAAATTCTCTTAGATAAACAGATGACTTATGAAAACTTTTGTTTTTGTTTTGCTGCTAGTCTACAAGACATGAATATCTTCTGTAATGGGATTTCTTTTGGGCAATATTGATGTACACAACAATCTTGCATCCTTTGCCAAGGTTGTGTATGCAATACTGTTATTACTTTATATGTAATATATTTGGTGTTCAAATCAAATAATGGAATGGTGTTGAACATCTTTGGTGTTAAATATTTTACTTTGAAAACTTGCTTTGAACTTTTTATTTTAAATATAATGAACTCATTTGTCTGGTATTGAGTGATAAGGTTTTGTGTAAAGAGACCGAGTTTTGTGTAATGGTGTAACGTAGGGCCAGTGTTGTATGTGAAGAGATGGAGTTTTGGTATGTATATTTGTGTAGAAAAATGCTATGTTTACAACTCAATCTCACAACCTTCTCTTAAATCCCTAATGTCACAATAGATTGGCAATGTTATGTCAGCTCCCACCACACCCAGGCACTACTAGAAACAAACGGTCGTTCCTTCAGAAGGAATAGTTAATGAAGGAACAGTCATTCCTTCATAATGAATGGTTGTTCCTTAAGGAACAACGACCAATCATTCCTTATGAAAGGAATGGTTGTATTCCTTCATAAGGAATGACCATTCAATTCCTTTCATAAGGAATGGTCGTTCCCTATGAAGGAATGATCGTTTCTTTGGTTTAGTCAAAATCATTTTTAACGTGACAATGTCAACTCAACTGTTACGTTGGGGTTATAAAAGAAGTTTGTGAGAATAGGTTGCAGGCGTAGCATTACTCATTTGTGTAAGGCAATGAAATTTGGTCTATTTTTGTATAAATTGAATGTGAAGATAGGCGTTCTAAATTTCTGTTGAATTCTAGATAGAGGTTTTTGTTGGTGTTTATAAATGGAAATTTAGAGAGAAATTTGGGCATAAATCAGCTTATTATTTTGATTTTTAGCTAATTATTCTTCTCTTAAATGTTGTAATGGAATGTTGATTTTAATAGAGAGAATATCAATAATGCTACGGACACCAGAACTCTACACTGAATTTTTATCGAATTACGTGTCTCGTGACTCACACCAGCCATATTTCACATTCACACAAATTTTTCTCGTGAGTGGCCGTTCATCAACTATGGATGGTCGTTCACTAACGATAGACTGTCGTTCATATTATATGGACAGGAGTCCATTTACTATGGACGGGAGTCCACATTTAAAGGACGCCCGTTCATCAGTAAATAGAAAAAACAATATAAACAAAAATAATGGACGGTCGTTCATAGGTTATGGACGGTCGTCCCTAAATAAAGGACGGGCGTCCACATATAATAGATGCCCATCCAATCTTTAAATAATAAATTTTTTATAAACAAAAGTAATGGACAAGCGTTCATATGTTAATGGACGCCCCTCCATTATTAATGGTTTTAAAAAATTAAAAAAAAATTAGGGACGCTCGTTCATCAGTTATGGACGGCCGTCCCTGAATTTTGGACGAGCGTCCGCAAATAAGGGACGCCTGTCCATAATGTAAATTAAAAAAAAAAAAAAAAAAAAATTTTGGACGGGCGTCCCTAACGTGTGGACTAGCGTCCACATATAACGGACGCCCGTCCATTATGAATGGACGGGAGTCCATATAGAAAGGACCGTCCATAATATAATAAAAAGTTTTTTTAATTTACTTTTTTTTTTATTTGCGAAAAACATTAGCTTCTCCAATACGGCTTCTCCAAAAACAAGCGCCAAAATTCTTCGAGCAAAAGAAAAAAAAAAAACTTCATTTTATACCTATTGTTGCCTTCTGCTTCATCATTCCCGTTCTTCGCGTCTGCATTCTTCTTGAGTTTCTTCCTTAACAGCTGTTTCTTCCCCAACAACCAGCTACCGTGACAAGAACGAAAGCCATAAATTTTTCATAAAACAATAGTTTAGAGTGTAAAGGGAGATAAGAAGATCAAAATTTGTCCAAATTAGAAAGATTTGTTGAGGTTGTTAAGTGGTTTTTATTTAACTTATGCATTTATTTAGTTTTGTATTCTTATTTGGATTGAATATATGTTATAATAGAAAATAAACTGATAGAGAATATTTGTTGGTGATTGTTGTGAATCAGATTCATGAACGTGAACACTAGTATTGATTTTGCATTAAATTGCAGAATATGGAAGAGTCAAGTTTGCCTCATTTCAATGATGTTAAGGTACATTATGCTTGAAACCTTAACTTTTTCGTTAACATGATTTTAAATTTATTGTATCTATTGTTTCTTTTGATGTGTTGTATTAGTACATTCTAATTTTTTCTATTATAAAACTATTAAATGATCAGGAAAATGAATGTGATGAATTAAAATATATGCGATGTGCAGAGGAAGAAGTGGAACCTCATATTGGAATGGTGTTTGATTCAGTTGATAGTCTGGTGAAGTATTACAAACGATATGGTAACAAAATGGGATTTGAAGCAATGATACGTACGTCAAAGAAAGGCGATAATGGAGAGATGAGATATGTGACAATGGCATGTTCTTGTTCTGGGAAGGAGAGATGTAAGTCCAGAAATACCTTGAAAAAGCAACCTGTTGCCAAAACAGATTGTAAGAGTTGGATTAGTGCAGCTTTGAATGGTGAATGCAAATGGGAAATTAAATCAGTTGTA
Source organism: Pistacia vera (assembly GCF_008641045.1). Taxonomy (NCBI): domain Eukaryota; kingdom Viridiplantae; phylum Streptophyta; class Magnoliopsida; order Sapindales; family Anacardiaceae; genus Pistacia; species Pistacia vera. Next base: position 442,764 of record NW_022196431.1, read on the forward strand.
CTTGAACATAACCATGATCTTACAAGTCCAAAAAAAAGAAGATATCTCGAGATTAACCGAACGATACAACCTTATGTGAAAATGAGACTTGAAGTTAATGATGTGGCTAGGATTAGACCGTGTAAAAATTTTCAATCATGTTCAGTTGAGGCAGGAGGTGTAGAGAATTTGATGTTTCTACAAAAAGATTATAGGAACTACATTGAAAAAGTGAGAAGGCTACGACTTGGAGTTGGAGATGCTTTAGCAGTACTTGAGTATTTTATGAAAATGCAAAAGGAGAATTCAAATTTCTGGTACATGATTGATGTAGATAAAGGGAGTTGATTACAGAATGTGCTATGGGTTGATGCTAGATGTAGGGCTGCATATAAAGAATTCAGTGATGTTGTCACCTTCGACAAAAAGTATCTGACGAACAAGTATGATATGCCATTTGTTGCTTTTGTGGGGTTTGTTCATCATGGACATTCGACGTTGTTAGGTTGTGGGTTAATTTCCCATGAGGACACTGAGACATTTGTATGGCTATTTCATTCTTGGCTTGAATGCATGGATGTTGCTCCTAATGGAATTATCACTGATCCAGATAAGGCCATGCAAAATGCAATTGAGATTGTTTTCCTTGGTACAAGACATAGGTGGTGTTTGTGGCATATAATGAAGAAACTGCCTAAAAAGTTAAAAGGGTATAAGGAATATGAAACTATAAAGTTTAAGTTGCAAAATATTGTGTATGATTTCTTTACACGTGAAGAGTTCGAAGAATGGTGGAACCAATTTGTTGATGTGCACAACCTTCACGAGAATGGATGGTTATGTGGATTATACAAAGAAAGAGTACGATGGGTGCCTGCATTTCTTAAAGATACTTTCTGGGCAGGTATGTCTACTACCCAACGTAGTGAAAGTATTAATGCATTTTTTGATGGGTATGTAAATTCTAAAACTACTTTGTAACAATTTGTGGAACAATATGATAATGCATTGCGAGATAAAGTAGAAAAAGAAAGGGAGGCTGATTTTAGATCTTTCAAATCCTGGATACCATGTATAACTAATTACCTTATTGAGAAACAATTTCAAAGTGCATACACAACTGCACAATTTAAAGAGTTTCAAGAAGAGATTGCGGGGAAGATTTATTGTGAATTATCTTTTCTAAATAAATGTGATTCATAAGAGGAGTATCAAGTTTTGGAAGATGTTTGGTTTGGAGATAGTAGTCACCGTGTTCCGTTTATGGGATACTTTGAAGAAAGCTTGTATGATATTCATTGTACTTGTCATTTGTTTGAGTTCAGGGGGATTTTATGCAGACATGCCATTATGGTGTTGATTCATAAAAGGGTTTCACACATTCTAGAAAAGTACATTTTACGGTGTTGGAAGGAAAAATATAAACATATGTCATACGAAAATTAAGGTAAGTTATAATAGATGGAGCACTAACATTGAAGGACAACGTTTTGATAAGTTGTCTAATTTAATGTTGACAGTAGCCGATATGGCATCAAACAATGAGGAAGATTATAATATGTTGACGGAGTTTATGATTGACATGAGAAAAAAGTTAAAGCAAAAGGAAAGTGAGAGAAGGCTTGGTACAAAAGTGAACATCTCTTCCACAACCGGTTTGAGTAGTCAAGATAGAGACAGTCCTCCGAAAGAGGGGAATAGTCTAATTATTAGTCCACAGGCAGTATGTAGCAAAGGTCGCCCTCCATGTAGAAGAAAGCAATCGAAGGTTAAAGAAATTGTACGTAAGGTTAAAAAGAAAAAATTACAAAAACAAAGAATTGGTATGAGTTATACACCTTTTCTTACATGAGTTTTCTTTTTTGAAACATTATTTACTTATTTGAAGTTTAGAATAATATCGACTTGATTATTAATGTGTTATGCTACTTTTTAGGAAAAGGATCATCAGTAAAGCAAGAAAAGGAACAGTTTCTTTCATCTACTTCCGTGGCCAATGCGAAAACTCAAGTGTTGTCGAATGATGTCGTTACTACCCGGGTATGTGTTATGTATGTTGTATAATTGTAATTGGCTTAAGTTTTCTATAACGTGTGCTAAATTGTGGTTGTTAAACAATGACAAATGTCCACTGGTCTGGTTCAGAATCTCGCAGGACAAAGTAATTTTTATACTGGACAGGAGTTTGTAAATGATGAACATGTCTCGTTGGGAGATGTTTGATATTTTTGACAGGTTGAAGCATATAAAATTGTGTTTGGTAGAAATTATTCATGCTTTGATTAATTTTTGTCGAATGCAGTTGAGTTGTATGCTGATTCAATTGTTTTGTTTTTAGTATTTTGGTCATTGGTTGTGTATGAGTAGGCTATTTGCTGTAGGGTTGTGAATTCATGGTAATGACCTTAATGTAACTTATTATGAATGTTTTCAGTATATAATATCGTCACATTGCAGACTCTGATTGTAGATGAAATTTTGGATATGCATTTCATTTCAGATTTGAATTTTGATGTCTTTGGGTATGTCTAGTATTACATATACATATGCATTCAAAAGAGTAGTTGAGATATGTATAAACAAAAGGCAAATCTATTTATAAACAAAAGACAATCTTTATCAAGAACATCCGCTAAAATCAATCTATTTATAAACAAAAGGCAAATATAATCTTTGTACACAAAGCTTAGTATTTGAAGTACACATAAACATAATTAACATTCATAGTGTGTTCCCCAAGAATGTTGACAAGGAGGAGGCTGTTGAGAAATTCTTCATCATGGTGCAGGGGGTAGAGGTTGACTGGAGGAGGAAGAGGCTGTTGAGAAGTTCTTCATCATGCTGAAAATCTTTGTCATGCGTTCCCCAATGATGTCAATTGTTTCTTCTATTCTTGATATGAACGAGTTGAAATCACTTTGCAATTGATCATGTTGCTTTTGCATTTGCCTCTCAATACGTGAAAAACGCTCATTTTGAAACTTTTCCATCCTCTTAAATCTGCTTACTATTTCGTCTAAAGTATGAGAAGACATATCTGGTACATTCTGAGATGATCCATGTTTAATACTCGTTCTTCTTCTTTTGCGCACATAGACTTGTCCTTCATTTACCCCTTCTGGAACACTGACACCTTCCTGAATCGTTCCCCCTCTATTTCATCCCTAATCACAAACCATTCTCCTGTCATATTCTTTTTAATCAAACCCATTTTATTCAATGTCACATCCCCCAACACATTACTTGTAGAAAACTTAATCTTATTTGCTACATCATCAGATGTGATCTCAATACCCAACTTCTCACATATAAAAGTAACAAGCATCCCCCAATATATTTCTCCTTTTTCTGCTTGAATCTCTCCCAACTTCTAATCAATAACTTCGCTGAATTTACTTGCCTCCTTCCTAGTGCTGCTTCCATGAACATTAAATCCTTAACCGTCACATTTCCATTTGTCTCTTTCCTACCATTAAATGTGTAAGTCAGATATCTATGAAATACTCTCATAGTAGGATTCTTTAACTGTGTAGATTTACACCTATGTGAATGGTAAATCCCTATCCTAGAAACATCTATCCAAGCTTGTTTGGAATCCCACGTTCTAGATACGTTATTGAAACCTTCAAAATCAAATCATATCCAGGTTGCTAAATCTTGTGGTCTCACTATAAAGTTCTGATTCTTTAATCTAAAAAACATTGTATACGCCGAAAACTCATCAGTATCTATCTCCGCAACTTCCAAACTACCAAAAAACTCATAGATCAAATGCTTATATCCATCATATCTAATACTCACCAACCAGTCCCATTTCAAATTATGAATCCAACCATTGATTTCATCACATAAACCTAAACTTGTTATAAGTCCTAAATCCAAACTTCTTCCAAGGCAAATATCTCTTTTCGACACCTCCTCGTATTGTTTTTTATGTCGCAAGTCTCAAAATTGGATTGCAGATGACGATGTGCTTTCATGAGGAATGGTTGTATTTTTTGCTCTCACCATTTTCTGCTTTCTTCTAAAACCTGTATACATAAAAAAATTCATCATCATAATCAGTCATAACTGAATTCATCGTCATCCCTTACTATTAGTCTGTAGATAAGACAATATGAAAACTTTGAAACAAGGAACTTGTTAATCAACTCCAATAAGAACATAGGGGAAAATCTTTAACAAGAAGAAGATCCCATTGAAATAGGAGAAAGCTTCTTAGACTCCAAAACAGATCATTTTGCTTAGGAGATTCAAACCTAAATCTAAGAAACACCATCACATGAAAGCTTTCAGTAAGTAGAGATTCAATATAATAAAAGAACAGCAACTTTCCACTCAATACAAATGTCTTCCTGTTTAATTATGAAGTTAACTATACCATGAGATCTAAATGTCTTTATACACATATGGATGGAGAGTACAGAGACAAAGAGAAGGAGAATAGTTAATTAATATAGATCACAATAGAGCAAAGAATTAGAAAAATAAGAAACAAAATTGCAAACTAACAGTCACAACAGAAGGTAGATCAGATTTTAACACCAGAAACTTAAATGTGGCTAACAAATTTTGGCAAAAATTTTGAGGACAAAAGATCATACCATATTATAATTATTGAAAATTGAACTTCATCACAAGCATAAATATTAATAAGAAATATTATAACCTATCATATAGCTATAATCACCAGCTCAATATTTAAAGGAATTGCCACCTCACACAGATAACCAGAAAAAAAAGGCAACTATGAAGCAAAACAGAACTTGAAAATAATTACATACAGTGTTACCCCCGTAATTTAAACTTGGTGAAGGTACTGTTCACATGCCTTCAAGAAACAGCCGTTCCTTGGAGAAGAATATGCGTTCTTGCTGCCCAGAAAATTTGTGATGTGGAATAGGCACAGATTATTGAACCCTTAACTTTGTAATTTGTATACTCGTGCTATTGATTATACAATAATGTGGTCAAAAATCTGGTTTAATTCTTTTCATATTAACCACCATAGAATATTTCTTAACAATCGTATCATCAATGCTCAATTGTCAATTTTGTTAACTATATATATATATAAGAGAAAAAAAATTAAGACTTGTAAGCAATGAGGTTTTCCAGTCTTAGTCTAAACAAAAATTGGCTAAGAAAGCTAAGAAAATTGAACCAAATTCTTTGATAAAGTACAAAATTCATGTACATATAGAGGTCTTCTCAATGTATCCATTTGGTAGTAAAAATTAAAATCATGAAGTTCTATTTAGGTCTATACAAGGCAGGAACAAAAACTATTAGAACTTTAGATTTAAACTGCTACCATGATCCCAAAATCTACTGCTTCAAAATTTCATATTGATAGTCCACAAATTCTTCAAAATATTAAAGCAAATATTCCCAGAAATGCCAACATATTTGTAATAAATTATAGTTGCATATTAGATATGGTGAAATATGGAATGCTTCAAGATCTAGCTAATATATAGTTTCCTAAAAGGGCTTATTTCATGTATACTCGGTGAGATCACTTAATAAAAAAGTAATCTCTATTATTGAAAAGTATTATAAACATCCCTAGATTATCAAAAAGAGAAAACCTCATAAAAGTACAAAAAAAAAAAAAAAAAAAGGCTATACATGGCACAAGTAAAAGTTCAACAATATAAATATGCATGCAAGACAGTCATTCTATTCAAATCATGTCAATGGTTAAACTATACATATTTCTGTAGGTAAATTCTTTGAAGCATGATTATCATAAATATCTCAATGCTAAGACAATTTCAAAGCAATACAAGATAATACATTTTCGAAGATGCTAGTGAACAGGGTTGGTGAAACAAGAATATGAGTCCATTCAACCAAAAACATTGCAGCAAACACAATCTAAGCTTTTTCCAGGCCAAAAACACTCAAAAGAGATAAATTTCTTTGAAGTGGCTTTTAAAAGCAAAATTACAAATCATAATTGCAGGTTGTTATTTGACAACACGTTGGACGGATTTTGAGGTGAGATAATGTAAGAAATCACAATTGCAAATTGTGAACACTTCTATATATCAATCACACAAACCAATCCCACCAAATTGACTGGATTTCTCTTTATCAACTCAATTCAAGAAATCACAACACAAATAATATTCCACCCCAACTCCATTCAACACAAATTGCAAATCCAACACATTCATCCAACATAAAAACTAAAAAAAAATAAAAAAATAAAAAAAAAATTGAGAATTCGGTGTGACTAATTACCTTCCAATAATAATGGCAGATGAGAAACTTGAAGAAGAATCACAATAGATGAGGATCTTCGACAAAGATGAAGAGCGCGACAAATGAGAACTTCGAAGAAGAAGAAGAGCGCAGATGAGGAATGAAGACGAAGAAGAAGAGCGGAGATGGGGAATGTAGACGAAGAAGAAGACCGAAGAAGAAGCGGTGGTGTTTTAATTTTAAAAACTTCCCCCAAATTTGTGTTTTAACCTAAATTTTTTTTAATTTCTCTTTTAATTTTCAGTACAGACGCCCGTCCAAAAATAAAGGACGGTCATTCATACATAATGGACGGGCATATGTGGACGCCAGTCCACAAGTTAGGGATGACCGTCCAAAATTTTGTTTTATTTTTTTTAATTTACATTATGGACAGGCGTCCCTTATTTGCGGACACCCATCCAAAATTCAGGGACGGCCTTCCTTAACTGATGAACGGGCGTCCCTAATTTTTTTTTAATTTTTTAAAACCATTAATAATGGAGGGGCGTCCATTAACATATGAACACTCGTCCATTACTTTTGTTTATAAAAATTTTATTATTTAAAGATTGGACGGGCGTCCATTATATGTGGATGCCCGTCCATAACCTATGAACAGCCGTCCATTATTTTTGTTTATATTGTTTTTTACATTTACTGATAAACACGCGTTCTTTAAGTATGGACGGGAGTCCATCGTTAGTGAACGACCGTCCATAGTTTATGAACGGCCGTTCACGAGAAATTTTTTTGTGAACGTAACGTGGCTAGTGTGAGTCGCAGGACACGTAATTCGGTGTCCATAACATTATTGGGGAGAATATAGCCGTTGAAGGTTAGGCAAAGTTACAGCCTTTTAAAATTTTGTCTGATCTGCAGAAGTAATTTGGTCAATCGAAAATATTTTTCCTTCTTCTTTTTTCTCCTCTCTCTCCTTTTTTTCTCTCTTCTCTAGGTTCTCCACTCTTATCTTTGGTTTACGAATTAATCAAACTCTATATGTGGTAGGCTAATTAAACAAAAATTGTTACTTTTTAAATATGGGTGGCAAAAAGCGTTGTCATGTCGAACAAGTTAGAGAATTTTAATATACTCAAATATGATCCGTTTAAGTATTCATGTTATAGGTACCAACATGGATATGATAAAAGTACTAGATAGGTGATACAACTATGACCCATGAAACCTGTTTAATAAATAGGTACTCCAACCTGCATGTAACAAGTAACTCATTTAGCATGTTTATGACACATTTAACTCATTTAACCTGTTTATAACAGGTTTAATTTATTTAACATTTTTATCAATCGTGTCATAAACAATTGTATCATCAACGAGCTATATTACCTATTTAGTTAATTGTGTCATAAAATAATTTCCTAGGTTGAGTCCAACTAGAATATAACACGATTAATAAATGAGTTGATTTCGTCAACATGATATGATCAACCCTAATCCATGTAAACTTTCTAATCCGTGTTGTGTTGACTTGTCGTGTCAAAAATTGCCAAACCATAATGTTAAACTTATATATATATATACACACACTATACTTATTTTGTTATTGGGCTTTTAGGTAAAATAATAGTTTAGGGTTTTAATTTGTGACAAAAAATGGCTCTTTTATTTATTTATTTACGTGGGTCAGTATAGTAGTATTCCTTAATCATGTATTTTCATTTATACTTACTTTCCAAATCAATCAAAATAAGATGGATAAATGTAAAATAAGATGAAAAATATTAAATCTTTTGATTTAGACTAGGAAATTAATGGTGGAAAGTTTATGGAAATATTCAATTGTAACAAAATTCTAATTCAATTTTCTGTGTAACAGCTATTGGTCAAACCTATATTCACTATTGTTGATGAGTTAATATGAAATCTCAAGATATCTAAGAAAGCTAAGAACACAAAGAAAATTAATAAAAGAACATGTTAACGCTTGATTTTGGACGCCAACTACTCGCACGTGGGAAATGTTGAGCTGACTCAGGAGACACACATGATGGATCCATGAGATTTGAATATGGAGCTGAGATTATATATTTTGTAGAAAACGTAAATAAAAGATTGGCAAGAGAGGGTTTTTATAGTGGTTCGGATTACTCCTACATCCACTGTTATTTTATTGCTCACTGACTATTTCTATGATTTTGCCCAGAAGGCATACAAAGATGAAGAAATACAGTGTTTACAGAGAGAGAATGAAATGAAGCTCAAATCTCAGCCCAACCTCCAGCCTTCGTGAAGAGAAATGCCCATTTACTCACCCAAACACTCAATGTAATGAGTGTTTTGCAAGTTGTCTTGACACATGGAAGGCTCTCGTCCATTCATCTCTTGAAAGGAGATATGGTTGGTGAGAATATCTTTGGAGATATGGGCTTGGCAGCTGGTACAAGAAGACATTAAATAAGCTGACATAGGCGTGACTTTTTAGGCATAACAGAAGCGCCCCAGTTTTTGAAGTGCCTAATTGCGCTTCAGAAACTAAGTCTTTGATCTGAATTGTAGCAGTCTCAAACTGAAGAGCTCGAACTGAACTTTTAGGAAAACGATCTGAAATCTGGTAGGAGCATGACCTGAAATCTGGTAGGAGCACGACCTAAAATCTGTTAGAAGCTCGACCTGAAAGGTCATAACGAGCTCAATTTGAGCAAAACGAGCTCAACTTAAGAGCAAAACGACCTCGACCTAAGAGGTCAAAACGACCTGAATGAACAAAACGAGCTTAATCTAAGAGGTCAAAACGACCTCGACCTGAGAGATCAAAACGACCTCGACCTGAGAAGTCAAAACTAGCTCGACCTGAAAAGTCAAAACGAGCCCAACTTGAGAGCAAAACGAGCTCAATATGCACATAACGAGCACGACCTGAGCACATAACGAGCACGACTTGGGCTCGATCTAAACGAGCAAGACTTGAGCTCGATCTAAGCACATAACGAGTACGACCTGAGCGTCCGACTTGAACGCATAGTGAGCACGACCTGGGCTCGACCTGAACGAGCACGACCTGAGCTCGACCTGAGCACATAACGAGCACAACCTAAGCGTGCGATAAGCGATCTGGCCACGTGATCTGGGCGATCTGAACACGTGATCTAAATGGTCTTGAACGTGTGATTTGAGCGTGCGATCAGCGATCTGACCACGCAATTGGAGAATTCCGACATGTGCGATCTGCGATCTGGCCATGTAATCGGAGAGCTCTGACACGTGCGATCTGCAATCTGGCCATGCGATCGAAGCTCTAATACGTGCGATTAGCGATCTGGCCATGCGATTGGAGAGCTGATGCGTGCGATCTACGATCTGGCCACGTGATCGGAGAACTCGGACGCGTGCGATCTATGATCTATCCACACGATCGGGGAACTTGGACGCAGGTTTGAGAATCGGACCTGCATGGGCCACCAAACTGTTGACGCTTGATTTTGGACGCCAATTACTCGTACGTGGGAAACGCTGAGCTGACTCAGGAGACACACATGATGGATCCATGAGATTTGAATATGGAGCTGAGATTATATATTTTGTAGAAAATGTAAATAAAAGATTGGCAAGATAGGGTTTTTATAGTGGTTCAAATGCTCAACAAGTGACTCCTACACCCACTGTTATTTTATTGCTCATTGACTATTTCTATGATTTTGCCCAGAAGGCATACAAAGATAAAGAAATACAGTGTTTACAGAGAGAGAATGAAATGAAACTCAAATCTCAGCCCAGCCTCCAGCCTTCGTGAAGAGAAATGCCCATTTATTCACCCAAACACTCAATGTAATGAGTGTTTTGCAAGTTACTTTGACACATGGAAGGCTCTCGCCATTTATCTCTTGAAAGGAAATATGGTTGGTGAGAATATCTTTGGAGATATAGGCTTAGCAGCTGGTACAAGAAGACATTAAATGAGCTGATATAGGCGTGACTTTTTAGGCATATCAGAACATTTGGATTTAAGTGGTTTAGTCCAAAAGTACGTGAANGAGAGGGGATGCAGAGGCGACCTGCGCCTGTTCGCTTTGCTGCTCCCTTAACCTGTCTAGAGCTCGCTGTAGCTCCTCAATTTGTGGTAACGGAGCAAATTGGGGGTTGCTTTCACCCATGCGAGTCCGACCTTCGCGATTACGGTTCAGGAGGGTTCGTAGGTCAGATTCCTCTTCGCCTCGGTCAGCATTTCTGGCCGCACTCGACACACGCTGGCTAGAGGTATATGAAGGCGATGGATCATGCGGGGCATTTTCACGACCCTCGCGGTGGTACGAACCGCCTCACGAGGTGTGGGGGCCACCCGCATGATAACGATTGGGATCGTTTTGCTGGCGGCGATAAGAATCATCGCGCACGGTATTTTTGCTTGGGTTCGCCTGCAACGTGGCATGGGACTGCTTGGGATTCACTTTTTCGCCGAATCTCAGGTTTACCGGCACCTTGCTCGGGGCACGATTTGTGCTCGCTGGTCCTTGGGGGCCCGTAGGCTGACCTTTTGCCACTTGCTTGCCCTTAAGTCTACGCGCTGCAGTACTCGCGGCACAGGCTATTGCCCTTTGCCGTGCTTTCGCGCGACCTACAGGCGTCTTTGGCGGTTGCACCGCCCTAGCTGTGGTAGATGACATGCCTTGGTCCAAACGGTCCAACCTTTGGTTGACCGTCTGGAGAGTATTGTCGAACCTCTCCAGGTAGTTTCTGATGGCAGGGTCAAGTTGTGAAGCTGCCGGGATATCCCTCGCAGCATTTTGCGAAACTGGAACTTCTTCAGTACGCTGATTAGCTTGCTCTGGCTCAGATTGGCGGGCCATTTGCTGTTGTAGGACCAGTAGGTCAAAGATTCTCCTGATGAAGGGTAGACACTAAATCAGCCCTCCTTCTAGCGCCAAACTGTTGATGCGTGATTTAGACACCAACTAATTGACACATGCGCAGCGTTGATTGGGCTAGGAACACACGTGAATATGGATTGTCAATATAAAATAAATGCAATGAGAGTTTTTAAAGTGGATCGGATGCTAAGGTAGCAAATCCTACGTCCACTGATGTGTATTAATATGGTGGGTCAGGTCGCTAAAGCGGACTGACTTACAAATGATTGAACAGTCAATACAAAGCTTTGTTTAGTGAGAGAGAGAATACAAATGTAAAATGCTCGAATCCCCTTAATGAAGGGGTTTTCCTCTTCTTATACCAAGCTAAATGCGTGTAATGATCATTAAATCCTTGGGTTGGTATGTGTGTCAGGATGTAATCTGGCTTTACGTCCCATTACCCATTTTCCAAGCCGATTTCACGCGATTTGGAGCAGGTTAGTGGATACGTGGGAGCACCAGGGCGTTTGGCAGGCTTGACGTGCGCTTGCCGTTCTGACGGGAGCAGGCCACGTTTCGTCACGCAACTCCACGTCAGCCTTTGATTTCTCAGGCATAACAGAAGCCCCCTAGTTTGTAAGGTTTGAGGGTCAAACCTTGGAAACTAAGTCATGCCGCGATTGGAGGTTTTGGTTGTTTCGACCTGAATAGAAGAAGCTCAGGACACGACTTTCGGCGAGCATGACCTTACACAGTTCTTGCCCAAACGACCTGACAATCGTCATCTTAACGACCTGGATTCGTCGGGCGCTCTTTTGCGTGCCTTGGTGAGATTCAATGACCCTGCATCCACGCTGTCAGGTGCTCTGCACGCGCTGCAGTGTCTGCCAAAAGCATTAAATGCGCTGTGCTGACTCGGCGTCGTTTGACAGCTTTAACTGCACGACGCATTTGAAACGACGACTCCTATCACGGCATTTAATGCGACGTGGGGCACATTAAATGCGGGGAGAGAGAGAAGTTCGTCGTTTCGGTTCCGAGAGGTAGTAACCGTCGATTCGCAGTCCATATAAAAACTCACATTTTTCAGATGAGGTCACGAAAACCCCTTTTGCTTCGAGTGACAAGCCTTTGCAAACCAGAAATTATTCTTTTCCGATCGGCGCTTCTCAGGGAACTGAAACGAGTTTCGGCCTCGGTTACGCATCCCAGAAGGTAAGATTCTCTTCTTTCTTTTTCTTTTTTGCATTTGTTTGGTTGGTGGGCAACGACGTCGGGTCTCCTGGTGTTCCACCAGAGACGCGCCACTGTTGCCGGACTCGAGCCGTGGGTGGCGGATCGAGTTACTGTTAGGGTTTTAGGAATTTGTCCCCTGCCGCCGCACGGGACAAAATATGAAGGCCTAAATGACCGTGTCTGTCAATGTTGCAGACTCTGGAATGGAACCGTCAACATCCAGACCCGAGGAAGGAGCCAGCTCGTCCTCGCGGGAAGTTTCCGAGGACGCATCTCTTGATGTCTTCTCGGTTCTCACCCATGAGGAGTTCAATAGGATAAAAAAGCAGTTTGATGTCCGCTTAGAGGTGTTCCTCGACCACATCAGGCCGTCACGGCGTCCTGCTAATGGCCTTGCTGCGATCTCCGAAGAGATCTTCAAGGGTGGAGGGACGATCCCCTTCCATCCTTTCATCAGGTCGGTCCTGGATCACTTCGGGATCGCACCGATGCAACTNACGTTTTTAAGATTTAATAAAGTTCGGTTATACTACAAGAAGTATCATTAGAAACAACTTTTATTCATATTAGGATGTATTTAAATAATAATGATTGTCAATTTTACATGAAATTGTAATTGGAACACAAAAACACAGAAATTGTAATTGTAATTGTAATTGTAATTGTAATTGGCAAAAGAAATATATATGAATATGAACGATATTCTTATTAAGAATAAAATATCCCCATGTTAGGTAACATTTTAGTAATAGTTAAAGAAGATAATTTAAGGAGGTTGTTAGCGATTTATTTATTTATTATTATTGGACTTATCTCAATAATTTAAATAAATTAGATTACGTATTAGTTGATTTGTATTAGGATTTATTTAATTTGTTGTTTTCTTTATTGTTATCTATTACTTATTGTTTATCATAGATATATTTTTGGGGGGGAAATTGAAAAAATAAATTAGCCATATTTTGAGGGGGCTTTAGTAATGAACCCATTTTTCAAACTCAAAACCTTATTAACCTCCACTTATATTTTAATATTAAAATACCCCTAACTTTAAACTCTCACACACTTAAGCAAAACTTTCACCTTTCTTCTTCACTTATCAAGTTATAAACACCATCCAGCTTTCAAGAAAGTTTCAAAACAAAAGGATCTCTAACTTTATTAAGGTGAGATTATTGATCTAATCAAGTATTGTAATAATTTATATAGTGTGTGTTGTAGAGTTAAAAAATAAAAGTTGGTTGAAATTATCTTGTGATGATTTGAAGTTTGTTTTCATTGTTTGTTGTGTGTTTTTTTTAATTATTATTATTATGTTATATGAATATTATTTAGATTTCCATGCATTTTCATCTCAACTAAATCAAGGAAATGGATTTGACATAAGAAACACGATTTTGGATGCCCGTTTGCCCACTCAGCGTGAAAATATCCAGTTAGCCTAGAACATTAAATATGAATATCCACTTCGCGAAATCCATTACACAAAATGGATTTTAATCACGCTAAGTGAAATTTTCATTTTAACACTTTTTAGAACCTTCATTGATCTAAGCAAATATTGTTGTAATTTATATAGTGTGTTGTGGAGTTGAAATAAGAAAGTTGGTTGAAAGTATTGAGTTGTGATTATTTGCCAGCATTTTGCCTGTGTTGATCAAAGTTTGACTGATGTTGACNTGCGAAAGCGGCTTGGGTGAGCCAACGACGGTGGAGCTCGGCGTCGCCTATTACCTTAAAAAGAGTAGGGACAAGGATTCATATTACTTGTCCCGGCGACCTACCATCGCCGAGGGGATACATAGCTATCCCAGCAACACGGGGGCCTACGAGACGAAATTCTTCTTTTTCTGCTATGACGGCTACTGCCGCTTTCAGATACCAAGTAGGTTCTTCCTCGCTAGGCATATTATCTGTTCGCATGCTCTATAATAACGACCTGTATTCTTTTGCAGTTAACAGAACGACCAGCCAAGACCTACTTGACGACCCGGACAGGCTCGTATCTTTTGGAGTACTAGACGAGGAAAGCCGGGACGGGAGGAAGCTCGTGACAACCGCGAACTTGCAGAAATACGGTTTTATCAGTAACAACGCGTCTTTAGAACCCTTGGAAGGTAAGTTACATTGATTTCCGTCCTGGTCGCGGAGCAGTTTTGTTTACTAACGCACTTGCATGCAGAAACTATACCCCCGAAGGAATCCGAGTAGCCCCGCCGAGCACCGTTCGTCTTTCCTCGATCGAGGAGAGAGCGAGCGGCCGAAGCTGCTCGTCCCATTCCTGCACAATCGGTGCGAACTGTCGCACCTTCACAACCCCCTGTGCATGAAGCGACCAGGGCAGAACAGGTCGCTCAGGCACCATCGGCGCGCCCAAGGCTTAAGGCTCTGGCCCAAAGGTCGAAGAAGAGGAAACAGGTTCAGGCCGAAGAGTCTGAGACCGAATCCGAGGAGGAGCCCTTGAGGTCGCGAAGGGACTCAAAGAGGTCGGGCAAGGAACCTGCAAGTGAGGCGATCACCGCCGACAAGGCAAAGGATATACCAGTGCTGGACTCGCTGGGGAGCCTGCCCAAGTACCTGCAGCCGATAGTCTATTCTCTGCTCGAGTGTGGACTATCGGAGTCTTACGATGAGTTCGCTGACACGGGCGACGACCTGATGACCACGTCGTTCCAGCATCTAAGCAAGGTAAATGAGCTGCTCTTAAAATTTTGTTCTGGTTCATTTCTAACCATTTCTTGCTCGCATGCTCTACTTGCGATGAGGATGTCTATGGAGAGGACTCGGCTGGGAGCCGCAAAGGGGTCCAGCGACCTACAGGAGGAGGTCGCGAAGCTCAAGAAAAGTCTGGAGTCCGTCGAAGCTGAAAGAATACAAGCATTTGATGCGACGAACAGGTATCTGAGCCAAAAGGATGCTGCTTTATGAACGGTGGACTTCCAAAAGGCGGAGCTTGAGCGACGTGCGGAGGATGTGAAGGAACTCTAAAGGACAACCGCCAGGCTCTCCAAAGTGGTCGGGGAGAAGGACCAGGAGATCCAGGCAACCTCCATATGGGCCTAGCGAGTTGAACAGGAAAGAGAGGCCTCCGAACAGCAGAGGCAAGCTCTTGAGGCCAAACTTCAGGAGAGTCGGGAAAAGATTGCTTCACTGACTGAAGAAATGCAGATTCAGTCAGAGGAGACGGAGGAAAAGGCCGCCGACTGGGCGATCGGGCGTATTTATTCCCTCCGATTAAAAAACCCAGATATGGACATTTCTGACCTCCCGGAGGGGTGGTGAGAGACTTTGCGGATCATGGCTGAGGAAGACGATCAAGCAGCCGCGGCCACCCAACTACCTGACCAGGCAGGGGGTTCTGGTTTAAAGGATCCCCCCGACCAGCCGTAGTGTAATGAGTCGACTCCATTGTAATTGGGTCTAACTTTTGTTTGTACATAAATGAAGATACATTTTCTTTTCAATTGCAGTTCGCTTTTTCATACATAAGTTCAATTTACAATTCAGTTTACATAAGCAATATTACATGCGAATTCTTACCCGCGAACAGAACACATACGAACTGTTTCCAGCGAACAAAATTAAGCTTTACATTAAAAATGAAATTAACATAAACTGATTGAGAGCTAAGTTCGGGATTACTGATAGTATGGCCGGAGGTGTTCGGCATTCCAAGCTCGGGGTACTTTGGAACCGTTCAGTCTTTTGAGATGGTAAGTCCCCGGTCTGATCACCTTGTTGACCCGGTACGGCCCTTCCCAGTTAGGTCCTAGTACCCCCGCACTCGGCTTTCTGGTCCCAAGGAGAACTTCCTTTAGCACAAGGTCCCCGACCTGGAAGTCTCTTCGCTTGACCTTTGAATCGAAAAACCTCTTTGCTCGCTGCTGGTAGGCTGCTATCCTTAGCGAAGCCTTGCGCGATGCTCTTCAACGAGACCCAAACTTGCCCTCATAAGTGCTTCGTTTTCAACTCATCGTACAAGTCCCTCCGAAGAGAACCAGTTCCACCTCTACAGGGATCATTGCTTCGCAGCCATAGGCTAGCGAAAAAGGGTCTCTAAGGGAGTTCTTGGAGTTGTCCTGTACGTCCATAAGACTTCGGGGAGATCGTCACCAAATTTTGCCGCCCCGAGCTTGGCTTTAGAGTGTGCTTGATGGTCTTGTTGACTGCTTCAACTTGGCCATTTGCTTGCGGTCTGGCGACTGAGGCGAATTTTTATGGATGCTTAGCTTGTGAGAACTGTTGAACTCCTCGTTATCAAATTGCTTTCCCTTGTCCGAGATGAGGGTGTGGGAATTCCGTAGCGGCACACTATGCTCTTGAAAACGAAGTCCTCAGCTTTCTGGTCATGATCGCGGCCAGTGGTTCAGCTCCACCCATTTCGTGAAATAATCTACCGCGACCACAGCTATATTGACCCCGCCCTTTCCAACTGGCATGGGACCGATGAGGTCGATCCCCACATGGAAAATGGCCAGGGGCTAGACATGGTTATCAGCTCGTGCGAGGGGGCCGCGGAATGTTCGCGAACCGCTGGCACTTGTCACATTTTTTGACAAAATTGTGGGTATCTTCTAGATCGGGGCCAAATCATTGACGAACAACCTGTTCGCAAGAGATCGAGTAGCCGTATGGTTACCGCAGATCCCTTCATGATCTCCCTCATGATGTAGTCTGTTCTTCACTGGTTACACATCGGAGGAGAGGGGCACTGAATCCTCTCCTGTAAAGCTGGTCCCGATGAGTGTGTAATGGGCAGATCTTACTCGCAGGACCCTTGCCTCGACCTTGTCGCTTGGCAAGGTCCCATCCTTAAGGTACTAATAATGGGAGTCATCTAGGAATAGGTTGGGTCACGTTTACGGCCTGTTCGGTCGAGCTGGTAGTTGGAGCATTAACGAAACGAACAGGAATGTTGATGGAGCCTTTGAGTCCAACGATGAGGCTATCTTTGCCAAGGCGTCCGTTATAGAGTTGTTATCTCTGGGGATCTAAGTGATTTCAAAGTGCTTAAACGACCCCAAAGCGGTTTAGCCTCTTTCAGGTAGCGACCATGTTCTCTCCTTGGTTGGTATTCCTCTAGAATTGGGTGATGACCAGCATAGAGTCGCTATAAATGCTGACGCGGTGTGCACCCATTTCTTTGGCAAGTCACAACCGGCGAGCAGGGCCTCCTATTCGCCTCATTATTGGTCGCCTTAAACCCAAACCGGAGAATACCATGAATTCGAGCCCTTCAAGGCTTACAAGGAGGAGACCACACCGGCTCTTTTCTGTTCGATGACCGTCGAAGTAGAGGTTCAGGTCGACAGGTTCGCTGGGCTGTTGCTCGCTCGGGAGATAAGAAAATTCTGAGATGAAGTCTGCAACAGCTTGGCCTTGATGGTTGACCTGGGCTTGTACTTCAGGTCGAATTGGCTCAGTTCCATGACCCATTTGAGCAGTACCCGAGGCTTCTGGTTTCTGGAGGACCTGCCTGAGGGGGGTGGTATTAGTCAACGTTGATTGTATGGCATGGAAGTAAGGTCGCAGCTTTCTGGATGCGATCAGCAGAGCGAAAGCTGTCTCTCCATTTTTGGATACCGCATCTCAGTATCCGATAAACGCTTGCTTGCATAATGACTGGCCACTACGCCTTTTTCTCTCCGCACTAAAGCTGCACTGACCGCGAACTGAGAGACGGACAGATAGATGAGCGGATTCTTGTGGAAGAGGCTTAGAGGGAGAGGTGGCTTCCCAGGTGTTCTTTTATACTCTGGAATGCCTGTTCGCATTCGGGAGTCCATTCGAATTTCTTGTTCAACTTCAGAACATTGAAGAATGGTAAGCAGTGGTCTGTCACGCCTTGATATGAAGCGATAAGTGCCGTATCTGCCCATTTAGACTCATGACCTGCTCTTGCTGGTCGGGTCTCTATATCGAACAGGGCCTGGATCTTCTCGGGGTTTTTTCTATGCCCCGCTGATTAACCATATACCCCAAGAACTTTCCTGACAACACTCTGAACGAACACTTGAGAGGATTTAGCTCTTCTGTAGAGTCGGAGTATGTCAAAACATCTCAGCGAGATGCGTTATATGTTCTGAGGCGACCTGGGACTTGACCAGCATATCGTCCACATAGACTCCATTGTCTCCCCGATATTCGGTTGACCAACCTCTGATAGGTCGCGCCCCATTCTTGAGACCGAAAGGCATAATTTTGTAACAGTATAGCCCCCGATCTAATGAAAGACGTATGCTGCTCATCCGGCCGTACATTAGGATTTGATTGTATCCCGAGTACGCATCCAAAAGCTCAGCAGCTCGTGCCCTGAGATGGCATCACGAGCTGGTCGATCCTCGGCAGAGGGAAGCTGTCTTTCGGGCAAGCTTTGTTGAGGTCGCTGAAGTCAAAGCAGGTCCGCCACTTACCGTTTGGCTTCTTTACCAGGACCGGGTTGGCAACCCAAGTGGGTAGAGAGCCTACGAATGGATCCATTTCAGAGAAGGTTCTCCACTTCTGATTTAGTGCGGCGTACCGCAGATCCATCGCTCTCTTTTTCTGGCGAACAGGTTGGCTTCACTGCTAACGTTTAAGGCATGGCAATAGTGTCCGGGCTGATCCGACTATATCTGCATGCGACCGGGCGAACACGTCAATGTTTTCCTTAAGAAGCTTACCAGTTCGGAAGCGAGCTGAGGGTTGGACAGCTTCCAATCCTTAACACTCGGCTAGGCTCTTTTGGATCAACCAAATTTCGGACAGATCCTCAACCGGGCCGCTGGGGGGAATTTCTTGGATTCGCGGATCTATGTTATGGTGTGGCTCGATCTGGCTGATCGCCATAGCCTGGCGGGGACACATCGCGAAATGCCTTTCCCTTGTCTACCATCTGTACCGCTTTCACTTAGCATTCGCGAGATGCGCTTTGCGATCCCCTTACTTCCCCGATCCCCGTGGAGTGGGGAACTTCATCTTGAGGTGATAAATGGAAGTGACTGCCTTGAAGGTTCTCAATAGAGGTCGCCCCAAGATTCCATTAAAGGCCGATGGGCAGTCCACGACCAAAAATTCGGTAACCCTAGTCCACTCGTCATAGTCGCGAGCGTGACTGGTAGCTGGATCGTCCTTGGGGATCAAGTGATCCCCCGTAAACCGTAAAGAGGCATTGAGGATGGCTTCAGGTCGGCTCGTCTAGGTTCATTCTATCGAAAGCGGTCTTGAACAGGATGTTCACAGCGCTTCCGTTGTCTACAAGCATTTGCAGACATTATGGCACCCTATTGGGGCGTGATCACCAGAGCGTCCTCATGAGGATGGTGCAAGCGAGCTGCTTCCTTCTGCAGAAGGTGATCGGTTCCTCCTTTCTAGCCTTTGAGGTTGCTGCGAAGTGTTATTACCTTAATGGGTTGTGATATGCTTCGCGAGCGTACCTTTCCTGCGTCCTGTGGTCCAGCGAGGTGCGGACCTCCGAAGATTATGTGACACTACTATATACTGCGATCACGACGCTTTTTCTTTTGCTCCCATTGGCTCTCTTTTGGAGAGTCATCAATGTACTCTGAAGTGCCCTTTCTTGATGAGCTCCTCAATAGCCTGCTTTAGAGCTCGGCATTCATCGGTGTGATGCCCGTTATCCCGATGGTAACGGCAGTATTTTTGTGTTTCTGGCCGTAGCAGGGTTTTCATTGGTTCTGGCTCATCGAGCAGGCTGGCCTCTCGGATTTGTCAAGAATGGCAGATATGGACACATTCAGCGGAGTGTATTGAGCTCTGTCACGATCGCGACGAGGAACGGGAGCATAGGACTTTTTGTGCTCGTAACGGGGTTTCTTCCCTTTCGCTGATCATCAAATCTCCTTTGCGATCGCCTTCTATTTTTCTCCCGACCGAACATACTGCTGGAAGTGCCGTGATCGCGATGGCGAAGTGTCGCCAACGAATTTTCTATTTGGGATACCTTTCTGCAAGGTTGTAAAACCCGGTGAGGGAAACATCGTCCTCAGCCTGCAATTCTTTCCACAGGTCAGTTTGCGGCCGAACTCACGCATTATGAGTGTTCGGATGGACTCTTCTGGAGCGTGAGCGACCTTGTTGAGTTCCCTATGGAAACGATCGATGTAAGATTGTAGGGATTCGTCTATTCTTGCCTTATGTTGCTGAGGTAGCTCAAAGGCATCAAAAACTTTCGATTAGCTTAGAGTGCCGTAGGAATGTCGTGCTCATCTGAGGCCACGAACTGATCGATCCCGCTGGGAGCGACCTCAACCACCGCTTGGCGTGAGAAGTCAGCGTCACGGCCAAACACAGCATTTTGCAAGATCCGAAACCTGGTGGAGCTCCATCAGGTCGTTGAACTCATATAAATGATCATGCGGATCATGGTTCCCATCAAACGGCCGCATATCGGGCATTCTGAACCCGGTAGGAGTGGAGCAGCTAGCACTTCGGGAGAGAGAGGGGATGCAGAGGCGACCTGCGCCTGTTCGCTTTGTGCTCCCTTAACCTGTCTAGAGCTCGCTGTAGCTCCTCAATTTGTGGTAACGGAGCAAATTGGGGGTTGCTTTCACCCATGCGAGTCCGACTTCGGATTACGGTCAGGAGGGTTCGTAGGGCAGATTCCTCTTCGCCTCGGTCAGCATTTCTGGCGCACTCGACACACGCTGGCTAGAGGTATATGAAGGCGATGGATCATGCGGGGCATTTTCACGACCTCGCGGTGGTACGAACCGCCTCACGAGGTGTGGGGGCCACCCGCCTGATAACGATTGGGATCGTTTTGTGGCGGCGATAAGAATCAGCGGCACGGTATTTTTGCTTGGGTTCGCCTGCAACGGGCATGGGACTGTGGGATTCACTTTTTGCGAATCTCAGGTTACCGGCACCTTGCTCGGGGCAAGATTTGTGCTCGCTGGTCCTTGGGGGCCCGTAGGCTGACCTTTTGCCACTTGCTTGCCCTTAAGTCTACGCGCGCAGTACATCGCGGCACAGGCTATTGCCCTTTGCCGTGCTTTCGCGCGACCTACAGGCGTCTTTGGCGGTGGCACCGCCCTAGCTGTGGTAGATGACATGCCTTGGTCCAAACGGTCCAACCTTTGGTTGACCGTTGGGAGAGTATTGTCGAACCTCTCCAGGTAGTTTCTGATGGCAGGGTCAAGTTGTGAAGCTGCCGGGATATCCTCGCAGCATTTTGCGAAACTGGAACTTCTTCAGTACGCTGATTGCTTGCTCTGGCTCAGATTGGCGGGCCATTTGCTGTTGTGGACCAGTAGGTCAAAGTTCTCCTGATGAAGGGTAGACACTAAATCAGCCCTCCTTCTAGCGCCAAACTGTTGATGCGTGATGTAGACACCAACTAATTGACACATGCGCAGCGTTGATTGGGCAGGACACACGTGAATATGGATTGTCAATATAAAATAAATGCAATGAGAGTTTTTAAAGTGGATCGGATGCTAAGGTAGCAAATCCTACGTCCACTGATGTGTATTATATGGTGGGTAGGTCGCTAAAGCGGACTGACTTACAAATGATTGAACAAGTCAATACAAAGCTTTGTTTAGTGAGAGAGAGAATACAAATGTAAAATGCCGAATCCCTTAATGAAGGGGTCTTCCTCTTCATATACCAAGCTAAATGCGTGTATGATCATTAAATCCTTGGTTGGTGTGTGTGTCAGGATGTAATCTGGCTTTAGTCCCATTACCCATTTTCCAAGCCGATTTCACGCGATTTGGAGCAGGTTAGCGGCACATGGGAGCACCAGGGCGTTTGGCAGGCTGAAGTGTGCTGCCGTTCTGACAGGAGCAGGCCACGTTTCGTCACGCAACTCTTTGATTTCTCAGGCATAAACAGAATATTAATTAATGTATAAATTATGGGTGTTTTTTGTTCCACAAGCAATTCTCTGATATAATACATTCAAATTTAATTGATAAATATTTCGATTTTTTTTGTTTGGTGAGCTTATTAAATGAACATGAACTTTTAAAACCAGAGTTAAAATATCTCATCTGTTGGGTAAGAGTCAATAATTCTCGGAGTTTATGAGAATCAATTTTTTAAAGATTTTTTTATAATTTTCCTAAATACATTTTTACATAATTTGGTAAAAAATCTGAAATTTATTTACATTGTGAATACCGCAAAACAAAAAACGCAAAAGATGATATTTAACTTTTATGTCCCTTTCATCAATCATTAATATTTTAACTCATTATATAGGTTAAACCACGTTTAATTTAAATAGGGGCCCTTGTGAAAGTTGCTAAACACATAAAACATTTAAAAGAAAAAAGTAAATAATAATAATGAAGAAATAATATGGAATTATGGTTGAAGAAGACAAACAATTAAGATGAGGATGCATGGTAGAACTAATGAATTAAAAACCCTTAGAATGGAATTAATTCTCCAAATATATTGCCGCATTATACACGAAATATCATTAGCCCATAATGGATAATGATCAATATTAGCCGCAAGAGAAACATACTATAATTGTCAATAATCTCCCATTTTACACTATTTTGTCAATAATCTAACTTTTAAGAAAAGTGTAGTGTGAATAAACTTTGTTCATGTCATGTGATAGGCTTAAGAATAATGTTAATTAAGTTAGGATAATTAAAGCATAAATATTTTATAAAAAAAATATAAATTGATGTCAATTTCGAACCATAAAGCAACCAAGAAACTAGATCATCTTCCTCATTAACTCACACGTCATTTGTCTCACACAGGGTGGACCAACCCCTTTGAGGGTAGGCCTAAGATTTTGAAAAATAATTGCTAATACATAGGTCCACAAAAAAAATTGCTATTAATATATATACTTAGGCTATCTTTATATTTTAAAAAATAAGAACTATATATATATAATATATTATACCTACAAAAAAACTTGTTATTATATATATTTTAGGCCCACATTATATTAAAAGTTTAAAAGTCTCTCACACCTTTATGGCTGAACTTGCTTTTTATGATTTATTCCCAAAATATTTACTATCTCATTTTATCTTTATCTTTCTCATATTATCGCTCTTAAAACTTTTAAAAACTAAAATTATTGAAGTTTTCGCTACTCAAGGTGACACAATTAATTTTTTTCTATTTTATCGTTTTAGGTACGTGTATTGTTTATTTTAATTTAGTTTATTTTAGGGTAGATCATGCTTGTTTTTTGAAGGTTTTTGGTCCTAATTTGATGGAAAAAGACATGGATCTATGAGTTATTTTGTGTTTTGTGTTTAACAATATTTCATTTTCCCAATTAAACCCTGACTATATATTAGAATGTTACTCTTCACCCCATCACCACCACTTTCTTACATTTCAAAATCACCATTTAGTGCTAAAATTATTAAAGAAATTTAAATTACTATATAGTTATACTAGAAAATTCCCCTTTTTTTATTATTTTAAAGTCAACACAATGTCGACTTGATTTAGTTTGGTTGACTTACTTAAGCTAGGTCTGATCAAGTACAACTTTATATTATAATCTTTGGAGCAAAAAAAAAAAAAAAAGAGGGAGGGGGGGGGGGGGGGGGGGGTGGGGTTGGTGGGAGAAACAAGAAATTTTTGTGGAATATTTTTATAGGAGTGTGTCAAAATCAGTTAACCGTTTTCTTGAACCAAAACCAAACCGTTTTTTGGTTAACCGCTTAGAAAAAACTGGTTAACTAGTTTGAACCGTTTTTTCCCTTAAGGCTTAAACTAATTTTTTTTTTAATTTTCCCTAATTAAATGAACATAAAAAATACATATGCAATAAAAATTAAACATTCATACATTTGTAAAGGGGATTAGGTTTAAGGAGCTGTACTGGAGGTCCCCCCGACAAGAATCTTGAATCAGCCACTATGACTACATGTTGGTCCCTCCAACCCCAATCCTCTCTTCAAACTGCTTTAAATCTTTAGGGTTCATATTTTATATTTCATATATAATTTAGTAATTTATTTTGCATATCCATTTATCAATTTTTACAAAGAAGAGTTCGGTTCTACTTCTTCACCTCAAAATGTTATATATAAAAGAGAAGATTTTAATGATGTTCTATGATTAAAAAAAAAAAAAAAAAGAGGCATGATTTAAGTACAAAACTAAAAACCCTAATTACCAAAGAGTAAGCCAAAAAACTGCCAACGTGGATTGCATGCTGCTAATGGCTTTTTTTTTTTTTTTTTAATTTAAATATTATTAGGATGAAGTTATTTGTACCAAAATTTTAATTCTCGATAATCCATATCCCATTTTTTTGTTAAATATTAAGGATAAGAGAAACGTTATGAAAAAAAAAAATATTTGTTCTCTACCACATGCAAATCACCAAATAAATTTGCATGGGAAACAAAATATGATCCTCATTCTTGATGTTCCTAAAATAAGAGTTTTCAAACAATTTTTCTACCTCCTTTGTGATTTGGTTCTCCATATTTTATTTATTTTATTTTTGTCTTGTTTTTTATTTTGAGTTTATGATTTTGGCGAGTTGGGAATGAATTGAATTATATATTCACAGAAGGAGGTTATGAATGAATGGCTTTAACATGATTTTGTGTATTTTGATATAGAAAAGAATTCAGAAATACAGTAAAACCTCTCTATAATCATAATTGTGAGATCAAACTAATTTATTACTATAAGGAAGTTATAACTTAATAGAGATGTGGTTGCAAAAATTACTATTTTAGTTTTTTTATTTTATAATATACGTTTTAGTAGTATAATTAGGATTTCAATTAATTGTTTTAGTAGTCATTGCTACAATTAGACTAGAAGAAAAAGGAAAATAATCCTGAGGATGATAGTACGGAAAGATAAAAGTTTCGTGCCAAAAAATTCTAAACATACTTGAGAAACTAGAAATAATTTGGCTTCAACACAAAGGTGTTCATGCTAACGAGTTATTACGTACTCACAAGTTAAAATATGTGGTAAAAACTCCAAAGCATAAATAATTGTCTCAAAAAATTTTAGATAAATATTTTATTTCATCTTAAATCTTTAATATAACATAACTATTTTTTTCTTTTTTTACAATATACAGACAATTATTACTATATGGAGACAACTTTCTTAAGACTGGAATTAAAAAAATTCTTATTTACAACTATATCAAGTTGGGGCTATATTTTTTTATGATTATGTAAATGTATTTCTTATATAGAATTCCACTATATAGAGGTTTTATTGTATGTGGAGGTGATGGGTAAATTAATAATATTTGTTAGTATTTTTGTTAAGCCGTTTGTTTGTTAAATCAATATAAGGGCTAAACCCCAAGATTGTTTATATTATTTTAACCTAATATAATATATACTAAAATAAAACCAAAAAAAAAAAAAAAATGAGCCTAGCCAAGGATTGGTTTTAACTTCAAGAAATCTTCAATCTCATCTGTTATTATCCCTAGAGTAAAATAAATAAATAAATAAGGAGAAAATGATAGTTAAAATGATATAAGTTGAATGATGCAAGATGGAAATTTTTGACATGACATGCGAAGAAGACATGAACATGACACATGGTTTAATAAGCAAATCCAGGTTAACTTTAATCTTATTCATATTTATAATATTTAACATGTTTTATAACCGTATTGTATTTGGGTTGAGGATCGATTTTCCAACCCACGAACCTTGACATAATTAATTGAATGGTTTTACATGATACAATTATTCATTTGTAACATTGATTACAACACGATTTTATGTATATTATATTACATGATTAATAAATTATTAATAAATTCAAAAAGAAAAGTTGCATACTTGTAAATTATGAGAAAAATAATAAGAAAAATAAAACGAGTAAAATTAGTCAATTAATCTTTGTGAAATAATTTTGGCTTATCAGAAACTTTTGAGCAACGTCATCAAATCCTAGGCACTTTATAAATGTTATGAACATTAACCAGCAAACTTTAAGTAAAATGGCAATATCATCTTGAAAGCAAATTAGTAATTTTATTGATTTGACACGACCAAGTGATGACTTCGTGGAATAAAGACTTCCTTTTTGTGGCTATTTATAAAATAATAGGAATGACATAAGAGCTGGCAGAGGCGATGACATTTTATAAATGTCATCCCTATTATTTTATAAATAGTCACAAAAAGGTAATTTTAAAGGTGCAAGTATAATAGACTAAAAAGGATATCAATTTAAGAGAGTAGAATTAGAGGGGGTTGTAATATTTTTTTACTTTCTCAATTAATTGTGTGGTAAAAAATGAAGCGGAGGGGGGGTTTTTATAGCTATCACCCCCTCCCCCATTCATCGCCTCAAAGTTAAGGCGGTGGATGGACACATTTTACAAAACTCCCCTTTGGACATCCACCGATTATAGATAAATTGTATTTAACCTTACTGAAGAAAAACCTAATGGGAAAAAAATATTAGTAAAGAAATACAACTCTACAATGAAATTGTAACATGAAATTGGATATGCTTCATCCTACCTCATTAAAAACCTTGTCAGACAAACCTAGTGGGACAAAACCTGATCAAGGAAAAAAGAGTACAGTGTACATATATCCAGTGCAATAAACCTTTCTAAAAACCCCCCTTAATCGGTGCTCCTCTTGATCAATGCTCCCCCTCATAATGGTAGAATTATTTTAGTAACTTATTGAGCTGCCACATACCAATGTTATACACTAACTTTTCAAATCTTAATGCCGGTAAGGCCTTATTGAATAAATATGCAAGATTATCACTGGAGCGCATTTGTTTGACATCAATCTCTCAATTTTGCTAGAGTTTGTGAGTGTAAAAGAACTTCGGTGAAATTGTTTTGGTTTTGTCTCCTTTGATATGTCCTCCCCTAACTTGAGCACTACATGTTGCATTGTCTTCATTTATAATTGTGGGAGCATCTGAGGTACATGGAAATTTGCATGTACTTTCAATATGATGGATGATAGATCTTAACCATACGCATTCTTGGCTGGTTTCATGAAACGCAAGAATCTGGGAGTGGTTGGAGGAAGTGGCAACCAACGTTTGTTTTGTAAAATGCCATGATATTGCAGTACCATTGTAAGTGAATACATATCTTGTTTGCGAGCGAGCTTTATGAGGATAAAAAAGATACCCAACATTTGTATAGCCAACCAATTTAGGATCATTAACATATTTCCTTGGATAAAATAATCCCAAGTCTTTTGTTCCACTAAGGTAACGAAAGACATGTTTGATCCCATTCCAATGTCGACGAGTTAGTGTAAAGCTAAATCTTGCCAACAGATTCACTACAAATGCTATGTTCAGTCTCG
This sequence comes from Pistacia vera, assembly GCF_008641045.1. Lineage (NCBI taxonomy): Eukaryota > Viridiplantae > Streptophyta > Magnoliopsida > Sapindales > Anacardiaceae > Pistacia > Pistacia vera. Next base: position 470,308 of record NW_022196431.1, read on the forward strand.
TACATTGCGCCAAATATAATAATGTGTCTATTGCATTTAGATACGGTACTTCAAGACCAAGTATCTTTTCATCGTTTTCTTTAGGACGAAATGGATCCTTTTTAGGATCATGAGACCGAACTACCATTGCGGTACTCAAGGGGTGAGATTTATCCATATTAAATCGTTTTAAGATCTTTTCAGTAAAATTTTATTAATGGAACAAAATTCCATCTAAACAATGCCCGATCTGCAGGCTGAGACAATACTTTGTTTTCCCCAGATCCTTCACTTCAAATTCGCTTTTTAAGTACCCAACAGCTTTTGTGAGCTCTTTAGGAGTCTCTATTAAGTTCATGTCATATACTGCCACAATTGCAAACTGATCCTAACCTTTTTATAAAGACACACGGGCATACCGGATCATTGATGTATCCTTGTTTCATCAGATATTCATTGAGATGATTGTACCACATTTGTCCTGATTGTTTTAACCCATATAATGGTCTTTGCAATTTTATTGAATACATGTTCCTTTTATTTGCTTCTAACACTTTCAATCCTTTAGGGATTTTCATATAGATGTCAATATCCAGTGTCTCCTACAAATACGCAGTGATAACGTCCATGAGATGCATATCAAGTCCTTCTGAGACTGATAAACTAATCAAGTATCGAAGTGTAACTGCATCCATCACTAGTGAATATGTCTCATCAAAGTCAATTCTAGGTCTTTGTAGGAAACCTTAAGCCACTAGTCTGGCCTTATACCTGAAAATCTCATTTTTCTCCGTTTCCTTGTCAATACCCATTTGTATCCTACAGGTTTCACGTTTTCAGGCATTTGGACTATAGGTCCAAATACATTATGTTTTGCTAGTGAGGTTTATTTTGGTTGAATTGCCTCTTCCCATATTGGCTAATCATGTCTCTTTCAACATTCATCGATAGAACATGGCTCAAACTCATCATCCATAATTTCAGTAGCTACTGTGTATGAGAATATGTTATGGATAATCGATGTCTCACGATTCCACATTTCCCTAGAGTGAGCATAGTTTATAGAAATTTCTTCATTTCTATGTTCTGGTATTCCTTTAGGGATTTGTTCCTCTTCAGGGGCTTGCGTACTTTCAAGGACCATTATCTCTTCTAGAGTTAGCTTAGAAGATATGGAATTGTCAATTATTCCAATATTGACACCTATTTGATTTTGTGCCTTTTGTTTCCTAGGAACAATATGCTTAGCTCCAACAGGTCTACCACGCTTCTGGCATGTAACAAATGAATCGATCGCTTCCCGCATGGATTGTTCATTGGCAACATCAATCCTTGCTAGTGTATTGACTACATGAATGTATGATCTTGTTATTTTTGCTGCATCTATAAATGCATCAGGCATTTGGTTGACAATGTTTTGTAAATGTGTTATTCTTTGCACTTTAATTTCAAATTGAGATGTGTAAGGATCTAAATGAGACATAGAATTTACTTTCCAAAAAATTTCAGGCCTTACTCTAGGAGGCTTTACCTTTCCCCCTAAATGAGGAAATATTTTCTCATTAAAATGGCAATCTGCAAACGTGCGGTAAACAGATCACCCATCAGGGGCTCAAGATATCTGATGATCGATGGTAAGTCATAGCCAAAATATATTCCCAAACGACGTTGGGGTCCCATTTTGGGATTTATTAGGCTGATGCCTAAATACAAGTGTATTGGAGAGTATTGATGATATGTAGTGGGTCTTAGGCGAATTAACGACACAACATGTAAAACAACATTAGCCCAGGCAGAAGTTGATAATTGCGTATGTAATAGCAAAGTTCGTGCAATTAATTGGATATGCTTTATAAATGACTTCGCCAGACCATTCTGGGTATGTACATATGGTACTGGATGTTTAACATCAATTCCCATAGTTGTAGGATAGTCATCAAATTGTCTTTGAGGTAAACTCACCAACATTGTCCAGACATATTGCTTTAATTGGGTAATCTGGAAAGTGTGTCCGTAATCTGATAATTTGTGCCAACAATCTAGCAAAGGCAACATTACGTGTTGATAGTAGACAAACATCTGACCATCGTGTCGATGCGTCAATCAGTACCATAAAGTAGCAGAAAGGTCCACTTGGTGGCTGAATAGGTCTACATATGTCCTCATGAATTCTTTGTAAAAATGATGGGGGTTCTAGACCAACTTTAGTGATGGATGGCTTAAGTGCCAATTTGCCTTATGAGCAAGCAATACAAGCACTCTCATTTGGTGACAGAATCTTCAGGTTCTTTAATGGGTACCCATGTGAGTTTTTTATAATCCTACCCATCATAGTAGATCTTGGATGACCAAGACGGTAGTGTCAAATCTTAAAAAGTTCAGGATTAGTGAACTTTTGGTTCATAACTGCATAAACTTTAACATTCTTCAAGAATATGCAATATAACCCTGATGAGAAACCAAGGAGTTTCTCGAGTACATGTTCTGGAATGAAATATTTGCAATGATGCATAGAAACTCTCCATTATTTTCACTTAAAGTTTCAATGTGGTATCCATTGAGTTGTATATCTTTGAAACTAAGCAAATTTCTTCTGGATTTGCTAGAATATAAAGCATGTTGGATACTTAATTTAGTTCTGCTTGGTAACAAGAGTGTTGCTCTTCCAGAGCCCTCAATTATGTTTGCAGGCCCTGATAGGGTATTTACTTTAGCTTTAGTAAATGTCAAATCTAAAAAATTTCTATCCCAAAAGATGGTGTGCGTTGTTGCACTGTCTACTATACAAATGTCTCCATCATTACTGGATATTGATGTTTCATTTTTTAAGTTCATCTTTCAATGAGGGTGCACCTTTACACTTGTTAAGTTTTTCGTGCTGATAACGTAATGTAATTTAAAGGTGCAAGTATAATAAACTAAGAAGGATAGAGATTTAAGAGAGTAGAATTAGAGGGGGTTGTAATACTTCTTTACTTTCTCAATTATTTTTGTGATAAAAAAAGAAGGGGGGTCTGGAGGAGTTATAGCCATCACCTCGCCCCCTCCCCCATTCACTGCCTCAAAGTTAAGGCGGTGGATGGACACGTTTTACAACATTTTTCACTATATTTAGAGGTTTTATAGTGATTTTCACACTGTTATTATTTCTAAAAGTTTGATTATTGTTCAATGTTATTTCGGTCGATGATTTTGTATATGTTTTAGTTTTATTATTATTATTTTTAATTAAAATTTTATAGTATTGACAATGATTTTGTATACATTGATTTCAAATCATAGAAAAGATAAATTTTAATTATATTAATACAATTATATTAATAAATACTAAAGATTTAATACTACCATGGATTACAATTAAATATAAGGATTAAGAATATATTCTACATATATTAGGAAAGTCCTAAAACACAGTGTCTAATTCACCTATTTCTATTAGAATGCCAAAAGGAAATATTGCTTTAGCCACTTATACTGATGTAGTCAAACTCACAGACACATTAATCCTGAAAATTTCTTTTTTGTCTCTACCTTCAATTTCAACCTCATTTATATGTCAAAATTTTGCATTGATAATAAATTCACTTCATAATTCCTTCCGAATATGTGTACCTTTTAGGACCCTTCGACTAGCAGACTAATGGACTTGGGTAAAGTCCATCATGGCTTATATTACTGAGAGCCTTTTTCTATTGATTTTTCTCGTAAAAGTAAAAAAAAAAAAAAAAAAAAATTCATTTCTTGTATTACAAAAAATAAAGAAAATTATAGTTATGCAAATATTAATATAAATTCTCTTATTTTTCACCAAAAATTTGGTCACGGTGCATCTATTCCTCAACTAAATTGTCCTAATTGTCCTATTGCTGAATAGTCTAGAATTTGTTTCCTTATAAGCACCTCCTTCACAAAAGCCCTTTTTGCTCTAAGTCACCTTGATATCTAGGACCTATATCATGTCTCTAATCATGATGGATCACGTTTTCTCATAACCATAGTTGATGACTTTTCTCGGAGGACATGGGTATTCCGCATGCATTCCAAATCCCAAGCCTTCACTCACATCCTGAATTTTCTCTGCATGGTCCAAACATAATTTCATCAAAAAGTTCAAATAGTCTGAACCGATAATGCCTTAGACTTCTTCAATAATCAATGTTCATCTCCATTCCTTTCCCATGGGATTCTCCATGAAAGTTCTTGCACTTACAGCCTCCAACAAAATAGGATTGTAGAAAGAAAACACTGTCATCTCCTAGAAATAGCACAAGCCCTTAAACACCAAGCCAATATTCTAGTCTCTTTTGGGGGCGAATTTATGATCACTATTACCTATCTAGTCAATCGCATGCCTACATGGACTCTTGGAGGAAAGCCCAGTATGAGTTGTTGTCTAGAAAGAAACCTGACAATAGTCATATAAGGGTTTTTGGTTGTTTTTGCTATACGACTACTGTTGGTCCATGTGACAAATTTGCTCCTCATGCCACCAAATGTATTTTTATAGGGTATCCAATGCTTAAGAAAGGGTATCAGTTGTATGATCCTCAACAAGGCAAGTTCCCGATTAGTCGAGATGTGATCTTCCATGAGGAGGTTTTTCCATTTGTTGGCCTTTACAGTGGATCTACTTCCATATCACCCACTTCACCAATTGCTCTATTGAATTGTTCACCATCAATAGGAATTCCTCTAACCATAGTTCCCATTCCAACTGCTTGGTCATCCTCGCCCCTTGATGCTTCACCTTCCACCTCAGAAGAACAGGTTGTAGACTCTTTTCTTATCTGGTGACTTTTTATCATAGTCTCTTTCCTGTTCAACTAATACTTGACCTACTACTTTTGTTTAGGATACTATTCCACTAGACACTATCCCATTGAGATGATTTTCTCGGATTTCACAACCCCCCGTATGGACAACTGACTATGTTTGTTCTAATGTGGCAGGTATCTCTTACCCTACATTTGCTTACGTTAATTTTGACCATTTATCCCTTGGACACAAGTCTTGTATGAGCAAAATCTCCTTCAATCGAGAGACTTCCTCCTTTTCTGATGCCATCCAACATCATCGTTGGCATTATGGAGACAGAACTAAATGTACTTGCCACCAACCACACTTGGGTTCTTGTACCTCAACCCTCGCACAGCAAACCCATTGGTTGTAAGTAGGTATACAAGATCAAATATCATGTTGATGGCTCCATCGAGCATTATAAAGCTTGCCTTGTTGCAAAGGGTTTCACCCAACAAGAAGGTTTTGACTATCAAGAGACCTTCTCCCCATTTGCCAAGCATGTCATCGTTCAGGCTTTTCTTTCCATTGCTTCTCATCATGATTGGCAATTACATCAGATGGACATTCATAATGTATTCCTCCATGGTGATCTTGATAAGGAGATTTACATGGACCTTAGAGCCAGCCTTCACAATCAGGGGGAGAATCTTATATGTTGATTGCAAAAATCCTTATATGGGCTTAAACAAGCATCACAACAACCTAGTTAGTAAATACGGGTACGGCAAAAAAACGGTACGAGAATTTTACGGGTATGATACGGCAAATGGTGAAAAATATGTTTGTAAAAATTCGGCCATAGAATTCGGATACGGAAAAAATACAATACGAGTTTAATATGACACATTGTCAATAATACGTTTTGAAAAATATGGCAATATCAATCCTAGTTTTAAATATACGGGTACGGCAAAAAAAGGGTACGGGAATTTTATGGGTATGATACAGAAAATGGTGAAAAATACGTTTATAAAAATTCGGCAAAAATTCAGATACAGGAATAATTCGCGAATAATACAACTGAGGCATATAATTCGCGAATAATACGGTTAGGCTTATAAAATATGGCTGTTCGCGAATAATACGTGAATTATACATGTGGACGTATAATTCGCGAATTTACTAACTAGGCACAACACTGAGATGCAAAATTTACAGAAGAACTCACAACCATTGGTTTTATCCAATCCAAACATGATTATGCCCTTTTTTTCCCGACATCAAGGTGAGTCCTTCATCAGACTTATAGTCTATGTCAATGACATACTCATTACACGAAACGATGAGATTACAATTAGAGTATTAAATGAGTATCTACACAAATCGTTCTACATCAAGGACTTGGGGACACCTAAGTATTTCTTGGGCATTGAAATTGCATGATCCTCAGAAGGAATATCTCTTAGTCATTGTAAATATGTGCTAGAGCTCATATCAGATTCAAGGTTAGAAACATGCAAACCAAGTGTCAATCATGTGGAACAAAATACGAAGCTTACTACACAGAAATATGATGAGAAAGTACTGCATTCGGAAACAAATCAATTATTAGAAGATAATTTTAGTTATCAACGGCTTGTCGGAAGACTCATATACCTTACAATGACTAGACCTGACAACAGTTACGTGGTTCAAATTCTTAGTTAGTTTATGCATGCACCGAAACAATGTCATGAGGATGAGACAGTTAAAGTACTTAAGTACTTAAAAGGTTGTCTAGGGTTGTGACTTCTCTTGCCAAGGAAAGGAAACCTAAACATCATTGCATACTATGACTTAGATTGGGGTTCATGTCCGATGACAAGAAGATCGCTCACTACAAAGACGTAGTTTGAGCCTCTCAGAGAATAGAGTACTTTCTGTTTCTTTATTAGTTGTCATAGTGAGAGTAACCGTCTTCGACTTATGTCTCGGATGGCCAAAACCACATGCGAAATCACATGGATCCTTGGTTTGTTAAGAGATCTAGATGTACAAGTGGAAACACTAGTCAGATTATATTGTGATAACAAGGCAACAAACGACATTGTAGCCAATCCAGTATTTCATGAGAGAATGAAGCACATAGAGATTGATTGCCACTTTGTCAGAGACAAAATTGAAGAAGGTATAATCAAAATTGAGCACATTCGAACCATGGATCAACCAACCGATATCTCCATAAAAACTCTGAGCCACAAACAACATTCACATATGTTAGTCAAGCTCACAGTTTATGATATTTACAAACCACGAGCTTGAGAGGGAGCGTTGACATGGAATGAGGATATTACGCATTAACTGGGGATACGATATGATTCTGATTGGAGTATGAATATCGGATATTATACGGTTTCCTTATTCTGGGAATCAAGAAATTATTTTCTTTTATTACACTTCCTTACATGTTTCATTATTTCCTGTATAAATTGTACATGAGAAATATATCAATCAAATACAATTCTTTACAAAGTCTTCTATTCTTTTTTCTTCTCTTGGCATTCTCCGGTAACTTAGTTGCCTCTCTTGCCTCTCCAATCGCTAAGTTCTGACACTTATCGGGAAATATAATATCTCTACAAGCCTACAACTAATAACTATAGGATGTTGTGATTCAATCAGAGGGATTCCAAAGGTGAGATAATTCTAAGAGAGGGTCTTAGAAGCAATAATTTGTGATATGTGATATGTAAAATCAGGATTTGAGAGAGTTAGACAGTTTAATCGAGTTAAGGGTTCTTTAACTTGTGATGTTTAATCTTGAGTGGGTGTAAAATCCTTTTAAATTTAATGGTGCTGAGAGAGCTCATGGTTGTGGTTGAGCTCACGTGGATGTTGGTAAAGGTCAGACCAGGATTTTGTTTTGGGCGAAACCAATAAACTCTTTTGAAATAATATTGACTTGTACATAATTTTAGATGAATGTTGATAGTACAAAATTAATTAAAAATGATACAAGTTGTGGTTGTTTTATTATGTTGGATTATTAAATTTTTTTGTTAGGGAGTGATGAAAGAGAATATTTTCTTATATATATAGATATATAAATTCATTTAATTTTTTTTTTTTTTACTAAGAAAATTGTGAGATTTATATTATTGAATAAATATGTTTTCAAAATTGATTATATTTATTTAAAAATGATTTTGTATAATAATTCATTTAAAATCGCTTGACTATGATATATAATTTTTTTTTTAATAATAATAACTCTTAAAAAAAATGAGGGCGTTGCAGCCTGGGTCAAACCTATGGTTGCTTCTGCCACAGGATGTTTGGTTAGTTAACACTTGAATCACGAAAAAATGATTCCGATTTGTTTGTGTGTTTGATTAATCTTGGATTGGTTGGGATAAAATTCTCTGGATAACCACTTTAAATATATTTCTTTTATATTAACTAATTACTTTATAATTTTGAAATTAAATGAAAGATCAATATATATTATGTTGACTAATATTTGATTGAGTAGAGAATTACTTGCAAAAATAAAAATGTTTTTCACTAAATGACTTAATATAATCAATATACTTTTTACAAATTATCATTTTTCTTAGCAGTTTCAACATAGAAAATGTATTGTATTTTTCTTCTTTATGTAACTAAGCAATCATAAATTTATTTATTTATTTATTCATAAGGATAATTTTAAAATTTTCAAAGAAATTTTCAGGAAATATTTAAGTTTAGAAAAATCTAATAATGAGTACACATAAAAGAGAGTGCGTGGATAGTATTAATAGGGTCCATATAGCTTCACCCTAAACAATTCTATTGTAAACTAAATGCATTTAAACCTTTTATACGTTAAGATTTTAATTTTCTAATATAAATATAATATCTTTCCAATGATATCTGCTGTGATTTATTTGTTAGAATATTTCCTAATTGTGGACAAATATTAATTTTATTTTTGTTTAATAAAATTGGATAAATGCATAATCTAATAAAATATCATGCTGGACATAATGTGATCATTCTAGGATGGCTTGTTACGCTTCATTTTGATAATCTGGATTGACGATAAATGTGGGCTTGGGTATGTAATAGGTTTCAGGATTTATTTAACCTTTAATAGGAGGACCCAATAAACTAATATTAAAATTGGTTAGGTCTTCTTTCCAAACGCATGAGAACAATTTAACCTATTGGTAAGTCATCATGCAGAAAGCGTTATTGGAAAGGAAGACATGTCACTCTGTTGCTTCTATCAAGATTTCAAGAATGACAATCCTGACATAAACATGTTTGTTTATGATCCTTAATTGTTAATTTTAGTATTTTATAACTTGTGCGTTGATCTTGGGATTCTAAAATTGATTGATTGATTATAGTTCATAATTGAATTTGTGATTTTCATTTTGGAAATTTATCTTACAGTATTTTGATAATAATTTAGCCTTTTAAGATACATAAATTTTAACAAAACGTAATATTTTATAGAGTAATGCTATTTTTACAATTGAGTCATATAACCAGACAAAAAATAAATTATAGAATATTTATTTTACATAAATTTTATATAATTTTTGTTTGGTTGTATGACTTAATAGTAAGCAAATCATTATTGTATTTTGAACTTTTGAACTTTGGCTTTTGTTTTATTATACTGGTTAAATTTCAAGCATAAAAAAGGGGCCTTCCCTAGTCATTTTTATTAATTTCTAATAAAGTACCTAACGAAATAAAGAAATAATATCGAAGCTATACTTTCCAAAATTATATGAAAGATAGAGTAGATAAAAAATAATTAATACCAAAATAATTTGAATGAACAGCGATATTAAGGTTTAATGTGTTGAAACAAGAAGAGATCCACGTTGCATGATTGGCATCCAGAAACACAAAGAAGGCTAATTTATGGTATAATTTACAGTAAAGACAAAAATATACCTGAAACTGCATAATTTGCATTTAAAGATCCCCAAAATATAGGGTGAACAAATAAATATAGAAGTCGCCAACCCAACAACTTGGGCAGCTTTTATTATGTCTATGCTTCAATCTTCATTATGTCAGTGTCTCTTCCCATTTTCATGAAGATTAAAGTTGTACTCATGGTGATTGGTGAGTGCTCAGTACTAACAAATTTCTTGCACATATTAATTTGGGATTTTAATTTACAATCCCACACCCACAGTCTTCAAATAGGAGTGTCAATATTAATACAAATATTTTAATTTGGGTCCTCTTATGCTTGATATAAAAAATTAATTTTTATGTAAAATTCGTATACTACATCAAACATTTTTACTATTAAGTAAACTATTTGAATTAAGATTTATTGTAAGTATGGTAAAAAATGGTGTGCAGTATATATTATATTGTATAATCACACAATCTTTTAATATTTTGAAACTAGCATATGCTTCTTCTTCTTCTCCTTCTTCTTTATTTATTTATTTATTTATTTATAGTGTGGAAAGAATATTATGAACACCTATTCGAACTTTGATTAACATTTTACCATTTTAGAAACACGGTAATGAGCCACCAAACATTAGAATATGATAATTAAGCAATTAATCAAAACTAAAAATTGAAAAAAAAAATTCCAAATATAAATTTTAAATCCCACCTTTTACTTTTATTCAGCCATTCATTGCTAGTATCAATATAATTTTTTTTACATTCGATCATGTTTTTTCTGCTGCATTCTTCTACAATGGGTTCTTGTGCTAGATTCACCTGTTTATTGTTCATTTTTAAAATAAAATAAAATTATGTCCTTCCTAAATAAACCAAAATTAATTGTGTTAGTTAATTTCTTACAATTAACAATAAACATTGCAACCTATTGTATTGTAAAGGCTTTAAAAAAATAAACTAAGTAATAAATATAAGTTTAATTTTCATTTTAAATATTTATTTGTATATATATATTTACAATTTTTATCTTTTTATAACAATTTACAATTTTTAAAGTAAGTATTTTAATTATTCAAATAAGCATCTAACTAAAAACATGAATTATTTTAATATTACATTTTATCATAACTTGTAAATTAATAATGTAACTTGTGTTTTGTTATGTTTATAAAGAGTAAATGACTTTTTCCCACCCAAGGTTTGCCTTAATGACACTTTACCACTCAAAAAGTTTCAAAATCCCAATTACCACCCAAAGTTTGTATTCCGTTTACCACCTAAAATACACTTTCCGATTTACAAGATATTGGCGGCAAACGAAGAGCAAACTCAATCCAGAATATTGGGGTTTTTGAAGAGGAGATGTCGGTGAGTCTTTTGGTAGAAATATGTTGAATTTTGGTGGTTGGAATTAGTCGGAATCTGACCTGGGAGGGGCGATTACACATTCCACAAATTGCTTGATTATCGGTGATTGAAAAGGTCAGTGGAAACAAGGTTTGAGGGGTTTTGGTGAGTGATGCTTGAAGAAAAGAATGATGGTAGTATGGACTTGCAATGATATCGGAATTGGTTGACGATTGGCGAAGTTGGTGGGAGGGTACTCATCGGCAAATTCCACTTGAATTTAGCTTTACATCTCAACATTATTTAGATGCCAAATGGCTACATTCAATGACTAAGCTAATTTTAGTGATTGAAACTTTCTTTGACAATGTTTCATTAACTAAGTAGCAAAGAGTATGATATAGTCTCAAAATTTATTGCACAACTAAATATTGAGTTTTAGGGTGTGTTTTTTTTATGATTTTTGTGTTTCTGTTTTCTATATTTTTGAGGATATTGAAAATGATCGGAAAATAGAAAAAAAATTAAAATTCAATATGTTTGTTCGAAAACATAAATCTTTTAAATAAACTGTTGATGCTTGATTTTGGACACCAACGACTCGCACGTGCAAAGTGCTAAGAGAGTCTTAGAAATTACACGTGATGAATCCATGCGATTTGAATATGGTGCTGAGAATATATATGTTGCAGAAACATAAATAGAAGATTGGCAAGTTAGGTTTTTTAAGTGGTTCGGATACTTAAAGCAAATCATACATCCACTGTTATTGTATTATTCTCTGTCTATTTCTATGATATTGCCTGTAAGGCATACAAAGATGGAGAAAAGCTTTGTTTACAAAGAGAAATAATGAAGCTCAAATCTATATCTAGCTCTCATCTGTCGAACCCCCCTTTTTCGTGAAGAGAAATGTCAATTTATACACCTCTAAGGTCAATGTAATGAGTGTTTTGCAAGTTGTCTTGACACATGGACAGCTCTCATCCGTTCTTCTCTTAAAATGAGATAAGGTTGGTATAAGATATCTTTGAGGCGGTATGGGCTAGACAGGAAGTACAATTTGTCTTTTAGGCACTTATTGAGCTGATATTAGCATGACTTTTTAGGCATAACAGAACCCCCCCCCCCCCCCTATATTTTTGGAGTGCGTAATCGCGTTTCAAAAACTCAGGTCTTTGATCTAAATGGTTGTCGCACTGCAGGCTGCAGTCTCGAACTGAAGAGCACGAACTATGTCTGGCGCGATGGGGTGCTGAGAGCTAGGACTATGATCTGAAAGCTTAGAGCGATCCAAAGCTGAGCGCGATCTGATAACTAACATGAAATGTCCAATAGATGAATTCCTAAAGGGACCTAGCGTCAAAAGCCCAAACGCACGGCTTAGAGGCCTTAAACGGATAAGTCAACTTAAAACAACCATAACTTTTGATCCGGGAGGAGTTTTAGAACCCGTAAGATATCCATGGAAAGCTTGTTCCGAGCTCTACGTCACGGCAATAGGGGAACTTGATTAGGGCCATTTTCGAGGCCAAAATCCAATGTTTCGGGGTTGTTTCGGGGCTTCTACTCGTTTTTTTCTAACGCTACAACTGGTCGCGATCTGAGAACCGAGAACTGATCACGATTTGAGAGTTGAGAACATGACTTGAAGCTGTTCACAATATCAGAGCTAAGAGTTGATCAGAAAGCACGGAAGGATTCGATCAGAAAGCACGAAGCTTGATCTGAGAACATAAGGAGTTTGATCAGAAAGCACGAAGCTTGATCTGAGAACTCGAGATTGACGATCTGAGCGTGAGATTAGCAATCCAGCCACGCAGTCGGAGAACTCTGATGCGTGTGATTAGTGATCCGGCCACAAGATCTGAGAACTCTAATGCGTGCGATCAGCGATCCGGCCATGCGGTCGGGGAATTCTGACACGTGCGATCTGCGATCTAGCCATGCGATCTGAGAACTCTGACGCGTACAATCTTCGATCTGGCCACTCGGTCGGAGAGATAAAGATCAACGATCTGAAGCTGAAGATCAAGATGATCTGAGCGTGCGATCAGCAATTCGGCCATGTGATCTGAGAACTCTGATGCGTGTGATCAGCGATCCGGCCACGCGATCGAAGAACTCTTATGCATGCGATCTGTAGTCTGGCCACACGGTCGGAGAACTCTGATGCGTGCAATCAGCGATCTAGCCACGCGATCAGAGAACTCTGACTCATGCGATCAGCGATCCGGCCACGCAATCAGAGAACTCTAACACGTGCAATCTGCGATCCGGCCACGCAGTCGGAGAACTCTGACGTGTGCGATCTGCGATCCAGTCATGCGATCTAAGAACTCTGACGCGTGCGATCTGCTATCTAGCCACGCGATCGGAGAACTCTGACGCATGCAATATGCTAAGGTCAATGTAATGAGTGTTTTGTAAGTTGCCTTGACACATAGACAACTCTCATTCGTTCTTCTCTTAAAATGAGATAGAGTTGGTACAAGATATCTTTGAGACGGTATGAGCTTAACAAAAAGTATAATTTGTCTTTTAGGCACTTAATGATCTGACATCAACATGATTTTTTCGACATAACATAAACAATTAATTAAATACATTTTTAAATAAAATTATATGAAAGTGGATTTTTATTTAATTAGAATAAAGAGCTGAATCAATATATAGTATCAATTATATGATTAAATCAAATTTGAAATCGAAAATTTAAGAAGTAAGAAGAGAGAGAAAAAATGAGATTTGTTTTAAATCTACTTTATTATGGTTACCGTTAACAAAATGACAAAATTTATTCGAATGGTTTTTGTCTTTTTCTTCCAATTCTGTATCTTTCCTGTACTTGTTTTAAAATTGTTTTGAGTTTAAAAAAGTTAAAAACTGTAAACGAACATATTTCCATAAACCCCAATGAAGCAAAAACGAAACATAAACAAATAACCCTTTAGTAACTAGTTTTTTAGTTGCAAAACTAAAGTTTTCTTGGGGATAATGTATTGAACTAGAATAATTTCTTAGGATTTGACTGAGTCGGATTAGGTTGGATTAAAATGGATTGAACTAAATTATTTAAAGAGTAAACGACATATTCCCACCCAAGGTTTGACGAAATCCCAAGTTAGTACCACTGGTTTCATTTATTCCAGATTCCCACCTTTAAAGTAACAGTGTTTAGACCTGGCAAAACGGGTATGGACCCGCGGGTCGGTCCGTACCCGGGTAAAAAATATAGGGTATGGGTTCAATAAATTAAACCCATTTTTTTGTGACCCGTACCCGTACCCGGTCCAATAAATTACGGGTCATACGGGTGAACCCGTGGGCACCCGCGGGCACCCGTATAAGCCAAGGCTTCTGTTCTGTTTTGAACTGAATGAATCCCTAAAAGTTTTTAATTTTTTATCACAGACTTCACGCCTCTCTCTCACGCCTGACGCCTCCCTCTCACAGAGTCACATTCATCACGAATCCCTCTCACAAAGTCACAGTTCACACTCACGCAGTCACGCCTCCCTCTCACGTCTCCCTCTCACGCATCTCATCAGTCATCAGACTCATCACGAATCACGGTCACGCCTCCTCTACGTCTCACTCTCATCTAAACATCTATCTCAGTCTCTCAGTTCAGATCGCGGCCGCACGTCACTTCGTCATCAGTCTCTCATCAGGTCGCCTCATCAGTCTTCTTCGATTAATATTCGTCACTTCGTCACTTCGGTACGACGAATAGAGGCTCAGAGAGAGATCAGAAGCGAAGTTCGGCAAAAACAGGTTTCTTCAAAAACAAATCCTTTTCGATTATTTTTTTATTTTTTTATTTTTGAGAAGCGAATGAATTTTTACTCGAATGAAGTTTTTAGGAAGAATTGTGAGTTTCTTTCATAGTTGCTTATGTTTGGTTGGTACAGTTTGATGGACCCTTATGGTTGGAAAATTGACAATAGGTCCCTTTGTGAGAGAGGTTTATGGTTAATTTGATGAGATTTAAAGAGGTTGGGGTGTCTTAGGGGAATTTATGATGATTATCATAGTTTAGAGAAGTTTTTGAGGGTTTGGAAACCAATGGGATCTTTTTAAATTCGTACTTTAGTGATAATGAATTTTTTTGGAATGAATTTTGCTTGGTTTCTTTTTTGTGGTTGGTATAGTTTTATGTTTCAGTTTGTGCTGGTTTTAAATTTTGTTGTTTGGTTACTTAGAAAGTGGAGGAAAGTTATGGAATGAATTGGAAAGAGTAGAATAGCAATGGATCTTGTTTATGTGTCTCTTTATGGGTTTGTGATGATTGAAATGAACAGAAAAAAAAAAAAAAAGACACTAATCGAAAGTGAGCGAAATTCTTGAGCAGATGAACTTTAATTGTAGTTTGTGATTAAGATGATCATTTATAGGTCCTTGGAGCGCAGACTTGTTGGTGCTTGGAAAATGTGGAACGTGAAACACAATGAAGTTGTAGATACCAATGTGTTCTGCTGATATTTTGAATAGAATTGCAAACCATTCAGCAGAAGGGTTGTGTTAGGCTTAGTTTAGTTAGTGCTGGTTTTAGTTATCTTTAGTTCATAATGGTGAAAAATCTGGGATTTCAAGTTCATGTTATCAGTAATTAGGTGGACTATTTATAATTTAACATTAATCAATCTATAAATAACTCACTTATAATTGCTACATAGATCATTATGAAATAGACCAATTGTAACATGTTAACATAATTTCGTATTTTTATTATTTACATTTAGTAATATTTGTAGTTGATCATTGTTTTGTAGATGATGAGGTGAAAGATGATTCGGATGATGATTGATGTGCCATGACTGATCTCGAGACCGTGGAATCAGAGACTCTATCACGCCACTGTGGAATAAACATTTTCTTTCTAAGAATGTTTTTTGTTGAATATGGATTATGTATTTGTTTATTTTAATTGGTATTTATAGTTTATTGACTTATTTGGTTTGTTTATGGGTAATTGTGTATTAGTGATTTTGTATTTGTTTGTTTGGTTGGTATTTGTATTTGTATATATGTTATGTTTGTTTATGTGTTATTTGTTTATTTTGGTTCATATTTGTTTATATTCTTAATTGAATTGAATTTAGAGTAGTTGATTTAGGGGGTGTAAATGTAAAAAATTAAAACTGCAGGAATTTTGGGGGTGTAATTGTCATAATTGAAAACTTTTAGGGTTGAAACTTTTAAAACTTAAATCTGGAGAGAGAAAAAACGGGTCCACCCGTACCCGTATAGGGTAGGGCACGGGTCCAAAATATTGGACCCGTATATATCGACCTGTATAAGGCCCGTACCCGTTTTACCCGTATCCGTTTTACCCGGCCCACCCACCCGTTTTGCCAGGTCTAACAGTGTTATGAAATTTTAGAGTTTAGAGGGTACAATTACCATAATGCCCTTAACCCTAAATTAATTAAAATTATGTTTTAACCCCTAAAATAGTAGAATTACAAAACTTACCATTTTATTTTCAAATTATATCAAAAACACCCTCGGTCACTATACACCCTCACCGGAAACAGCCCGATCTGGGCTGTTTTCGACGACGTCGAACCCCCTGGTCACCTCCATCACCTTCCCCATAGTCCGTCGTCCAAAACCCCTCTGGTTCCCAACTCATTTGCCCCTCCAATCGCCGACACCATTAGGCTTAGGGTTTCGGTGTTCTTCATCGGATTCTGGTCGATTCCGACGGTGAAAATCCAATTGGACACCACCAATGCAACCACCGTCTCCAAATCTATAAAACCCCTATGTCCCCAGCAACCGTTTCGTCGTCATTCGCAGGCCGAGAGTTCGTGTTCATCGGCCGTTTTTTGTTGCCGTGGCCGGAGATTGGCGAGTGATGAGGGGTTGTTAATGGTATGGTTTTGTAGAGGGGAGGATGGGGGTTCAAATGGTGGTGACTAGGGTGATTTTGGGTGGAAGAATCGCCGGAAAAGAGCGAAAAACGTCGGGAACGACGGCTGCTAACGTGCGCCGGAGGACTGTTAGAGGCGGTGGTCTGCTAACGTGCGTTGTACATGTAAAATGACCAATTTACCCCTTTACCGTTACATCAAACGTTTTTCCCTCACTTTAAGGGTGGGAATCTGGAATAAATAAAACCAGTGGTACTAACTTGGGATTTCGTCAAACCTTGGGTGGGAACATGTCGTTTACTCTTATTTAAAAGATTATACTATGTTTGGTACAATGTAGTATAAAACAAGATTATATATAAAATTGTTAAACTCAAATTTGACTAATTAATTTTTTTATTATTATTATAATACTTATGTTTCTTTTACTCGTATCTAATAGAATTTCTTTATGTAAAACATGTTTGGTTTAGATAAAGAGAATCATACAATTTTACCAAAGCATGTATCAAATTATGTAGTTTAATTTCTTTTTCTTTTTTTGTATTAATAATTTTTAATATATCTAAATTTTTACTAAATTATTTAATTAAAGATTCATTACTTATATGTGGGAAACTTTGAGTAAACCCCTATGTGTTTCATGATTTTAGTGAGCCCCAGCTAGTTTCACAAATAGGACCCTAGCCCCTATTTCATGCAAGTTTGTTAGGGAAAATCCATTAATCATTTGCCCCTTTTCAACCCCAACGAACCCCAAATAGTTAGAAAAATGACACTTTGGCCCTTGTTCAACCTAAACACCAAACTTTTATGGCATAGCCATTGTTGTCTTCATTGCCAGCGACTCTCTCAACCTTAAAGCAGTCGCTAGAGGCCTTGAGGGCCTTGCGGAAGCAGTCGGAGGCCACCAAAAGCCTTGCAGCTACCACAAAGGGCTTGAAGCTGGCATGGAAAGAGGTCATTATCTTGCCTCTCAACACCGGTAAAGGTCAACGAAAGGCCCAAGAGTTTTAGAATAGAATAATAAGATTCGTTAGCAATTAGCAGTGTCAATGACAAACACATTTATATTTCCAAAATTTAGAAAGAAAAAAAATTGGGTTTGTAGTAATTTTCATTTAAGAATCAGTGATTAATAATCAAATTAGATAGATTCATTACTTCTAACAAAGGACTTTTTCATTATCTCAAAAAAGAATATTACTTGATCACATATTAGAGTGGTGCTATTTAAGCCTCACTAATTTTCTTTCTAAGCCCCAATAATATTTTTTTAGAAAAATATAATTTTTTTTTTTAAGTAGTAATTACCATAAGTGTGTGTTTTTTTTTTTCTTTTAGTACACCCCTAAAATTAAAAAAAAAAAAAAAAAACTCTATCTTTCCAAACCCTAAATCCTCTCTCCTTTTTTTTTTTTTTTTTTTTTTTTTTTTTTTTTTTTTTTTTTTTTTTTTTCTAAAACATAGTTTGAAATTATAAAGAGGAGAAGATGGAATCAAACAATGAAAATAATACAGTGGAAATGTGTCTTATATTAGGGTTGCTTTAGAAATTCAATTTAAAACATCAAACTTTCTATATTTTTCTTACGTACGAGAACAATGAAAACAAGAAAGAAGAAAAAATATTTATCTAAAACTTCTCCATTGCCGATCGATGTCTGGTCACCGTCTTTATTTTTTAGTTCTCTTAGAAGTTGAAGTTAATTGGAATAAGATACTGATGTAAGAAATTGAAGAGAAAACAAACTGTTAATGATATTGAACGGAATAGATTATGTACAATGCAAGATTAGATTTTACCAAAAAAAAAAAAAAAAAAAAAAAGGATACTTAGATTTAAAGTAGATGAAAAACGGAGATGATGAGGTTACCAAGATATTAAGAAGAAAAGACGATATTAAAGAAGGATAATTTTGTAATTAAATAAAGAGTAGACGACTTTTTCTCACCCAAGGTTTGCCTTAATAACACTTTTCCACCTAAAGTTTATATTTCGTTAATACTCAAAATACACTTCACTTTCTTAAATGACATTAAGCGAGTTATCAAAAGCCAAGGTAAAAAAAGTTTCGTAGAGTAGAGGTCGATGAATCGAATAGTGGTAACTAATTGAATATTCGCTGTTAGAAACGGTTGAAAATCAACTAAGAACATAAAAGTTTAGCTTTGCGATAACCAATAATCAACAAAAAATTAAGTGTCGGAGTTAGAGAGACTTTGTAAAGAGGGGACCAGATATTCAAGGTGTGGTGACGAAAAGAACTTCCGCCATCAAAATCAGTTGGAATTGACTTTGAATAATAACGAAATATTAACTTTAGATCGAAAATGGTATTTTAAAATTTTTTGGATACGAAAGTGTCATGAAGCAAACCTTGGGGGGGGAAAAGTCATTTACTCTTAAATAAAATATATTTGTAAATTAAAAATTAAAAATTAAAAATAATTTATTATTATTAGGGTTTAGAAAGAGATTGAGACTCTAATTTGTATCTTAATTAATATCAGATTGAAAAATGAGTTAAAAGCTGTGAAAGAACCAGAGTTGCAGATAGCCCATTATATAAAAGAACAAGTGTGAGAAGGGAACAGTGTTATGAAAGGCCCATTAGATATCTAGTCGCATCAATAATAATTTGTGGGCAGCCCATTATGTTTCTTGAAGAGGTCCACAATTGCATCACACCATCACCATCATGTAGTATTCATCTACAAACAACAATGCTTAGTCCAAGGAACCATTATATTTGTATCCACATGAAGAGCATATAATAAGAAGAAACAAACACTAAATATTTGGTCAAAAAAATGTACATGAACCAACAAAATTCTTACAATTTGCAAGTAAACACCAAATTTTGCTAAACATTGACAACTTCTCCATCTTAATTAGTTTCTTAAGCTTCAAGATAAATTTACAAATGAAACAACACATTGCCTTTGACCTCCAAATATCGGACCTTAAAAGAATTATCAAGAAAAAATGAATGCCTAAACTAATGATTAAGTACAAAATCTCATAAAAACTAATTTTCTGCTAAAAAAATTCTGCAACTAGATGCAATCTGACCTCTGATATGAAAACTAGCACCTGGGACAAAAGATGAACAACTAATTCGGGAAGAGTGACTAAGGATTTGTCGAATTGGTTACCTACCTATATGTAACATGTAAATCCACTCTTTAGGGATGAAAGCAACTCAATTCTGCGGAAAACTTGATCGTCTCAAATGGAAGGAAATGAAATCACCCTATCTTTGTTGCACATTCTTGACCTCTTCGTATATGGAATTAAAAAGAACTGTGGGAATGTACCTCTCACCAAAGCTTGGAAATATAACCTTCAGTATTAACAACCATAAAACAGACAAGTTAGAAACTGCAATAATGTTTAGTACAATGTCCTGATAAGAAAGGGTCAAGTTTGGAACTTGCAATAAGAAGACAAGAGTAGTATTCTTAGGTACAATTCCCTACAATTCAAAGAGCAGAAAATGGTTATCATCAGTATCTTGTTCATAAAGATTCCCACAGAAGAACTTAAATTTTTGTTTAGTGTCTAGATATTTACACAATGCAGAAACAATAGGTCATCCATGTCTAACAGGTTTTATGTAAAACTGAATCACACCAAATCTTCATTAAAGATTGTGGATTTTAAATTTATTGACTAGCCCTAAATTACTCGTGAAACGGAATGACTGTTACTGTGTAGCATGACTGAATTGAAAAGTCAAGTAAAATGAATTGTCCATTTCTAAAACTGATTAATAAGTCGTTGTAGCACTCATTTGAAATATCATTCATTTACTTTTTCAGCTTCCGTGATTCCATCTTAGTCTGTATTTCCAATCATTATACCAGAAACCTGATCACTAGATTCCAAGTATGAGACATCAAAAACAGTCCAATATATTTTCACAAGAAGTTTCCCATAAGTTGGTTATGTTGCCAGTCAATCGTATTAAATATAACTGGGAACTTTAAAATAAGATTCCTCACCGAAATAAGTTTTCCAGCATTCTCAGGTCTTCTTGCTAAGCTGATTGCTGCAGCTGCAGCAGCTCCCGATGAAATTCCAACCTAAATACAAAGAGTGGACACTAAATTAGAGAAACTACCTCAAAAAAGGTTTCTTCCATCAAGTAACACAGCTATATCTAGAAATTGTCAAAATGGAAATGGAGTTGCTTTCATCCAAGATAATAATAGTTTTACAAAAGACAACTTCCTAGCTGAAGCTTTGATATTGAATTCCTAATGATAATGATAGACAAATAGGGGAAAGACAATAGAACTTTTGATTTCTATGTTGAAAATTATTTGTAAATTACCAGCAAACCTTCCTCACGTGCTAATCTCCTCGCCAGTTCAACAGCTTCTTCATTGGTAACCTGCAAATTTTATGACAGCCAATTTGATATTACAAGTTTGTCAAATCACAAGATCACGCAAAAAGTCATTAGAAACCTAGGAAGCAAAGTTTTACCAAATGCATTACTCTTCGAGCCTATTAAATAATAAAAGTTCATAGAGATCACAAGAAGCACACAAAAAGTTATTAGAGGAAGCAAATTTTGACCAAATGCCCATCCGAGAGAATTACTTATTCAAAAAATTAGCCCAAAATAGGATTCGACAATCAGGTAAAGGGAAACTAAATGGATCATTAACCTAGGAGCTGGAAACAGAACCACAAAAAACTGGAATTCATTTGGATATTGCAAAATTATCAATTTTCAGAAAAATACAGAACAATAGGAAATGAAAAAGAGCAAGATAGAACAGATTTGATACTCTAGTTTGGGAATACTATATAAATCACCCAATTGGAAATAATAAACCGTGGAATACACATTCTCATGCAATTTATGCATATGATAAGGAGATTTATGCTAATAAGCGGCTTGAAAGTAATAAACTGTATTTTGTGGAATAAAAAATTATTCAACTATTTATCTACACCCGGAAATTTATATATATATAACCTTACTATAGAGAAAAACCCATCAAGTAATATAGGAACCAGAGTTTCCAACTTATATGACAGATCTGTCTCCGATGAATCCCACTAGAGGTAAATTGGCCAATTACAGCAAAATTGACTCAAACACTTGGGCGGTTTACATTTAACAACTCAAAAGAGACTTACAAGAGAGAATAATTAAAATCACAATCTGAACTGCAGATATCTGATGCAAGCTAAACAATGCATATGAAACAGTTTTACGGGGAATAAAAGAGAGTTGGAACCTTAAAAGATTAACAAATCAAACAATTCTAAAATACTAGTAATTTTTGGAAAGAAATGGAAATGGAAGATAAGGTGAAATTTTCTTTACCTTGATAACCTCATCAAGCAGTTTAACATCCAAGATGCTTGGCACATAACCTGCATCAAAATGCTACAAACTCTAAGCAGATGTTATTGGAGCCAAGAAATTTCTTCAAGCAGAGTCAACATGAAAAAATTAAAGTAACCAAAATTAAATTGCTTTCACCTGGGTTTTCTCCAGATATCACACTCCTTTCTGCAGGTTCAACACCAACTACCTAAGTAAACAAAAGAAGACAAATTAGGAACTTAGCTGCTGTCGTCCAGAAAGGTTGACAATATTGATACAACACTGCAATGCAATCCAAAGATTGGCACACAGCACCATTGGTGGAGCTGAAGATAGACGAGTGCCCCAAAAATTTTCAGCAAAATGTCTACGTCATGTGTATAAGGTTTCAAAGTTACAAAAGAGAAATCATCCCTTCTCTTCCCTTTCGCTCCTTGTTCAACAAAAGTTTTAGTTCTCATTTGAGTAATGCTACACATCCCAAAATATATCCCCAAATTCACATCACTAGTGATGTGTCATCTTATTTGGCATTGCTATATCATTTACCAAATCACCATTCATTTAAATTTTAACACCACATAGGATTACACATCACTTGGGATAAGAATTTTGGGATGTGTAAAGCATTATTGTTCTAATTTCGCTTTTCTGAAATCTCAATCTCTTTGACTTAGTATAAACTAGTGTACAGATCTTAAGATTTAATTATACCTTAAAATGTCATCTTATTGTATCTAGAAGTATACATGTTGAGGTAGATTATTTGGTACAAGTAAAAAGTAAAATTTAATATTGTATACAAAGAAATAAAAGTATTATTGGATAAGATTTATACGAAATTATCATGATAATGCTTTCAAAATACAAAACACATTACTAACAGTATAAATAACTATTTAAATGAATATTAACATCTAAATTTTTATTAATTATTGTTTTAAAAAATAAATAAATTTTATTGTTGTTTGCATTTGCCACACCTATCTCAAATTCCTTGTTACGTCCATGAGCATAATGTCTTTAATGCCTGAACCCCACACATCCCTTTAGGGGCATGGAGTTAAAACAACTGAAATTTTAACTTAAAACTAATATATCATAATGTAACATATGCTGTCAATAACTTCGTAGGTTAGATAACAATTTTTTTCACTTACACTAGAAATAATATGTTCCACCTCATGGGAAAAGTGGCATACCAACTTTTCTACCCATTTTTGCTTACACGAGAAATCTAGGAATCTAAGCTCTAGGTAACATAACATAAATACACGAAAATTTTTGCAAAACTTAACA
Organism: Pistacia vera; assembly: GCF_008641045.1. Classification (NCBI taxonomy): domain Eukaryota; kingdom Viridiplantae; phylum Streptophyta; class Magnoliopsida; order Sapindales; family Anacardiaceae; genus Pistacia; species Pistacia vera. The sequence continues at coordinate 493,811 of NW_022196431.1, forward strand.
TCTTGAAATGATTTGTTCAAGTTCTTCATCAAAATAAGATCTTTACCTTGATTTCTTTGTTCATCATTTTCAAGAATTTCCCAGTCCCAGTTACAGTACCACCAGTTCCAATTCCAGCAACAAATATGTCAACACAACCCAAAGTATCCTCCCATATTTCCGGTCCTGTAGTATCAAAATGGATCTGTATTCGTGGAATAAATATTAATAAATAATATTTTTAAGCATACAACCAACAGCCTTTATAAAATAAGATGTAGCATGACACAAAATGTAACCTTTACGTTAGCCATATTATCAAACTGCTGAAACATGAAGGCATTTGGTGTCCTCAGAACAATTTCTTCAGCTTTATCAACTGCTCCTTTCAGACCTTTCTCTGGGTCAGTCAGAACAATTTCTGCCCCAAATGCACGTAAAAGTATCCTTCTTTCAATGTTTATGGATGCAGGCATGGTGACTATAAGTTTGTATCTCCTGGCTGCTGCAACAAAAGCGATACCAAGTCCTGTATTCCCAGTAGTTGGTTCAACTAATACAGTCTGCAAACAAGGCACAACAGACATCATATATTACATAACTAAATTAAATATAGAATTCACAAAATAACAACACATTATCCAAAGAACTATTCTAAGAAGAATCAGATATTTAAGAGATATAAAGAGCATTTTCCTGACATAACTGTATGAAAACTTAGTGGCTAACCTTCCCCGGAGAAATCGCTCCACTTTCTTCAGCCTCAGATATCATACTATAACCAATTCTGGGTAGTTAAAAATTGATATACCATTAGTCACTTATAACATATCACTCAAAAAGCAGGACAGAAAATAAGTCGAAGCTTACAAAAAAACCAAGATGCTCCAGTCCTATTAATAAAGCCCGAATCATGTATCACAAAGGGCATTTACCATCATAAACTAATAAATACATGCTCCCTTTCCCAAAAGATAAAAAAAAGAGCAAAGATTGATAATGGGTTAAAGTTGATGAGAAATTCTACTTCTATCTATAGCAAAATGTAGGATGTTACCTATCCTTGACACTACGGCAAGGTTCCATAGATTCAAGTTTAGCGGCAACATTTGCGACACAACCCTCCGTAACTCTGTTGAGATATACCATTGGTGTTCTCCCAATCAACTAAATATCAATGTGTCACAACTGCTCAAATCAGTAAAGATTTCGAAATATAAGGATTGTTATTAAGAACTAAAGAAAAGTTACAAATAGAACACAATGACTTCCATCCAAATACAGCTGGCCTAAAATCAATACTGTAATTGGTGAATGTAATTCTCTTCTCCTCCCTACTCCCATAAAAGTGCTTTTACAAAAACATAAAAAAGCACTCTTTAAAAAACACACCCAAGTGCTTTTTTTATTGCATTATTAAAACTGGAAAATAAATACAAAAGCACTTTTTGGTAGGAAAGCACTTTTGGATATTTGAAAGCACTTCATAGAAAAACACTTCTCCTACAGGCATTCCTTTCTTTTATGCCTAAAGATGCTTTTATCTATCTACAGAATTAAAATAATAATAATAATAATAATAATAATAAAAGGAAGAAAAAAAAACGTTTGGGTATTTCAAAGTAATTTCAAAAAAACATTTTCCAGAAATCATCTATCAGTTCCTTCTCCAAATGCTGTTAATCAAGTCATCCAATTTCGCAAACATCACATAATCAATACAAAAACGCTTTGGGTACTCAAAAGCGCTTTGAAAAGCACTCCAAAACCACACCGTCAAATTACGAAACACACTATCAATCAATAAATTACGTCGGGTAAATGCGTAAAAGAAGAACCTGGGTTACGTCCTCCGCTATGTTGACACCATGGTGATATTCTTCCTGTTCTTGGATTTGTGTTGTTGTTGCCGTATAAAGCGAAGAAGAAGAAGCGGCTTTGGCCGAGACAGCCAAGGATGAAGCTCTTCTTCTAATGGAAAATGCGACATTAATAGATAAAGAGTTTGAAGCTCTGAAGGATGCAGAACGGTGAAGTTTCTGGGAAGTTATAATCAGGGGATGAGGAAGATGAAGAGTAGATAAAGTCATTTGATGAAGAGAGGTTTTTGGGAGGTTTTAGATAACATATGGAAGAAGCTGTAGCATGTTATATAGAAGGGATGAAATTGGTATTTCTTGAAAGTTTATGGGCTCAGTTAATGAGTTTATTGAAATATTGATAGAGAAAAGACAAAAATGTAAGGATTAATTTCTAAATCCCTATACAATTTTCTAAAAATACAAAAGCACCCCATCATTTCTAGGTAATTAAAAATCCCCTCATGTAAAATTATAAATAAATGGGCAATTATCACAAAACTACTCAGAGTTTTGCAAAATTTGGTACCTGCCAGATTTGGGGCTTTTCTCACACCGCACCTCATACTATTCCAAAAATATGTACAAACCACCCTTTATCCTAACTCCATACAAATGAAGCAACAACGTTTGGTAACAATTTAATTTCATATTCCCACTACACTCACAATGTAATAGTACATCCCCACTGTATTAGCTACCATTATCGCAATCAAACTCACCCACTACGTCATTATTGTTAGTTGTTACGAAATTTCACAACAATTAGAGATATCTAATTGACCTTGACAGAATTGGGTAGAATGGTGCATAATTATGAATAATCAACAAATGAAAATGAAACTAACGAAATTAAAATGCAAAAAAGGTTTTTAAAGTGGTTTGGCGAGCTAAATTTCAAGTCTACAACTCTACATCCACTATTATCTTATTAATGTATTTGATTACAAGATTAAGCTCTCTCCCTCTCTCTCTCTCTCTCTATAAAATTGCTAACCCCTTTACAATTAGCTTGAAGGGGTTTATATACTACTAAGTTGATAACGGTTACAAGAGTGATTCTTGGGATTATGGCTTGTGTTTTGGAAAGTTAATCTTATAATTTTCTGTGTAGTGATCATGTCAAGATTGTAGGGAGTCAATCTCGTGATCTTCTCCTTAATTTTAGGGGATAATGCATGTCTAAGGAGATAAGGCTCATCTACGATTTGAAAGATAACTGTTGAGTAGCTAGCTTTACTACTGATTGTAGCTCACTTCTATCTAATCATCGTCTCACAAATTACTCTGAACTACAATTCGCTCCAAGCTAATGCTTGCTCAAGTTGTCTACACATTCTCACAAAATATTTGCCTCTAGTTTTTGGAGGTCGTATCAAGCTTAAAAAACTATGAGCTTTTCCGAACATGCTGTCGATGTGGGAGTTACTACTGGATTAAACTTACTTGTGAATCTGGTCTAACCAAATATATCCGACGTGTATGTGCAAGCTTGTACCTAGCACCCTTTTGACGACCAACCAATGCATTGGGATTAGCTTTCCGTGTGCATCCAGCACGCTCCATCCAATCTAGGTACCAAAAACTTGGAAAAGTTTTGTGCTACTGGCTTTCATTTGAAAAATGCTTCCAAGGTCACATCCATGCATTTAATGCGGCGTCCAATGAATACACATGTCGGTTATGTAATTAATGCGGCTGCAAGTGAGTGGACGTGCCAGTTGAAACGATTGACTACGGCGTTTTGTTTTTCGAAACAGCGGTTACAATTTTTAGCTTGATCAACGCTACATGGCACAAATGAGCGGCCAAGATCGTTGGCAAAAATGGGCGATCAAGATTACTTGAAAAAATGGACAGTCAAATATTGAATCCCGCCCAAGGTAACTTGCCATAAAATGAATCCACAACTCACTTCAAGCTATTGTAGCTCGCTTCCGTCGGATCCTCATCTCACAAATTACTTCGAGCTACATCTCACTCCAAGCTATTGCTTGCTCTCAGCTACAGCTCATTCCAAACTATTACTTGTTCCAAATTGTCTGTACTATTTTTAGTAGTTTGCATTATTTTTAGTATACTGCTTGTAAATTTACAACTTATTTTTTATCTATTCCTTGTGAGAGGAGGAAATAAAAGTTTGGAGTGTAAGGTTACTGAGATTGACCCTACTAAGTACTACGTGGTTGCCCTAGATATTGAGATCTTTTGTGAAGCGAAGCCAATTAGAAGGGAGGATGAGAATAGATTTGATAGAGAAATAGACAGTGTGATGCTAGATGAAGTCGAGTGTGTTGAGGTTCTACATATTCAAACAAAGAACAAGCAGCTTTTTAACGAAGTAATGTCCAAACAATTTTTTTTTTTTCAATTTTCTACTTTCTAAAAATTGTCTCATGTAAATTTTGTGAAATGGTCTGGTTCGTACTATGCAAGTTAGTTTGGAAACAAATAGACAATGTCGATTGAGTTGTTTCATTATATAATGAAAATTTATTTTAGAAATTAATTTATTGTGCATTATAAAAATTAATGTCTTCCTCGATCTTTCAAATGAGTAACAAGTCGTTTATGTTTTAATTGAAGAAGAAATCATTACTGCAATTAGATAAGAAGAGGAAGGAGATAATCTTGAGGATGATAGTATGGAAATACAAAAAGTTTCATGCCAACAAACTTTAAACATGCCTGAGAACCGAGAAATATTTTGGCTTTAACAAAAAAGTGTCCACGCTGGTGAGTTATTTTGTACCTACAAGTTCAAAGATGTGATAATAACTCTAAAGCATAAATTATTGTCCCAAACAATTTTAGATAAATATTTTATTTCATCTTAAACCTTTAATGTAATATAACATATATTTTTTGTAATATATAGTAAAACTTCTCTATAGTGATATTATGTATAGGAATAACCTTTATGTAATCATAAAAAAATTCAGTCCCAACTTGGGATAGTTATAAATAAGAATAAACTCCACATTGTAATAAGTTATCATTTTTTTAATCCATGTCTTAAGAAAGTTGCTTCCATATAGTAATAATTGTATGTATATTGCAAAAAAACATATGACATGTTACATTAAAGGTTTAAGATGAAATAAAATATTTACCTAAAGTTGTTTGAGACAATGATTTATGTTTTAGAGATGTTATCTCATCTTTTAACTTATAGGGTATCTAATAACTCGCTAGCATGAACGCCTTCTTGTTGAAATCAAAATATTTCTAACTTTTCAAGCATGTTTAGAGATTTTTGGCACGGAACATTTTGTATTTTCATACTATGATCAGGATTATTTCATTTCTCTTATTGTCTAATTGCAGCAATGACTATTAAAACAATGACTTGAAATCTTAATGCATACTACTAAAACGTGAATTATAAAATAAGAAATCAAAACAATAATTTTTGTAACTACACTTCCATTAAGTTGTAATCTTTTTATAGTAATAAATTAGTTTGATCCCACCATTATAACTGTAGAGAGGTTTTACTATACAGATAATTATTACTATGTGAAAGCAAGTTCCTTAAAATGAGACCTAGAAAAATTATAACTTATTACAATATGAAGTTTATTTTTATTTATAACTAGCCCAAGTTGAGACTATAATTTTTTTTTTTTTTAATCACCACTAGAATTTTTTATATGAAAGTTATTCATATATAAAGTATCATTATAGATATGTCTATCAATCATAGTTTGATAAATGTCATAGAATCCATTTCATATTTTCATCACAGTTAGAAACTGTCATGAAATGCAATTTTTCTAGTAGTTACTAGTGTATGATTAATGTTGGTATTCTTTTAAGTCAGTCCAAGTATGCTTTGGATTTATTAGCCAATATAATAGTGTCAGGACCTAACCCTAGTTCATTTTCTATGGCTATTGGTTCTTGACGAAATATGGAATGCAACATTATTATTATTATTGATTTCCCTTGATCTTTGCTAGCTGAGATTAAGGAGTGATTAAGACTTCAATCAATCACCTTAATTTATGTGATTGATTGAATTACAGGGATTTGTATTTATTTCTTTCCTATTCTACATTTACAGAACTTGTACAAATTAGCCATTGTACATGCTTACAATACAATTTATAAAGAAATATATAGAAATTCTTCTCTCTTATTTTATCTCTTTGGCATACTCTGGCAATATCATTCTTTTGAACTGCTCCTCTTTGCCTCTCTTTCTTGATTCCTTACATGGTATTAGAGCCAGGTTGCTAAAAGCTTCCGCTTACAATTCAGCCTAGCCTCTCATTCTGTTCCTGAAACTAGACAAATACTTAGTTAGAGCCAATCACCTTAGCCTCTCCTTTGTCCTTGAAAATAAATAACAAACACTTCATTAGAAATCCAGAATGGAAATCAACCCAACAAATACAGAAAACGTAAAAGGCCCAACCAATACAAACAACACACGCAACTTAAGCTCAAATACTCAATCCAAGCCTGCTACAACCCATACAACTCAAACTAGGCCTGACCCAGCCCTTTACCCATATGGAATGCCGGGTTAAAACCCGGATTCTTTTCCCCAATCGGGTTTAGATCCAAATATGAATCCCTACCCATACCCTTTTCGCATTGTGCCAGCCACCGGCAACAGTCACCCTAGACTATGTGACATGCTCTTCTTACTAGTCTCCGATGGACTAGAATTGGTCCTCATCAAACAAATCCTTACAGGTTTTGATAACTATGCCTTCTAATCTCGCTATTTTCGGTGAGCCCTCATCACCAAAGACAAAGACCTTTTCCTCGATGGAGCCTTCCAACTGCCACCACAACCACACCTTCAATGCCATTAAAGCCATGCAATATGCTAGTTCTATCATGGATTAGCAATTGCCTCTCAATAGAGGTGGCGGCGAGGCTCCCACCGATAAAAATGGCCGTCAAGATTTGGGCCAACATCAAGGAGATGTATAGGTAGCTGGATCTCGCTAAAACATTCACCCTCTGATAACGCCTCATTGAACTCAAACAGGGAAACACCTCGGTCACAACTTATTTCAATCAGGTCTTTGTCATTTGGAATGAGTTGGACGCCGTCGAGGAAACACTTGAAGGGCCGTCGGAAACACTCCACCAGTACCAGAGAATCGAGATCCGATAAATTGTCGCATTTCTTGCTTAGTTTGAATGAAGGTTTTTTATCTTTCAAGATGCAAATCGTGGCCACGTCCCCACCACCCTCTCTCTGCCGGAGTTTTCAACTGGCAGTGTAAGATGAGAGCCAACGCCAATTCAACTCCAATCGGCCATCAATAAATTCAATAGCCCTTGCAAAGTTGAGAGAAACTGGAAAGAGATTGTGGCTAGGGCAAAATGAAGGTGAAAAATCCTCAAATTTATATGAAGAGATGGAGGGCTCAGATTCACTTTCTCGATCTGATGGCCAGAAACTCATCGCGTTTTTAAACACATCTAATTGCTCAAATCGTGTAACGTCATGGAATGGGCCAAATAGGTCAACCTCTTAGTCAAATGGGTCAAACGGGTCTGGAAATTCAAGATCCAATAGAAACCAATTATATTGTGACTATTGCAAGAGAAGAAACCATGATCGGGAACATTGCTGGAGATTACATGGTCATCCTGATTCCAACACCAAGGACAAAAATGGTAATTCTTCTTCTTTCCAAGTTGATTCTCTTCCTTCTAGAAATCAGTTAGCACCCACTCTCAATTTGGAACAATATAATAAGTTGCTCCAACTGCTAAACAATATCCCGACTGCTCCCACAACATCTTACGCAGGTATTTCTTACTGCTTAAATTTAATTACAACTGATATCTGGATTATTGATTTAGGGGCTAGTAATCACATAATTTGTCACCAATTTTTTTTACCACCATTTCCACTATCTCATCTACTTCCGTTTATATGCCAAATGGGAATACAATACCAGCCGGGACCGTCCAATTATCTGCAACTTTATCCCTTAAAAATGTGCTATGTGTCCCTACTTTTCATTTTAACCTCATTCAGTACCCAAAATATGTGAAGACAATAGTTGCACTATGACATTTTGTCCTAACATATGTGAATTTCAGGACCCTTCGACTAGGAAACTGATGGGCTTGGGTAAAGTTAATAGAGGTCTATACTATTGGGCACCTACTGAGTCTTCTAAAGTTTTTCCTACTTGTATTATAACCAATAAAATTTCCAATTGTATTACAATGATTAATGAAAATTCTTTTACTCTTCATCAAAGATTAGGTCACAATGCAACTATCCCTCAACCTCAGTGTCTTATATGTCCATTAGCTAAACGAACCCGAATTACTTTTCCACATAGCACTTCCACTATGAACCAACCATTTGTCCTGATCCATCTTGATATTTGGGGCCCATATCACACCCCAAATCATGATGGATCTAGATTTTTCCTCACTATTGTTGATGATTTTTTCGGGGTACATGGACATTCCTTATGCAATCCAAAACCCAAACACTTACCCACATTAAAATTTTTTTATCCATATTCACCACCCAATTTCATACTTCCGTCCAGAGGGTTAGAACCAACAATGCTAGAGATTTTTTCAATCATAATTCTTCATCTCTTGTTTTATAACTTGGCGTACTACATGAAAACTCTTACACATATACTCCACAACAGAATGGGGTTGTCAAAAGAAAACACCGTCATCTGCTTGAAATAGCCCATGCCCTCAAACACCAAGCCCATGTACCCATCTCCTTTTGGGGTGAATGTGTGATCACAACCACGTACCTAATCAACCGCATGCCAAACAGAGTTCTTCAAGGCAAGACTCCTTATGAGATATTATTCAAGAAACAACCAACTCTTGACCACCTCGAGTATCTGGCTGTCTTTGTTACGCTACCATTCTTGGCTCAGATGACAAGTTCAACACCCAGGCCACCCACTGTATTTTTATGGGATACCCTATACTTCAGAAGGGTTGTAGGCTATATGTTCCAGTTAAAAACAGGTCTCCAAAGATGTTGTGTTTTATGAAGACGTATTTCCATTTGCCACCAAAGATACTATTTCATCTACATCACCTAGGCTGGTTCCTGAAGTTGATACTCTATCGAATCCTCTTTTCACTATGATACATGCTCCTTCGGTTTCTCAACCCGACCCTCCTACCTTTGATTCTGACACAGTAGCCATTGATGATCCTCCAGCAAAATCACCTATTCAGATCCTTATTGATGTTTTCCTAACAGGATCCCATAATCCAATTCCAATTGTTCCTACACGCAGCAGCACTTGGCAGACTTGACCACCAATCTAGACAACAAACTAGGAGTGCCCCACCATTACAGATTATTTAGGTACACTATATCCTACCTCTAATTATGTAAGTTATGATCGTATCTCTCCTGTACACAGAGCTTGTATCAGTCACATCTCTGTCGACCGAGAACCACTAGTTACTTAGATGTCATTCAACACTCTCACTGGCATCAAGCAATGACAGATGAACTTATTGCTTTGACTTAGAATCATACCTAGGATCTAGTGCCTCGTCCCTCTTATAGAAAATCCATTGGCTGTAAATGGGTCTACAAAATCAAGCATCGTGCTGATGGCTCCATTGAATGTTACAAAGCTCGATTGGTAGCCAAGCGATTTACTTAGCGTAAGGGATTTGATTATTAGGAGACTTTCTCACCTGTAGCCAAACATGTCACTATTCGTGCTTTCCTTATAGTAACTTATGTTCATGATTGGCCTCTCCATCAAATAGATGTTCATAATATATTTCTTCATGATGATCTTCATGAGGAAATTTATATGGATCTTCCACTTGGAATTCGCAGACGAGGGGAGAACACAGTATGTCATCTAGGAAAATCCCTCTATGGCCTAAAACAAGCATCTAGGCAATGGAATGAGAAATTCAACAAAGCTCTCACTGGCATAGGATTTGTTCAGTCCAAACATGACTATGCATTATTTACCTGGCACAAAGGTAAAACTTTCATTGCTCTAATCATCTACGTCAATAATATTCTTATTATAGGAAATGATGAAGCAAACATCAAATCCTTGAAAGAGCATCTCAACAGATAGTTCCAAATAAAGGATTTGGGATAGCCAAAATATTTCCTAGGTATTGACATTGCAAGATCCTCGACAGGAATATCTCTCAGCCAACAGAAATATGTTCTGGAACTCATTTCTAATTATTTGCTATCAGGATGCAAGCTAAGTATTATTCTAGTAGAACAAAACACCAAATTGACTACTCAGGAATATGATAGTAAGATATCATCCTCTGAAGATGATCCACCTCTAGACAACCCCTCAAACTATCAAAGACTTGTTGGCCAATTGATCTACCTCACCATGACTCATCCAGACATCACTTATGCATACCACATTCTTAGTCAGTTCATGCATGGACCTAAACGATCTCACATGGATGCAACGTTAAAGGTTCTGAAATACTTAAAAGGGTGTCCTGGTTTAGGACTTCTCCTTCCTCTAGACAAAGGTTTGGATATCACAACTCACTGTGACTCAGACTAGGCTACATGTCCAACGAGAAGAAAATCACTTACAGGTTTCCGCATCAAGCTAGAAGGAGCTCTTATTTCTTGGAAAACAAAGAAATGATCAACAATATCTCTTTCTTCAGTAGAAGCCAAATATAGATGACGTGTGAGATCATCTGGATTGTGGGTTATTGGAAGATCTATAAGTAAAAGTAAGAAAACCTGTTCTTTTATACTGTGACAACAAGGCTACAAACGACATAGCAACAAATCAAGTATTCCATGAAATAACGAAACATATAGAAATTGATTGCCACTTTGTCAGGAGCAAAATTCAAGAAGGGATAATTAAGACTTTACACATTCGTACTTTAGAACAACCAACAAACATCTTCACAAAGCCATTATGTAGCAGACAATATTCATATCTACTTAGCAAGCTTGGAGTTTTTTATATTTACAAACCACAAGCTTGATGGGGAGTGACGAAATATGGAATGCAACATTATTATTATTGATTTCCCTTGATCTCTGCTGGCTAAGATTAAGGAGTGATTAAGGCTTCAATCAATCACCTTAATTTATGTGATTGATTGAATTACAGAGATTTGTATTTATTTCTTTCCTATTCTACATTTACAGAACTTGTATAAATTAGCCATTGTATAGGCTTACAATACAATATATACATAAATTCTTCTCTCTTCTTTTCTCTCTTCGGAATACTCTGGCAGTATCATTGTCTTGAACTACTCCTCTTTTCCTCTCTTTCTCAATTCCTTCCAGTTCTAAGTTGATAAAGTTAGAGTTACACTTGTGCTGATAAAGTTAGAATTAGTTTTCTAGCTATTGAAGATGAGTTGTATTTGAATTAAAAAGAAAAGGTGTTAGTTGTAGTTAAAAGAAAGAAATAGTGACTATTAGATGATAGAAAGCAATCAAAGCATAGTAGGTCGTACAAAATTTATTAAACAAAAAAATGCTTTCAAAATAATACGAAAACACATCAAGAATAGTTGCAAATTTATTAAAATAAATTAGGGTCGGAGCTACATGCAAGCTTCAGGTGGCCATGGCCACACCTAGGGGTGCAGTTGAACCGAGTAGCTCGTGAGCTACTCGGATTCCACTCATGACGAGCTCAGGCTCGACTCCTCGGAGAACGAGTATTTCACTTGTTCAAGCTCAACTTCAAGCTCGTGAAAAATGTCGAGCTTTTTGGGCTCGATTCGAACTGTTCGCGAGCTGTTCTAATCACTCGAGACGTCATTCGAGTAGGAGAGCTTGTGAGATCGATCGGTAAGGTTTCAGCTCGTCAGTCAAGGCCACTGACGCAGGTGCCACAGGAGAGGAGGTCGGAGGTAAAGCTGAGATCTGACGAGTTCGATGATGGTGGGGTGGACTCCGATGGTGGTGAGTAGTTTCCTCATGACATAGATCGACTAAAGATTATGACTGGGTGGAGATGAGGAGTTGGATTTTGGTCTCAGCAGATTCGACTGAGAAGTTAGTGGGAGGGGCGGTGGAAGAAGAAGAAGAAGAAGAAGAAGGAGAAGAGGGGTTCAAAACGACGTCGTTTTGTTAAATCCTTATAAATAGTCGAGCCGAGCTCGAGCTGTTTATTTTTTAAACGAGCCAAGCTCGAGCTCGTGCGCCAGAGCTCGTCAAGCTCGAGCCTGCTCCTAATACATTCGAGCCGAGCACGAGCCAGCCACTACTCGGCTTGACTTGGCTCATATGCACCCTTAGCCCCACCAAGTCTCATAATTTTTTTTTTTTTTAGTTTTAGATAAAAAAAAAAAAGTATCATTTTCATCCCTTTATATTAAGTTTTTACTCTGGCCACCCAATTTTTTGAAATTCACTCTAGCCCCCATAATGTATCTACCTAATTCCTCACTGATCCCTTCATTCTTTCAACATAACTTTTGCCTCCCAAAATAAATTTTCTGGCTTCGCCCCTATATAAAATAAAATAATTATAAATAATTATAAATTTTCTANACCCTGGCCACCCAATTTTTTGAAATTCACTCTAGCCCCCATAATGTATCTACCAAATTCCTCACTGATCCCTTCATTCTTTCAACACAACTTTTGCCTCCCAAAATAAATTTTCTGGCTTCGCCCCTGAATAAAATAAAATTATTATAAATAAATATAAATTTTCTACCTAATTACTTTTAACTCTTTCTTTCTTGTTTTCTTTTTTTCTTCTTACTCAATCATTGAATTAAAAGATTGACCTATTTGGTAGTAAGGTTTTTAAGTTAAAAATCTTAGTACAATATCCTTTATCCTTATGTAATTTTAATATCTTTTTATGTTTACTATTTTCTTTACGACAGCATCAAGATTATAATTTAAAAAAAAAAAAAAAAAATCCAAACTATATAATAATTTCTAAAAACTAATTTCAGAGTAAAAAAATCCCCCATTTACAGTTTAACATATTCCCTTGAATTTACATGTAAAATATTGATTAAACTGTGAACTATAGTCTTGCTGACAAAGTTAAGTCATCATAAATAATATATATGTAAAAATAAATAAATAAATAAATATATATAATAAATAAAATATTTATTTATCCCAGTTTTCAGATTTATATGAACAATGAAATGATAAAATAAGATGTGACATGATAATAATATATTAGTGTCAATATCACTTAGAATATAAAAGATAAATTTGAGATGCATATAATTACTAAAAATAATAACTGAGTAAACAAATATGATCTCTAATTATCTCTAGTCATACTCCCTGCTTCAAGAGGTTTGCCCAGAAAACGATGTTTCTAGCCATTTATGGAAGCTGAACAAATGAAAAAACCTTTTGTACAAGGGCATTGCAGTTTTAATCTAAAAAATTCTGCAGCATTTCTCACCTTCATGCACCTCCAAAAACTAATTGCTGTGCTTCCAATCAAAATGTATAAAAACTGCCATGCCCAAATGAATCAAAACTTCCCCTTTCACCAAAAATTGCGTGGCAATGATATCGATCTTAATCCTTTCTCTTTATCAGTAACAGTTTGAGAGAATCGCCTAGACTTGTGTATGTTCCTTCTAATGGAAGGGATCTTTCGAGCCACTGCCTGCCATATCATTTGGACAGCATCACCTTTCTTGGATGGGTATTGAAACTCAACAAATTGTTCAATCTCTTTTAATCTATCTCGCATACGCGTCCATTCTTCCTTTTTTATGCTCCTTATAAGGTTTATGAGAAATTTTTCTTTGACAGCATCTGATGTGCGAACAAATATACAGAACTCTGAGTAGTCAAGAATATCTTCATAAGGGAGCTCGATTTCATCACTAATGATTACAGGTACACAATGGCTAGCAATGGCGTCAAAGAGGCGATTTGATGAAGGGGTGTCACCAGCTATGTTGAGGCAGAATTTGGAAGAGTGCATTCCCCGGGAAGCTTCTGTGACTCCATTCTTTTGAACACTTCCAAACGTGAAATGTACATCTTTTTCATCTTTTAAAAGATAAAATAACTCTTGCCTCACAAAGCCACCCTGAGAAAGAGGAGCAAATAAATAAACATGTAAGACAAAAGTATACAAAACTAAAGTTACGTAGATAATATAAAAGAAAAGGAAACCTAAGGCAAATATAGAGAACTCTTGGTCCCCTGAACAATAAATGGCAATTCGGATTTTCAAAAACTATAACAAAACAGAGAAGGGGAAATAAAGGAGATCTATGTGAGAAGAAAGAGTATGTCAACAATTCTCGATGACATCAAACCCTTACATGATTATTTTGACACCAAATTATTAGGTGATACTTGCTCAAAAAATGCTATTGTGGAATACATGAACCCATTTCCTCAGAGCCACCAATATGATATTACGTCTACATAAATATATATTTGTATACATGTATGAGGAGCTAGTAGATACATACAAACATTCGGAAGATGCACGAAATAAGGAACATGCCATTCAGTGAAGCTGGTAACAAAACCAAAAGAACTTTGAGATTGGCTAATGCAGTTTAATCTCATCAGATCCATGCTAAACTTGTCAACATGGAAAGTGTTTGATTAAAAATAAAGGCCGTTTAATTCTCATCAGATCCATTCTCAACAGTATTTTGAAAGGAAAAATAAACTGTTTCCTTGGCTGGAACCATGATACATTTTACTTCTCTGTCAAAAAGAATTCAATGAGTATGGGCTATTTGAGAAGAAATATGAGATTATCTTTTTGTCACACAAGAAAAAAATGTATGTGAAAAAAGGCTAACTCGTTTGCAAAACAAATTGCATAGTTTGATGGGGCTAAGATACATATACAGTTTCCTTAAAACCATTGTACATTTACAAGAAGAAATAATCAACTAATTATTTGATTCAATGATTCTAAATCAGATGCACATAGGGAAAGCCCGAAAGGCAAGCATAATACTTGGCAAACATTCACTCTATATTTGATTTTTGCTTTCAAGGTCATGGGTAAACAAATTAAATACAAAAGGAGTGATAATTACCAAGTACACACAAATAAAGTCATAGATCATAGTCAACTAATTTAGCATTTTCTTCACAGAAGCTAAATTGTTTTTGGATCGCTCAAACCCTGTTAATTATCCGATTATTGTTCCAACATTAGAAATAACCTAGAATTAATCAAGAAAGTTATGTATTAAGGAATTTATGGTAAGCTATATCAATATCTAATAGTTTCTCTAACATTAACTTTCCATTTTTAATTGTAATTTCTCTGAGAGGTTTCTTAGCTCTGCTCTCGACAAGTATAATAATCAGCATAGACAAGTACACAGTACAGAATGCAAACACCAAATTAGCTATAAGAATTATCTCATAATTTACTTCTAATTCAAAAAATGCCTGAAAAAGAATTTGGGTGAAAATCTAAATAACATTTCCTCCCTTGAAATCCATCATACACAAGCAATGAACAAATCAATCAAATAGGAAAAAAAAAAAAAAAAAAAAAAAAAAAGGAGGAAACTTACATCTTTTCTGTATATGGCTCCTTGGAAATACAGCAAATTGGACGGCTTCAAACTCTGATGCATCATTGAAATGCGATTTGATCACATTTTTGTACGCAATCACATCTTTTTCAACATTTGCTATATTGGAGGATACCTCCCAAAATCTGCAAGAATGAACATTGCAGGCCACAGCTTCAACCTAGCATCTAACAGGCTATTAGGATGGTGAGCCACGACTATATGATCTTTTCCACCACTTCTCTTCCATTCCTCTTGACTAGTCAAAAACTTCACCAACTTCTCTTGCAACACCTTGTTCTGGCTCTTCTTTTCATTTGGATGCCTTTTTGAAAACCTTTGTAGCTCATGAAGAAAAGAATGGCACAAAAATTACATCAGCTTCACTCGAGTTGCGAACTCTTATCACACTACAAGCTCCCCTTATCATAAACCTCTGAAGCTAGAAGATCCAAGTAAGCCATATTCTATACTATGTTGCAAGTTCAACCCACCAGGATATGAGGGTATTTTGACTCTAATGTCAGGCCAAACACTACCCCCTTCTGGTTTCCATTTCAAGAGTCCGAAATGAAACTCCGGGTTCAAATCATACATATAAACCTTAAGCAACAATTCATTATCTTTACTGCATTTCGCGTCATATTTCTTTAAAAATCTTTTCTTCCTGTAAATTATTTCTGCTATTGTCTATTACAGTAAGGGCTTGGAATTGGTTAATGAACCAGCCTCAACAAGATGGGTGCCAGTGGAACGCAATACATAGAACCAAGACAATGAGAAAAAATGGTTGATATTAGGAACAAACTAAACAAACAGTTTCGAGAAATATCACAACGGAAGAAGAGCATTCCTCTCAGCCACTGCCATAATAGTCCAAAAGATCAACAATGAACAACTAAAAAAACATGAATTGATAGAACATTAAGAAAGATTTCCTAAAATGAATCATACATTATCCCCATAAGCCAAAGATTTGAAACAATCAAACAAGAATAACAATGTCCATCAATAATGTGCAAAACATTCAATTCCGAGAAGGCCAAAGAACCTCATAATTGTAGTGTATCTCTCTGCATTGTCCTGAACCAGAAAACCAGCCCTCAAAATATTGAAAACCCAATGAAATCCAATCGGGCTGACAACCCCGAAAGAAAAAGGCAAAAATGTGAGAAAATAATGAAAAAATTTAATGAACGGGAAAAGAAGAGTGGTAGTTAATGTTGTTGTGAATATTGTTTAGAGGAGGACGAAAAGAGAAGTCGTTTGTTGATGATGTAAGGGAAAAGTCTTTTGGTTCTGAGTCTTGTGGGTGGGCAGACCAAAGACAGAAGACCTTTGCGTGAGAATAGGGTGGATCGCTTGAACCGGCCTGACTAGCTCGCTCTACACTGACTTCTTTCTTTTAGTATTTTTCCATTTTTATTTTTCTGGTTTTTACTTAATTAATAATTGCATTTATAATTTTTTTAATAAAATAAGGAAGTTATTGGGAAATACATGCCAATTAATTATTTAATCCAGGATGAAGTACATTACATTATACCAAATATAAATATAAATAGGGGTCATTTTTTCCTACCAACATTTTAAATTGGGTTGGGTCCGGTCCATATCCATTCCATTGATACAAATACAATTAACTGATTAGGTCCACCAATTCATTATTTATATTCATGGCATCATCTTGATATAGGGAGAGTACGACTTTTTCCCACCAAATAATGTTTAATCACACGTTTCTAATTGTATACTTTAAAATATCATTTTACTATTTATATTTATATTTTGTGACATAGAGAGTAAATTCAGTTCAAGTTGTTGGATCTTGTGAAGAGGAAATGTCGTAAGTTTTTTGATGGTAGGTTGGATTTTAATGACTGGATTGATTGAAATTTGACTTGCAAGGTGGCTGCACAAACTCTAATCGCTCGTTTGCTGTTGATTTGCAGGTTGGCAAGAGTAAATTTGAGAGTTATGATGATGATGATCCAAAAAAGATAGTGATGGTGTAAGATTGTACCAATGATAAGATCAAAACGAATATAAATTTGGATAACAAAATGATATTTTAAAAGTCTGGTGGAAAAAGTGTCACTAAATCATTATTTGGTGAGAAAACGTTTACTATACTAGGAAGGTAAAACTGGCAGCACACACCAACTGCCTCATTTTTCTTTATCACAACAATATTTCAGTGTGAGATTTGCTGATGTATGATACATTAACATTATTATTTTTTATTTATTATCTTTCTACGTTTTACTAAAAAATTGCCGTAAATTCGATAAGATCGTTATAACTTTCACCATTACAACCTTTGAGATTATACAACCGAGTGATGATTTAAAAAAATCCTCGTAGTTGAGCAACGTATGAAATGTTGAGCAACAATTGGTTCATTTGAAGCGGCATGTGATTTGGAAGCCTATTGTGCATATTTATAATATCGAAAAAAAAGTATTTTTATCATGGATTGGGAAATTTTTGTTGCATTTAATTAGTAAGTTAAATGAGATGTAATAAATATTAATTATTGATCTAATCAATTACATGCCTCTTAAGAATAGCATGCTGAAACCGATTAATAAATACCTATTTATATATATATAAGTTACAAGTGCACGGCCGAAGACAAATTTGGATGGACCACTTGTTACCTCAATGTATTAAGTTTACCAAATCTTCATGTCTCATCATTAATGTTCTAACCTTCTCATCTTCCAAATTTGAATCATATTATTAAATTCCTTTTATATTTTTATTATCTATTAATTATAACTTACTCATTTTATAATTTTTATATCTATTAAACTTATTGATATTAAAATCAAAACTCATAACCAAAAAGTATTTTTAAATTTCAAAAATATTTTATTTTATTGTATAACTTTGATTTCATGTGATTTTCTATATTAAAGCCTTTTTTTTTTTGGTAAATAAATTTAGAATACTTTTTTTTTTTTTTTGTTTTTTACATTTTTCTAACCAAATATTACAAAAATTTTCACAAATTTTTTTTCATAATTTCATTCTAATATAAACACCGTATAATTCAACAAAGTATAATGCACCTTAGGCCATATTTGATTTATGAATTAGGAATCAATGAATAAAATATATGAAGGGAAATCAATAGAATGAAAGTATTATGGATGAAAGAACATCATTACCTTTAGCTTATATTAGAATGTTGATGGAATGGAAACTAATTTGTTACTTTTCGACGAAATACCCTTCATTTTATTTAATAATAAATTCATTGAATAAATATTATTTATTGAATAAATATATATATTTTTTATTTATATAAAATTACAAAATTCTAATTTACACTTTTCAAAATCCTTCAAAACGAGTTTGAAAAAATTTCGAATTTTTTCAAACCTATCAACCTCAGTCAAACTTGCCGGCCGACGAATTAGAGACCACACACCAATCTGTCCAACTAGTAGATCTCACCTCCAATAATTGTCATAAAGACGTTACCTGCAATAGTTGTTATCAACATTTTAAATTTACATATTAATTAGGAGTAAATGGAAAATTACAAGAGTAAATTTGATATTTTGACAACCAATACCATTCCTCCCAAATTTGGAAGGAATGTTACTACGCCGTTACGAATGAATAAGATTCATATCTTTAATTACTATATGAACAAACAAGGGATTAGAAATAAGATTCTTCGTCATATTAGTTACAAGTGATGATATTAAATGATACTTATCAATTAAGCTTTACGTTATGGTATTTTTTTTTCAAATAAAATCCAATAATCAATAATGTACTAGGCTGACACCTAGTATTGCTGTCTTCTAATTCTCTAAGATAAGATCCTAAAAACTTGGGTGGAGGATGAATAAATAAACATATCTCATTGAAGGTTGAATATTTGTACGTTGGAAATGGTTGGCATATCTTGGGATTGCTTCATTAATGTGAGGGATAAATATTTAATGTGGTTAGGTAAGCTCTACTTCGCGAAAGTTAATTTATCATTCTTTTTTGTTTTATTATTTTATTTTTACAGTAAATTTATATGATAAATGTCATTGATAGGGGTGAGCAGGGTAGCGGGTAGAATCAGAATGATAGGTAAACCAAAACTAGAACCAGAATCTACTCGAATCGACTTTCATAAGGTTAGTTTTAGTTCTAATTTTTCGGAATCGATACTGTGTGGATTCGATTCTTGCACATCAAGAACCAGAATTGGATTCAGAACCTAATGAAAACCAAGGTCGAGTACTTGGGATGAAACCTGTTTTAGAACTGAGATTGAAACAAATATCACTAAAGAATGGGAGATCTATTTTATTTGCATACACGTGGGTGACGTGTTGAAGTGGGTGGAGGCCCCCACTTGGTCAGTACTATATATAGTGGTTTTACTCTCTTTATATATATATATATTCACCCATAGAGTAAAACTCTCTATAGTCATAATAGTAGAATTAACTAATTTTATTACTATGAGGAGGTTATAACGTAATAGAGTTATAGTTACAAAATTCTATATTTTAGTATACAATATTAGCATTATCTTAGGAAAAATCGAATTGGGTATTTTGATTTTGTTGTTCTCTTCTGTCTCCTCTCTTATGTCATCATTCGTCGTCAAATCTGCCATCTACTCTGCCATTCTCTCTAGCGAAGGTAATAGCGAGGACCGACCGGTGTTGCTGGAACTTCACTACTACTGCTTCTCGGAGGGATACTTGCCGTTGAAGGTGTGTGGTTTGATGTTGGTAATACTATATTGTGTTAGTGTTTTTATATCTTCTAGCATGCGATACTCCTGATAATGATGATCTGAGTTTACTTTCGAGTGACATTCGATCGGACCACCGCCATACTCTCGAGTCTCGACAACGTGCACGGACCCAAAGGTTCTAATTTTATTGTTTTTTGGGTTTGTCTTTCAAAGTTTAATCATGCCTTTGTTAATAAAGCACAAAGCTTTAATTATAGATGAACACTTTATGAGTTGTTATGTTATTTGTTTATATGTTTTACTCCTTTTTGCTGTTTTATATCATTCTCATCATTTTCCCCTGCTGGTTTGCATTGTTTTCAATAGACATTCTGTTGAACACTAGCTTTAGATTATGTAAATTTGCTTATCTTATTCATTCTGTGTTTACTTAAATGTTAGACTTATCACGAATAAATCCTAATTAATTAAGATTATGAGTTAATCTCCTTACACTTATCATTCTTGTGTTTACTAAAGTTACTTACACTAGTTGTTTTTGTAAGTTTATTTGTAACTTATGATATAGTGGTGTAACACTAGTCATGGTATAACACTCACTTTGAATATTGCACAATCATTCTGTTTAAATTTCCAGTATGACTACCTCATGTTTAAGTTACCACATTCTCTTATGTTGTATCTGCTATATCGAGTGAGCACTTTGAGTCAAAGTGACTACATGTATCTGGCAGATTATTTGGTAACACGTGTTATGCTTCTAGAATGCATGAACTGTTTTATCCTTATGAGATATTGTGTGGTCCATAACACTGTCAATTTATATTCAATGTGCTGGAAAGTTTTATTCTCTTTGATAGGTGGCATCTTGATATTGGAATAAACTATTTTCTTTATAAGCTCCTCTCTAATGCAATTTTTCTCAAGCCTGATTATTCCTCTGATATAGCCTGAAAATTCCTTGAGGTCTTTTGTTTGAATCAGGTTTCATATGACTAGGTAGGCTTCAAATACCTTGATAAACTTTGTTTATTTGTTCATGGCTGGAACGTGGGTTGTCCATTGTGTTGCTTATGGGAATTCAAGCTTTGGATCTGAAGTGCGTCTTCGGTGTTGATACTTGAGAGGAGCTCAAACTGACTAGGTGGTCTCGTGAACATGGAGCTTGCTGTGGTAGTTCGAAGTTCGACCAAAGGGTGGAGTTTGAAACATTGCAAAACAGAGAGTGTTCTTGCATTGATGCTTAACTTTGGCTTTGTAATTGAAATATAAAGCTCGCCATAGTGGATTGGCTTCATTTGGACTGTACCATGGATGTAGGCATGTTGCCGAACTATGTAAAAACCCCTATTTTCTTTATTTATTGCATGGTTATTGTTTGACATGATGAGAAGAAATCACACTAAAATCAACTTAGCAACCCATTCCGCTTAGGTTTAATTCACTTGGTAAAGGAATTAAAACTTTCAGTTTTTATATCGTTGCTTGCCATTCCCCCTGCTAGTTTGCATGGTTTTGTGTGATTGCGTAGAATTCTGAAGGTGATTAATATCATAGTTGCATGAGTATTTTGAAATGCAAATAAAATAATTATGAATTTGAATGTTGTGGTGCCTAGCAGCTTGCAACTTGCTACAAAGAGAGAATTACTTTGAAATGAAATTAATTATTATTTTGTAAATGCATGCACATTTTTCGACCCAATGATTATGTTTGCCATAAGATTAATGGTAGTCTTATTAATACTAAAATTTATCCTTTCATTGTATACATGTTCTCAGCTGACTAAATCTCATTATTAATCTTAATCATATGATTAAGCTGGTTATTATGATAATTGTTAATAATTCTTTATATAGTTAAATAATTCTTTATATGTAATCTTTGCAGGAACAATGTCATCAACTAGAAAAAAACATTGAGCTTTAGGATGAGCCAACTATTGTGTAGAGTCAACTTCAATAGGCCTCCACAACCTAAGCCAAATGCCAAGTCCGAGGTGTGGCAACATTTTGAGAAGATTGTTAATGAGAGACCAGACAAAGTGCATGTATTGTGATAAGACCTTGATGTATAGTGTGGCTAATGGCACTTATTCGACGTGCAAGCACCTTCAAGTTGCAAAAAGTTTCCTCACAATGTAGATTGTTCATAGACACTCTCTTGCCTTTCAAGACCATACAGAGAAGCAGGGCATAGTAGTGAGGTTGGTACTTGGAGATTTAATATAGAGGAGTGTGGCCAGTTGCTTGCTGAAATGTTAATTATTATGGAAGATCTTTTAAAAAGGTTGAACATCCATCGTTTAGAAGATTCTAAGAGCAATGCAACCATTATGGACCATTTCACAGTGGCAAGGGATCGTTCAAAGATCTACAATTTTGAGAAAGTTTCATTCGAGAACAAGTTGTGGTTTTTCAACAAATTGCTTTGACAACCGATATATGGACGTCTATTCAGATTATAGCTACTTATTCTCACTAGTCATTTCATTGACGAGAAATGGGTTCTACATAAGAGAATATGAGTTTTGTGAGAATTATGTCACAAGGTAGGGAGACTGGGAGATAGTGAAGAAGTGTATTATTGACCAGGAATTGAAATAAAGTGTCCACTATAATGGTGGAATGCAATGCTATGATGTGGCAATGACTTGCTTGAGGGAAGATTGTGGATAGGAATGCTTTAATTCAAATGGTGACCATTTTCATTGAGATGTCATCAACTCATATTTTGAATTTGATTGTGAAGGATTGTCTTAGCGAGATTAAAGATTGTGTTAGCCAAATTCATAATTTGGTTAAATATGTGAGGAGTTCTCCCAGTAGAGCCCTAGCGTTTGAAAGATGTATCAAAGAAGGAAGGGTAGCTTGTAAAGGTACGGTGTGTCTTGATATTGCTACTTAATGTAACTTGACTTACCTCATGTTAGATTTGACAATAAAATTTAAAAATCTTTTAAAAGGCTGGAAGATGAAGACCCCAACTACAATATTGATTTGTCATATGATACTTTTTTAGATGAAGATTAGGAAAAAGCAATTGTGTTTGCCAAGTTCCTAAGGAAATTTTTTGAAGCTACAAACAGGATGTCAAGGTCCAACTATGTGACTTCTAACAATTATTTTCATGAAATTATAGGCATTGTCACTTCTTTAAAAGACTGGGAGAAAGACTTTAATCCTTGTCTTCACACAATGTCAAAGAGAATGAGGGAGAAATTTTAAAAGTATTTTGGGAGTCTTGACAAAGTCAACGTGATTTTGTTGATTGCAGCAGTGTTAGATCCTAGAAATAAAATGAAATATGTGAGTTGGTGCTACAAAAAAATATATGCCAATGACTTAGAAAATGCTGAAAGGATGTCTGAAATCGTGAGGCATGTGTTACAAGAATTTTATGAATTTTATGAAGGACTCCTATCAAATTTAGATGAAAGTCAAGCTTCTAGTTCCTGTCCACCAATTGGAAATGATTAGTCTTTACCTATTGGTAGTAGTGAGTGCGATGGTATTGCCTTCGAACCCCTAAGGGAGGCATATGTGGAGGAGATGCAGGTAGAGGTACATGATCTTACCAAGCTAGAGTTAGACCCATAACTTGATGATAAATGTGAATCCATAAGGTCTAAGTTGAATGTATTGGAATGGTGGAAAGTAAATGCATCAAAGTATACGATTCTCTCGTGTGTGGCCAAATATATCTTTGCAATCCTGGTGTCTATAGTTGCTTTCGAGTCAGCTTTTAGTACATCGAGTCATGTACTTGATCAATTTTGGAGTTCTCTCTACCGGTTGTTGAAGCATTGATCTGTACAAGTGATTGGTTGAGATCTACACAAACTCCAACTGAAGATGACTTGGAGGATGCAACGACTTATAAAGCGGGTATATTATTTATCTATTATATTCTTATCTCTTAAATTTATTGGTTAATAAATTTATTCAATGTTTTTACTTTTTAAGCTACTAATTGACTTTCCTATGTTTATTTTGTAGAAATGATTGGACTTCAGTCACTTGACGAAGGAACATCCATGGCTAATTCGGAGCATTAGATATGACGTTTAATTGTTTTATTGATTGTATTTCTGAAGTAATTGATGAAGGAATTATTTTGTTTTTTGTGTTATTTTGTTGTTATGTTATTTGACACGATGAATCTTATTTATAATTTTAAGTTTGGGAACAACTGTTGGTTGGTTGTAGTAGATGTGATGTTTTAAAATTGATTGTAGGGTGTATTTGTGAATTATGTGAACTGTCAAGGGTGAATTTCTAAATTTTTGGTACCCGGGCAAGTAATAGGAACCTGTATTTCAAGTTCTAGTTCCAAGAACTTAAGAACCAGAACCAACCAGTTTTGGTTCTGGTTCCAAATCTTAGGAATTGGTCGGTTTCGGTTCTGGTTCCTCCAAAAATTGTAGGGTACTCGAAACCACTCATGAACCAATTTGCTTTGTCTTTCCTACATTAGCCACAAATATTTTATTTTTATATCCAAATTATTAACAATGTCATTTTGATATTCATATTAGGTTATGTCTAATCGGATTTGGTTTTAAAAATTTCAAGACATGAGAGATTAAACTTCTAACCCTCATTTATGACTTCATATTTAATTAATACTTGACCTAAAACCTTCGGCTATAAAGTAAATTTGTACGATCTTACTATATTATTTTCAAAGTATAGATATATTTCTTCTTTTACAATTCATAGTTAAATATTACAAGTTCATAGATTGATTCAAATAAATGAGTGTACAAGATCGGTATCATGGAGGCATATGTGCACAATGTGTTGGCTGTTTATAAACATGGAAACTTATAACATGGAAACCTGGATCTTTTTGTTGAAAATCGGAGGAGTAAAAAAACATTAAAAATAAAGAACAACACATAATCCAC
The DNA here is from genome assembly GCF_008641045.1 of Pistacia vera. Taxonomy (NCBI): domain Eukaryota; kingdom Viridiplantae; phylum Streptophyta; class Magnoliopsida; order Sapindales; family Anacardiaceae; genus Pistacia; species Pistacia vera. The sequence goes on from NW_022196431.1 coordinate 518,772, forward strand.
ATACAAAGGCACACTATATTGTATGTGGTTTGGCATAACTTGCCTACATCTACAAATGAGAGGGTTTTCAATATAATAAAATGAATATGATACAATTGTTTCATCACACCATTAACCTTTATCCTGAGTGATCGTTGGATCCTCTAATTCTTTAGTCGAACATCTTGTTCGTATGGTGTTTAATACCCCTTGGTATTTACCTTGATACCTAGAGCCCTCTACCCTATGGTACCCTTACATTAGAACCCCTTGTATCCTCACATTCTCTCTTTCTTTACTTCCCTCTCTTGTAACCTTGAATTGGTTCCAACTCCCCCATTTATAGGTAAAATAGGACATTTTTATTCTACTAGGACTCATATTCCTATTTCTAATAGAACTCCTCTAATTTAAATCATTCTTTTATTTTAACTTAAACAAACTCCTAAACCAATTCTTCTTTCCTAATACATCTCACAATGGAAAAGGAAAACAATTATTCTCAATTACAAATTCCTAAACTAGAAATTTGCCTAAAACTTAAATTCATTTTTTGGTTATATTGAGGAGCAGGCATGTGATTTGGAAGCCTATTTTGCATTATTATAAATATTCAAGAAAAAAATGTATTTTTATCATGGATTGGGAAATTTTTGTTGCATTTAATAGTAAGTTAAAATGAGAGTAATAAAATATTAATTTATTGATTAATCAATTACATGCCTCTTAAGAATAGCATTGCTGAAACCGATTAATAAATATACCTATTTAATATATATAAAGTTACAAGTGCAACGGCCGAAGACAAATTTGGATGGACCACTTGGTCACTCAATGTATTAAGTTTACCAAACTTCATGTCTTCATCATTAATGTTCTAACCTTCTCATCTTCCAAATTTGAATCATATATTAAATTCCTTTAATATTTTTATTATCTATTAATTATAAACTTACTCATTTATAACTTTTATTATCTATTAAACTTATTGATATTAAAATCAAAACTCATAACCAAAAAAGTATTTTTAAATTTCAAAATATTTTATTTTATTGTATAACTTTGATTTCATGTGATTTTTCATATAAAGCTTTTTTTTTTGGTAAATAAATATTAGAATACTTTTTTTTTTTGTTTTTTACATTTTTTAACCAAATAATTACAAAAATTTTCACAAATTTTTTTTCATAAATTTCTTCTAATTAAACAAACCGTACTAAATGCCCTTAGGCCATATTTGATTTATGAATTAGGAATCAATGAATAAAAAATTATGAAGGGAAATCAATAGAATGAAAGTATTATGGATGAATAGAACATCATTACCTTGTTAGCTATAATTAGAATGTTGATGGAATGGAAACTAATTGTACTTTTCGACGAAATACCCCATTTTATTAATAAATATAATTATTTTGAATAAATATTATTTATTGAATAAATATATATATTTTTATTTTAAATATAAAATTACAAAATTCTAAAATTTACACTATTTCAAAATCCTTCAAAACGAGTTTGAAAAATTTCGAATTTTTTCAAACCTATCAACCTCAGTCAAACTTGCCGGCCGACGAATTAGAGACCACCACCAATCGTCAACTAGGTAGATCTCAACCTCCAATAATTGTCATAAAGACGTTACCTGCAATAGTTGTTATCAACATTTTTAAATTTACATATTAATTTAGGAGTAAATGGAAAATTACAAGAGTAAATTTGATATTTGACAACCATACCATTCCTCCCAAATTGGAAGGAATGGTACTACGCCGTTACGAATGAATAAGATTCATATCTTTAATTACTACTATAGAATCAAACAAGGGATTAGAAATAAGATTCTTGTCATATTAGTTACAAGTGATGATAATTAAATGATACTTATCAATTAAGCGATTTACGTTATGGTATTTTTTTTCAAATAAAAATCAATAATTCAATTAATGTACTAGGCTGACACCTAGTATTGCTGTTCTCTAATTCTCTAAGATAAGATCCTAAAAACTTGGGTGGAGGATGAATAAAAACATATCTCATTGAAGGTTTGAATATTTGTACGTTGGAATGGTTTGGCATATCTTGGGATTGCTTCATTATGTGAGGGATAAATATTTAATGTGGTTAGGTAACGTCTACTTCGCGAAAGTTAATTTTCATTTTTTTGTTTATTATTTTAATTTTTACAGTAAATTTATATGATAAATGTCATTGATAGGGGTGAGCAGGGTAGCGGGTAGAATAGAATTGATAGGTAGAACCAAAACTAGAACCAGAATCTACTCGGAATCGACTTTCATAAGGTTAGTTTTAGTTTAATTTCGGAATCGATACTGTGTGGGATTCGATTCTTGACATGAAAAACCAGAATTGGATTCAGAACCTAATGAAAACCAAGGTCGAGTACTTGGGATGAAACCTGTTTTAGAACTGAGATTGAAACAATATCACTAAGAATGGGAGATCTATTTTAATTTTGCATACACGTGGGGTGACGTGTTGAAGTGGGTGGAGGCCCCCACTTGGTAGTACATATATTATAGTGTTTTATCTTTATATATATATATATATATACACACATAGAGTAAAACCTTTATAGTCATAATAGGAGATTAACTAATTTTAACTATGAGGAGGTTATAACGTAATAGAGTTATAGTTACAAAAATTCTATTTTTAGTGACAATATTAGCATTAATCTTAGGAAAAATCGAATTGGGTATTTTGATTTTGTGTTCTTCTTCTGTCTCCTCTCTATGTCATCATTCGTCGTCAAATCTGCCATCTACTCGCCATTCTCTCTAGCGAAGGTAAAGCGAGGGACCGACCGTGTTGCTGGAACTTCAACTATGCTTCTCGGAGGGATACTTGCCGTTGAAGTGTGTGGTTTGATGTTGGTAATACTATATTTGTGTTAGTGTTTTTATATACTTCTAGCAAGTCGAACTCCTGATAATGATGATCTGATGTTACTTTCGAGTGACATTCGATCGGACCACCGCCATTACTCTCGAGTCTCGACAACGTGACGGAACCAAAGGTTCTAATTTATTGTTTTATTGGGTTGTCTTTCAAAGTTTAATCATGCCTTTGTAAATAAAGCACAAAGCTTTAATTATGAGATGAACACTTATTGAGTTGTTAGTTATTTGTTTATATGTTTTACTCCTTTTGCTGTTTTTATACATTGCTTCATCATTTTCCCTGCTGGTTTTGCATTGTTTCAATAGACATTCTGTTGAACACTAGCTTTAGGATTTATGAAATTTGCTATACTTATTCATTTGTGTTACTTAAATGTTATGAACTTATCACGAATAAATCCTAATTAATTAAGATTATGAGTGTAATCTCCTTACACTTATTCATTGTGTTTACTAAAATGTTATTACACTAGTTGTTTTTGTAAGTTATTTGTTAACTTATGATTTAGTGGTGTAACACTAGTCATGGTAGAACACTTCACTTTGAATATTGCACAATCATTTTGTTTAAATTTCCAGTATGACTACCTCAGTTTAAGTTACCACATTCTCTTATGTGGTTATCTGCTATATCGAGTGAGCACTTTGAGCAAAGTGACTACATGTATCTGGCAGATTTATTGGGTAACACGGTTTGCTTCTAGAATGCATGAACTGTTTATCTCTTATGAGATATTTGTGTGGTCCATAACACTTGTCAAATTTATATTCAATGTGTGGAAAGTTTTATTCTCTTTGATAGGTGGCATCTTGATATGGAATAAACTATTTTTTATATAAGTCCTCTCTAATGCAATTTTTCTCAAGCCTGATTATTCCTCTGATATAAGCCTGAAATTCCTTGAGGTTTCTTTTGTTGAATCAGGTTTCATATGACCTAGGTAGGCTTACAAATACCTTTGATAAACTTTGTTTATGGTCATGGCTGGAACGTGGGTTTCCATTGGTGTTGCTTGATGGGAATTCAAGCTTTGGATCTGAAGTGCGTCTTCGGTGTTGATACTTGAGAGGAGCTCAAAACTGACTAGGTGGTCTCGTGAACATGGAGCTTGCTGTGGTGTTCGAAGTTCGACCAAAGGGTGGAGTTTGAAACATTGCAAAACACGAGAGTGTTCTTGCAATTGATGCTTAACTTTGGCTTTGTAATTGAAATAAAATGCTCGCCATAGTGGATTGGCTTCATTTGGACTTGGTACCTGGATGTAGGCATGTTGCCGAACTATGTAAAAACCCCTAGTGTTCTTTATTTTATTGCATGGTTAATTGTTTGACAATGATGAAGAATCAACACTAAAATCAACTTAGCAACCCATTCCGCTTAGGTTTAATTCACTTGGTAAAGGAATTAAAACTTTCAGTTTTTATATCGTTGCTTGGCCATTTCCCCCTGCTAGTTTGCATTGGTTTTGTGTGATTGCGTGAGATTCTGAAGAGTGATTAATATCATAGTTGCATGAGTATTTTGAAATGCAAATAAAATAATATGAATTTGAATGTTGTGGTGCCTAGCAGCTTGAACTGCTACAAAGAGAGAATTACTTTGAAATGAAATTAATTATTATTTGTAAATGCATGCACATTTTTTCGACCCTGATTATGTTTGCCATAAGATTAATGGTAGTCTTATTAATACTAAAATATATCCTTTCATTGTATACATGTTCTCAGCTGAAGTAAATCTCAATTATTAATCTTTAATCATATGATTAAGCTGGGTATTAGATAATTGTTAATTCTTTATATAGTTAAATAATTCTTTTATATGTAATCTTTGCAGGAACAATGTCCTCAACTAGAAAAAAACATTGAGCTTAGGATGAGCCAAACTAGTTGTGTAGAGTCAACTTCAAATAGGCCTCCACAACCTAAGCCAAATGCCAAGTCCGAGGTGTGGCAACATTTTGAGAAGATTGTTAATGAGAGAACCAGACAAAGTGCATGTATTGTGATAAGACCTTGATGTATAGTGTGGCTAATGGCAATTATTCGACGTGCAAGCACCTACAAGTTGCAAAAAGTTTCCTCACAATGTAGATGTCATAGACACTTCCTGCCTTTCAAGACAATAGAAGGAAGCAGGGCATAGTAGTGAGGTTGGTACTTGGAGATTTAATATAGAGGAGTGTGGCCACTTGCTTGCTGAAATGTTAATTATTATGGAAGATCCTTTAAAAATTGAACATCCATGTAGAAGATTTCTAAGAGCAATGCAACCATTATGGACCATTTCACAGTGGCAAGGGATCGTTCAAAGATCTACCTTTGAGAAAGTTTCATTCGAGAACAAGTTGTGGTTTTTCAAATCTAGAATTGCTTTGACAACCGATATATGGAGTCTATTCAGAATTATAGCTACTTATGTCTCACTAGTCATTTCATTGACGAGAAATGGGTTCTACATAAGAGAATATGAGTTTTGTGAGAATATAGTCACAAGGGTAGGGAGACTGGGAGATAGTGAAGAAGTGTATTATTGACCAGGAATTGAAAAAAGTGTCCAATATAATGGTGGATAATGCAATGCTAATGATGTGGCAATGACTTGCTTGAGGATTGGTGGATAGGAATGCTTTAATTCTAAATGGTGACCATTTTCATTGAGATGCCAAATCATATTTTGAATTTGATTGTGAAGGATGTCTTAGCGAGATTAAAGATTGTGTTAGCCAAATTCATAATTTGGTTAAATATGAGGAGTTCTCCCAGTAGAGCCCTAGGTTTGAAAGTGTATCAAAGAAGGAAGGGTAGCTTGTAAAGGTACGGTGTGTCTTGATATTGCTACTTATGTAACTTGACTTACCTCATGTTAGATGCGATGGAAACTTACATCTTTTCTGTATATGGCTCCTTGGAAATACAGCAAAATTGGACGGCTATCAAACTCTGATGCATCATTGAAATGCGATTTGATCACATGTTTGTAAGGCGCAATCACATCTTTTTCAACATTTGCTATATTGGGAGGATACCTCCCAAAATCTGCAAGAATGAACATTGCAGGCCACAGCTTCAACCTAGCATCTAACAGGCTATTAGGATGGTGAGCCACGACTATATGATCTTTTCCACCACTTCTCTTCCATTCCTCTTGACTAGTCAAAAACTTCACCAACTTCTCTTGCAACACCTTGTTCTGGCTCTTCTTTTCATTTGGATGCCTTTTTGAAAACCTGTTGTAGCTCAATGAAGAAAAGAATGGCACAAAAATTACATCAGCTTCACTCGAGTTGCGAACTCTTATCACACTACAAGCCTCCCGCTTATCATAAACCTCTGAAGCTAGAAGATCCAAGGTAAGCCAATATTCTATACTATGTTGCAAGTTCAACCCACCAGGATATGAGGGTATTTTGACTCTAATGTCAGGCCAAACACTACCCCCTTCTGGTTTCCAGTTCAAGAGTCCGAAATGAAACTCCGGGTTCAAATCATACATATAAACCTTAAGCAACAATTCATTATCTTTACTGCATTTCGCGTCATATTTCTTTCGAAATAACTCTTTTTCTTCCTGTAAATTATTTCTGCTATTGTCTATTACAGTAAGGGGCTTGGAATTGGTTAATGAACCAGCCTCAACAAGATGATGGGTGCCAGTGGAACGCAATACATAGAACCAAGACAATGAGAAAAAAATGGTTGATATTAGGAACAAACTAAACAAACAGTTTCGAGAAATAATCACAACGGAAGAAGAAGCATTCCTCTCAGCCACTGCCATAATGGTCCAAAAAGATCAACAATGAACAACTAAGAAAAACATGGAATTGATAGAACATTAAGAAAGATTCCTAAAATGAAATCATACATTATCCGCCATAAGCCAAAGATGTGAAACAATCAAACAAGAATAACAATGTCCATCAATAATGTGCAAAACATTCAATTCCGAGAAGGCCAAAAGAACCTCATAATTGTAGGTGTATCTCTCTGCATTGTCCTGAACCAGAAAACCAGCCCTCAAAATATTGAAAACCCAGATGAAATCCAATCTGGGCTGACAAACCCAGAAAGAAAAAGGCAAGAAAATGTGAGAAAATAATGAAGAAAATTTAAATGAATGGGAAAAGAAGAGTGGTAGTTAATGTTGTTGTGAATATTGTTTAGAGGGAAGACGGGAAAAGAGAAGTCGTTTGTTGATGATGTAAGGGAATAAGTCTTTTGGTTCTGAGTCTTGTGGGTGGGCAAAGAGCCAAAGACAGAAGAACCTTTGCGTGAGAATAGGGTGGATCGCTTGAACCGGCCTGACTAGCTCGCTCTACACTGACTTCTTTCTATTTAGTATTTTCCATTTTTATTTTTCTGGTTTTTACTTAATTAATAATTGCTATTTATAATTTTTTAAATAAAAATAAGGAAGTTATTGGGAAATACATGCAACAATTAATATTATTTAATCCAGGATGAAGTACATTACATTATACCAAATATAAAATAATAAATAGGGGTAACATTTTTTCCTACCAAACATTTTAAATTGGGTTGGGTCCATATCCATTCCATTGATACAAATACAATTAACTGAATTAGGTCCACCAATTCATTCATCTATATTCATGGCATCATCTTGAATAATAGGGAGAGTTAACGACTTTTTCCCACTCAAATAATAGTTTAATCACACGTTTCTAATTGTATACTTTTAAAATATCATTTTACTATTTATATTTATATTTTGGTGACGAATAGAGAGTAAATTCAGTTCAAGTTGTTGGATCTTGTGAAGAGGAAATGTCGATAAGTTTTTTGATGGTAGAAGGTTGGATTTTAATGACTGAGATTGATTGAAATTTGACTTGCAAAGGGTGGCTGCACAAACTCTAATCGCTCGATTGCTGGTGATTTGCAAGGTTGGCAAGAGTAAGATTTGAGGAGTTATGATGAGTGATGATCCAAAAAGAAAATAGTGATGGTGTAAGATTGTAACAATGATAGAATCAAAACCGAATATAAATTTGGATAACAAAATGATATTTTAAAAGTCTGTGGATAAAAAAGTGTCACTAAATCATTATTTGGGTGGAGAAAAGTACGTTTACTATACTAGGGAAGGTAAAACTGGACAGCACACACCCAACTGCCTCATTTTTCTTTATCACAACAATATTTCAGTGTGAGATTTGCTGATGTATGATACATTAACATTATTATTTTTTTATTTATTATTCTTTCTACGTTTTACTAAAAAATTGCCGTAAATTCGATAAGATCGTTATAACTTTCACCATTACAACCTTTGAGATTATACAACCGAGTGATGATTTAAAAAAATCCTCGTAAGTTGAGCAAGCGTATGAAATGTTGAGCAACAATTGGTTCATTTGAGGAGCAGGCATGTGATTTGGAAGCCTATTTTGCATTATTTATAAATATTCAAGAAAAAAATGTATTTTTATCATGGATTGGGAAATTTTTGTTGCATTTAATTAGTAAGTTAAAATGAGATGTAATAAAATATTAATTTATTGATCTAATCAGTTACATGCCTCTTAAGAATAGCATTACTGAAACTGATTAATAAAATGTACCTATTTATATATATATTATAAGTTACAAGTGCAACGCCCGAAGACAAATTTGGATGGACCACTTGTTACCTCAATGTATTAAGTTTACCAAATCTTCATGTCTTTATCATTAATGTTCTAACCTTCTCATCTTCCAAATTTGAATCATATTATTAAATTCCTTTTAATATTTTTATTATCTATTAATTATAAACTTACTCATTTTATAACTTTTTATTATCTATTAAACTTATTGATATTAAAATCAAAACTCATAACCAAAAAAGTATTTTTAAATTTCAAAAATATTTTTATTTTATTGTATAACTTTGATTTCATGTGATTTTTCTATATTAAAGCCTTTTTTTTTTGGTAAATAAATATTAGAATACTTTTTTTTTTTTTTTGTTTTTTACATTTTTCTAACCAAATAATTACAAAAATTTTCACAAATTTTTTTTCATAAATTTCATTCTAATTAAACAAACCGTACTAAATGCACCCTTAGGCCATATTTGATTTATGAATTAGGAATCAATGAATAAAAATATTATGAAGGGAAATCAATAGAATGAAAGTATTATGGATGAATAGAACATCATTACCTTGTTAGCTTATAATTAGAATGTTGATGGAATGGAAACTAATTTGTTACTTTTCGACGAAAATACCCTTCATTTTTATTTAATAAATATTAATTCTATTGAATAAATATTATTTTATTGAATAAATATATATATTTTTTATTTAAATATAAAATTACAAAATTCTAAAATTTACACTATTTCAAAATCCTTCAAAACGAGTTTGAAAAAATTTCGAATTTTTTCAAACCTATCAACCTCAGTCAAACTTGCCGGCCGACGAATTAGAGACCACCACCAATCTGTCCAACTAGGTAGATCTCAACCGCCAATAATTGTCATAAAGACGTTACCTGCAATAGTTGTTATCAACATTTTTAAATTTACATATATTAATTTAGGAGTAAATGGAAAATTACAAGAGTAAATTTGATATTTTTGACATCCACTACCATTCCTCCCAAATTTGGAAGGAATGTTACTACGCCGTTTACGAATGAATAAGATTCATATTCTTTATATTACTACTATATGAATCAAACAAGGGATTAGAAATAAGATTCTTGGTCATATTAGTTACAAGTGATGATAATTAAATGATACTTATCAATTAAGCGATTTACGTTATGGTATTTTTTTTTTAAATAAAAATCTAATAATTCAATTAAGAGTAATGCTACATTTACACCACCTATTACATCATTTTCATTACACCATCACCATTTTACTAATAATTATTTTATTATAATATTAAAAATTCAAAATAATTAAAAATTTGTGTGGATGTGGGATATGCCACATCATGGTGTAATGAAAATGGTGTAATGGATGGTGTAAATGTAACATTACTCTTCAATTAATGTACTAGGCTGACACCTAGTACTGCTGTTCTTCTAATTCTCTAAGATAAGATCCTAAAAACTTGGGTGGAGGATGAATAAATAAACATATCTCATTGAAGGTTTGAATATTTGTACGTTGGAAATGGTTTGGCATATCTTGGGATTGCTTCATTAATGTGAGGGATAAATATTTAATGTGGTTAGGTAAGCTCTACTTCGTGAAACTTAATTTATCATTCTTTTTTGTTTTATTTATTTTAATTTTTACAGTAAATTTATATGATAAATGTCATTGATAGGGGTGAGCAGGGTAGCGGGTAGAATCAGAATTGATAGGTAGAACCAAAACTAGAACCAGAATCTACTCGGAATCGACTTTCATAAGGTTAGTTTTAGTTCTAATTTTTCGGAATCGATACTGTGTGGATTCGATTCTTGCACATGCAAGAACCAGAATTGGATTCAGAACCTAATGAAAACCAAGGTCGAGTACTTGGGATGAAACCTGTTTTAGAACTGAGATTGAAACAAATATCACTAAAGAATGGGAGATCTATTTTAATTTTGCATACACGTGGGTGACGTGTTGAAGTGGGTGGAGGCCCCCACTTGGTCAGTACATTATATATAGAGGTTTTACTCTCTTTATATATATATACACACACAGAGTAAAACTTCTCTATACTCATAATAGTAGAATTAACTAATTTTAGTAGAATTAACTAATTTTATTACTATGAGGAGGTTATAACTTAATAGAGTTATAGTTACAAAAATTTCATATTTTAGTACTACAATATTAGGATTAATCTTTGGGAAAAATCGAATTGGGTATTTTGATTTTGTCGTTCTCTTCTGTCTCCTCTCTTATGTCATCATTCGTCGTCAAATTTGCCGTCTATACATTTTAGCTACGAATTTTTTTGTTGCTAAAATCCTAGAAATTGTTGCGGTATACATTTAGCGACGAAAGAAAATCGTCGCCATGATCGTCGCAGTAGGCATGTCGCGCTTGATTTTAGGTGACAATTTGTTAAAATTCGTCGCTAAATCTGGCGACAAACCAAAACATTGTCGCCTATACCGTTTTCGTCGCTAAATCTAATTACCGGTGAAATATTAAATGTTGTCGCCTAAAGTTAATAGCGGCGTACTCTCTATTGTGTCGCCTACTTTATACCGCAACGAGATATGTGTTTTTGTCGCTTAACGTATACCACGACAAAATGTGAATTTTGCTCGCCTATAATATACTGCGACGAAATGTGCATTTTTGTTGCATAAAGTTAATAACGACATTATAATTTTATGCGTCGCTTAAAATATACAACGACAAAATGTGTACGTTTTGTTTCCTAACATGTAGTGCGATAAAATATAGTTGTGTCACCTAAAGTTAATACGACGTAATCTCTATATGCGTCGTTTAAAAGTATACATGACGGTACTTTATATTGTCACTTGAAACTATTAGCGATGAAACGTAAGTCATCAACAAACACTTTTCAACTTTGAATGTATTTCATGCTAAAAGTCTACAACGTCAAATATAATTGTGGTCGCCCATTTATATATAAATTTATCTTGACATTTAAATTTATTGTAAAACTAAAACATCTTTTGTAAATGTAATTATTCAAATCACAAATATATCAAACCAAGTATATTATAGAACTATAATATGTTTGTTTTTAAATAAAACCTTAAAAATATATAATTTGACTAATTTTCAATGTTCAACAAAAAGTGACAAATAAAAACTCAATTGTTGCAGGTGGTGGAGATCCGGTGGAAATGGCCTGAAAATATTTGTGAGCCATTAGATACAGAACCCATTTCTTGAGATGAACTGCTGCATCTTCTCCATCGTTTGCCTATATGGGTGAAATTCTTCCCTTATGCCTCATAGTTCTTGCACCTCTCTGCAAGTGTGTGAGTTCCTCTAAAACATCTTGATCGCTCGCCTTCTAGTCTTCGAGATGCAGGTGGTTTTGGACATAACCTAATCCACGATAATAACCGTTTTTTCCTAAAACCTGTTGAGTGATCTTCTAATTGAGTAGGTGGCTGAGAACCTTCTTCAGGCTCCTGATTGAGAATGTTCTCCATTTGTTCCTACAAAAAAATATATATGTGCATAAGCACGTATATAAATAAAACACATTTAATTTTATAAATTTAAAAATAAAAGGTATTAGGTTATAATATAAAATATAATACTTTTATACAAAAGAAAATAAATAAATACACTACATAATACTTACATATTGAACCTTATCTCATCATTATCCAAATATTTCTTTTACTACTAAAGAGTGTCAGGAATAAATGCACCTCCCTTGGAGCTGGCCTTCAGGAAGATCCTAATATTCAAAAAATAACAAATAAATAACAATTACAAATACATTTTAAATATAAAATTACTCAAAATAAATATTTCAAACCTCTGAATTTTTTGTTCAGTGTAGAAGTATTCATGCTCGATGTCGATTTTTTTACCCTTGATCCTATTCTTATTGAACATCTACATGGATATAATTAATATCAAAGTTTTGGCTAGCTATCATGCGTGGATAGTTTTATAAAGCTAAACTAGTTAGTCTAATACTTGAAAAATTGTGTTCATGATATTTAACATAATTGTGAGAGGCAAGTGTAGCTAGAAAAAATGCCCTGTTTCGGGGACTACTTACTAATAGATTCAGATTTCCCAACCATGAAAGGGAGCCAATCTCTATCTCTATATAGGTTCCGGCCTAGAAACAATACTAAAAAAATGCTCAATCTAGTGGAAAGTGGATAACCTAGGTTTGCAAAACTTATGTTGCAAGTGAGTCACCAATAATAAAAAACAAAAATCAACCTAATGAATACGTTTCTGACTTCTAATTTCTCCAATCAAGAATCAAGTTTATACTCTATCAAATTCTAGCTACTATAGTGAAATCAAATTACAAAACTACAATACAATGAATTTAATCCATAAAATGGAAATTAAAATGCACAATTTTCTTAAAATAAATTACAAATCCCTAATTCAATTACAAAATAACAAATCATCAAAAAGATTTTAGCTACAAAAATCAATCAATTACAAACACCATGTTGAAACTATGGATTGAATCCAGCAGGAAAAAAAAAATTGAAGAATTAAAATTCCAGATTTTTTTGAAACGAAAATAAATGTATGTTTAACCTTAATTTGCTGTGTTTCCCTACCAACCTTGACAATGCAGATTGGTGCCTTAATGAATTGAAGTGCCACCGAGAGAGAGAGAAAGGGAGAGTCTGACATAAAATATGTAGATTGAAGCGCCACAAGAGAAGAGAGAGGAGGGAGAGTTTGAGATAAAATATGTGGGAGGGAAAAAATTGGAGGAAGAATAATATTATAATGGCGCTAGTACTTGTAACTTCCCTTTTAAATTTTATAAAGAGATCATGATCTATATAGGCGGCAGGTTTATGGGCATTGTGATTTGTTTGCTGCTGTTAAAAATATCATGTTACCTAAACTGAAAAATAATAATAATAATACTAAGATATCAATTGAAGATGGTGGCGGGTTTATTGTTTTTACTTGTTTTGTGGTAGGTTTATTATATTAACCTAAACCTAAATAATATTAATAATATTATTGAGATATCAATTGCGCGCGGGTTTATAGTTTTTATCCTTTTTTATTATCACTAGTATATCTTCATATAGTAGACCTAATTTACATTATGGAGTAATAGAAATGTTGATATTACCCATGCTAGAATCCAGCCGTGACTATTGATAATTGTCAAGGTTTAAAACCCGACCCAAGGACTGACTCTGGTTCGCTCATTGGGTTGGTCAGTCGAATCGGTTTATGCGATGTCAGCGTGATTGTCATTCTAACGTCCATGACATATAAAATGACGCGCGAGTTAGCATAAATAGACAAGGGTAGCACTCGACCACACCTTTAGAACTAATAGACAAGTCTCAATCCAAAAACTTAAACTATGAAATCTAAAGAAATCTAAATAATGCATTGAATGGTCTCCAAAACAAAATTAAGTTTTATAGGGTGACATCAACCCTAATAAGACTCCTAATAACAAAGGAAACAAAAATAAATCAATTAAACAAAGAAAATCCGAAATAAATTGAAAAAAACATGCAAATAACTAAAAACCCATCCAAACACACACCAAATGGTGGATTTTGACCTTAAAAATGCCCTCCGACCAGCTAAAGCTGGTTCCCACGATGACGGGCTCGAAATAACTTTCCAACGGTATCTTACAGGCCCCGTAACTCTTCTCGGATCAAGTTATGGCCTTTTGAATGGCATGTTCATTTAACTCTTTGGGCTTTACGCATGGACTCTGACGTTCACCATTCTCCATGAATTCATCCACTAGACATTCTATATCATAAAAAAATAAAATAATAAAATCAAGATGTTCAATTGCCGGGTTGAACCGGGTTCGTAACAAAAAATTTAGTCCAACCGCAGTTCAAACTGGGTCATTTAATATTTCCATTTTTTTAGTCGAATCGACTCCGCTTGATCACCGATTCTCGATTCAACTGGTTGACCCGACCGACCGTCTAGGCCGTGTTTTTAAAACTTGACAATTGCAGCTGGATTTTCGATGGATGTGTCCAATTGAAAGGACTTTAAGAACTTATAAATCTTATGTAAAGATTAAGTAAGACTTGAAGCTCTATTGCCAAGCTACATTGTTAATGAGTTGATATTTGTTCAATGTATCTTTATATATTGGACCGAATTCAACCGACCGAGTGTAATTCAGATGAATTTAGTTTTGTATTGATGCGGAAGTTAATGAACAAGATCAAAGAACTTCGTAGAGTGGATATGGAACTAGACGTTGTTCAATTTGTTGAGCCCAGCAGTAAGTTAGTGATGATGATATGCATTTCATAAATGATGATAGTACATGAGTGATAAATTGTACCACTGAAAGTGAAGATGTATAAGTTGAAGATGATATGATAATTAATTATTTATTATTGTCATCCAAATTTAATTTTTATAATTGTGATAATCACTACAAGAATATATTATATTGTGATAAAATTAATTTTTCAAATTTTATTTTGTTACGAGTAATATAGGCATTAGATAAATTGCAATAGCTTTAAAATAGTGTTACATATATTGAAATACAATAATTATTTAAAAAAATAGTTCTTATATAATTTTAAAAATGTATAAATACAATAGTTTTTAAATTATTATATATCTTGTATTTTGGTTGGATCAAAATAAATCATTTTCCTAATCTAAATAAATAACGGTTTTCTTAATGAATCCACTTGGCATTTACAAAACATGCTACTACACTGTTTTGGGGCAAAAAACCAGTCAAGCTTTCCTTTGCTAATAACCCTTCTTCCGCTAAAACCCTTTTGCTAAACCTTTTGCTTATACGCCTCTCTCCCAGTGTATGAATTGCTTTGTCATTAACGCAAAAAACTTCTCAATCTCTTCTCTGCA
The DNA here is from genome assembly GCF_008641045.1 of Pistacia vera. Taxonomy (NCBI): domain Eukaryota; kingdom Viridiplantae; phylum Streptophyta; class Magnoliopsida; order Sapindales; family Anacardiaceae; genus Pistacia; species Pistacia vera. Next base: position 534,165 of record NW_022196431.1, read on the forward strand.
GCAGTGCTACTACACTGTTTTGGGGCAAATAAAAAATAATACTAACAATAAGCTATAATATAATTTAATATAAATATAATGATTCTAAACAGCAACAAAAAGTGCCAAGCTTAAGCTGCCAACAGTGGAAACCTGAAAAACAATTTACCACATGGTGCTTTCGTATTTACAAAAATAATAATATAATATATTTTGATTTCTTTTTAATTACTTTTAGTTTTATGTTTCAATTATTGTCATATAAATATAAAATTATATTAAAAATTAAAATCTAACAAACTAATGGCAATGATTTTAAGAAAATTGACACCAAAATTTTTCACGACAATACGTTTTTGGCATTGTTTTTTATATTTGCGTTGCCATAAATGTTTCTCGATGAACATTTGTTGCGTCGTGTTTTAATTTTCATCGCCAAAACACATTCCTAATAAATAATTTTGCGTAGCCAGATGGATTTTGCGTCATTTTTTATATTTTCGCGCCAAAAACCATTTCTGCCGCACAATTGTTGCGTAGCTAGGTGGATTTTACATCGTTGTTTATATTTTCGTCGCCTAACTATGTTTCCTGACAACATTTGTTGCGTAGCCATATGGATTTTGCTTCATTTTTATATTTCGTTGCCAAAAACCATTCCTGACGCACAATTTGTTGCGTAGCTAGATGGATTTTACATCGTTGTTTATATTTTTGTCGCCAAACACATTTCCCGACACACCATTTGTTGCGTAGCCAATGGATTTTGCATCATTTTTTATATTTTTGTTGCCAAAAACGTTTCCCGATGCCCAATTTGTTCATAGCCAAATATATCTGCTTTGTTTTTTATATTTTCATCGCCAAAAAGGTATTACGTGGGCATTTTGTTGCGTAGCTAAACTTCGTTGGTGTCGCTTTATATTGTCGTCGCCAAAAACATTTTATGGCGCCATGCATTGGCGTTGCTAAATACTTTTGGCTATGTTTTGTTTATTTTCGTCTTTTAAAATATCCACGGCGACATATAGTTACGTCGCGAAAAAACTTGGGCATCGCTTTTTTTATTTCGTCGGCAAAACATTGTAAGACGAATTATGTCGTCGCTAAGTCCGTCGCCAATTTGCTTCCCGCCATCTCATGCGAGGATTAGAATTCCGCGAAACTATTGGCAACCAATTTCATATTTCGTCGCTATAGTTTTGGCTGTTGGACGAATTTGAATCGTCGCTAACAAATTGTAGCTAAAGCCCTTTTTGTGTAGTTACTCTGCATTCTCTCTAGCGAAGGTAATACGCAGGACCGACCGTGTTGCTGGAACTTCAACTGCTGCTCGGAGGGATACTGCCGTTGAAGGTGTGTGTTTGATGTTGGTAATACTTATATTTGTGTTAGTGTTTTTTAATACTTCTAGCAATGTCGTACTCCTGATAATGATGATCTGATGTTTACTTTCGAGTGACATTCCCGGACCACCGCCATTACTCTCGAGTCTCGACAACGTGCACGACCCAAAGGTTCTAATTTTATTGTTTTATTGGGTTTGTCTTTCAAAGTTTATTCATGCCTTTGTTAAATAAAGCACAAAGCTTTAATTATGAGATGAACACTTTATGGAGTTGTTATTATTTGTTTATATGTTTTACTCCTTTTGCTGTTTTTATATCTTGCTTCATCATTTTCCCCTGGTTTTGCATTGTTTTCAATAGACAGTCTGTTGAACACTAGCTTTAGGATTATGTAAATTTGCTTATACTTATTCATTCTTGTGTTTACTTAAATGTTATGAACTTATCACAGATAAATCCTAATTAATTAAGATTATGAGTTAATCTGCTTACACTTATTCTTCTGTGTTTACTAAAATGTTACTTACACTAGTTGTTTTTGTAATTTATTGTGTTAACTTATATTTAGGGTGTAACACTAGTCATGGTATGAACACTTTACTTTGAATATTGCACAATCATTCTTGTTTAAATTTCCAGTATGACCACCTCATGTTTAAAGTTACCACATTCTCTTATGTTGGTTATCTGCTATATCGAGTGAGCACTTCTGAGTCAAAGTGATTACAATGTATCTAGCAGATTTATTTGGGTAACACGTGTTATGCTTCTAGAATGCATGAACTATTTTATTCTCTTATGAGATATTTGTGTGGTCTATAACACTTGTCAAATTTATATTCAATGTGCTGGAAAGTTTTATTCTCTTTGATAGGTGGCATCTTGATATTGGAATAAACTGTTTTCTTATATAAGCTCCTCTCTAATGCAATTTTTCTCAAGCCTGATTATTCCTCTGATATAAGCCTGAAAATTCCTTGAGGTTTCTTTTGTTTGAATTAGGTTTCATATGACTTAGGTAGGCTTACAAATACCTTTGATAAACTTTGTTTATTTGTTCATGGTTGGAACGTGGGTTTCCATTGGTGTTGCTTGATGGGAATTCAAGCTTTTGGAGCTGAAGTGAGTCTTCGGTGTTGATACTTGAGAGGAGCTCAAGACTGATTAGGTGGTCTCGTGAACATGGAGCTTGCTGTGGTAGTTCGAAGTTCGACCAAAGGATGGAGTTTGAAACATTGCAAAACAGAGAGTGTTCTTGCAATTGATGCTTAACTTTGGCTTTGTAATTGAACTATAAATGTTTGCCATAGTGGATTGGCTTCATTTGGACTTGGTACCATGGATGTAGACATGTTGCCGAACCATGTAAAAACCCCTAGTGTTCTTTACTTTATTGCATGGTTAATTGTTTGGGAATGATGAAGAATCAACACTAAAATCAACTTAGCAACCCATTCCGCTTAGGTTTAATTCACTTGGTAAAGGAATTAAAACTTTTAGTTTTTATATCGTTGCTTGGCCATTTCCCCTTGCTAGTTTTGCATTGGTTTTGTGTGATTGCGTAGAATTCTGAAGAGTGATTAATATCATAGTTGCATGAGTATTTTGAAATGCAAATAAAATAATTATGAATCTGAATGTTGTGGTGTCTAGCAGCTTGCAACTGCTACAAAGAGAGAATTACTTTGAAATGAAATTAATTATTATTTTGTAAATGCATGCACATTTTTTCGACCCAATGATTATGTTTGCCATAAGATTAATGGTAGTCTTATTAATACTAAAATATTATCCTTTCATTGTATACATGTTCTCAGCTGAAGTAAATCTCAATTATTAATCTTTAATCATATGATTAAGCTGGTTATTATGATAATTGTTAAATAATTCTTTATATAGTTAAATAATTCTTTATATATGTAATCTTTGCAGGAACAATGTCATCAACTAGAAAAAAACATTGAGCTTTAGGATGAGCCAACTATTGTTGTAGAGTCAACTTCAAATAGGCCTCCACAACCTAAGCCAAATGCCAAGTCCGAGGTGTGGCAACATTTTGAGAAGATTGTTAATGAGAGAACCGGACAAAGTGCATGTATTGTGATAAGACCTTGATGTACAGTGTGGCTAATGGCACTTCTTCGATGTGCAAGCACTTTACAAGTTGCAAAAAGTTTCCTCACAATGTAGATAGTTCGTAGACACTTCTCTTGCCTTTCAAGACCATATAGAAGGAAGGAGGGCATAGTAGTGAGGTTGGTACTTGGAGATTTAATATAGAGGAGTGTGGCCAGTTGCTTGCTGAAATGTTAATTATTATGGAAGATCCTTTCAAAAAGGTTGAGCATCTATCGTTTAGAAGATTTCTAAGAGCAATGCAACCATTATGGACCATTTCATAGTGGCAAGGGATTGTTCAAAGATCTACAATTTTGAGAAAGTTTAATTCGAGAACAAGTTGTGGTTTTTCAAATCTAGAATTGCTTTGACAACCGATGTATGGACGTCTATTCAGAATTATAGCTACTTATGTCTCACTAGTCATTTCATTGACGAGAAATGGGTTCTACATAAGAGAATTATGAGTTTTGTGAGAATTATAGTCACAAGGGTAGGGAGACTGGGAGATGGTGAAGAAGTGGATTATTGACCGAGGAATTGAAAATAAAGTGTCCACTATAATGGTGGATAATGCAACGCTAATGATGTGGCAATGACTTACTTGCGGGACAGATTGGTGGATAGGAATGCTTTAATTCTAAATGGTGACCATTTTCATTTGAGATGCACAACTCATATTTTGAATTTGATTGTGAAGGATTGTCTTAGCGAGATTAAGGATTGTGTTAGCCAAATTCATAATTTGGTTAAATATGTGAGGAGTTCTCCCAGTAGAGCCCTAGCGTTTGAAAGATGTATCAAAAAAGAAAGGGTAGCTTGTAAAGGTACGGTGTGTCTTGATATTGCTACTTAATGGAACTTGACTTACCTCATGTTAGATTTGACAATAAAATTTAAAAAAGCTTTTAAAAGGTTGGAAGATAAAGACCCTAACTACAATATTGATTTGTCATATGATACTCTTTTAGATGAAGATTAGGAAAAAGCAATTGTGTTTACCAAGTTCCTCAGGAAATTTTTTGAAGCTACAAACAGGATGTCAAGGTCCAACTATGTGACTTCTAACAATTATTTTCATGAAATTATAGGCATTGTCACTTCTTTAAAAGACTAGGAGAAAGACTTTAATCCTGGTCTTCACACAATGTCAAAGAGAATGAGGGAGAAATTTTAAAAGTATTTTGGGAGTCTTGACAAAGTCAACGTGATTGTGTTGATTGCAGTGGTGTTAGATCTTAGAAATAAAATGAAATATGTCAGTTGGTGCTACAAAAAAATATATGCCGATAACTTAGAAAAGGCTGAAAGGATGTCCGAAATCGTGAGGCATGTGTTACAAGAATTTTATGAATTTTATGAAGGACTCCATCAAATTTAGATGAAAGTCAAGCTTCTAGTTCCTGTCCACCAATTGAAAATGATTAGACTTTACCTACTGGTAGTAGTGAGTGCAATGGTATTGCCTTCGAACCCCTAAGGGAGGCATATGCGAAGGAGATGCAGGTAAAGGTACATGATCTTACCAAGCCAGAGTTAGACCCATAACTTGATGATAAATGTGAATCCATAAGGTCTAAGTTGGATGTATTGGAATGGAGGAAAGTAAATGCATCAAAGTATACGATTCTCTCGTGTGTGGCCAAATATATCTTTGCAATCCTGGTGTCTACAATTGCTTCTGAGTCAGCTTTTAGTACATCGGGTCATGTACTTGATCAATTTTGGAGTTCTTTATATCTACCGGTTGTTGAAGCATTGATCTGTACAAGTGATTGGTTGAGATCTACACAAACTCCGACTGAAGATGACTTGGAGGATGCAACGACTTATAAAGCGGGTATAGTATTTATCTATTATATTCTTATCTCTTAAATTTACTGGTTAATAAATTTATTCAATGTTTTTACTTTTTAAGCTACTAACTGACTTTCCTATGTTTATTTTGTAGAAATGATTGGACTTCAGTCACTTGACGAAGGAACATCCATGGCTAATTCGGAGCATTAGACATGACGTTTAATTGTTTTATTGATTGTATTTCTGAAGTAATTGATGAAGGAATTGTTGTGTTTTTTGTGTTATTTTGTTGTTATGTTATTTGACATGATGAATCTTATTTATAATTTTAAGTTTGGGAACAACTGTTGGTTGGTTGTAGTAGATGTGATGTTTTAAAATTGATTGTAGGGTGTATTTGTGAATTATGTGAACTGTCAGGGGTGAATTTAAATTTTTGGTACCCGGGCAAGGAATAGGAACCTGTATTTCAGGTTCTAGTTCCAAGAACTTAAGAACCAGAACCAACCAGTTCTGGTTTTGGTTCCAAATCTTAGGAATTGGTCGGTTTTGGTTCTGGTTCCTCCAAAAATTGCAAGGTACCCGAAACCACCACTCATAACTAATTTGCTTTGTCTTACCTACATTAGCCACAAATATTTTATTTTTATATCCAAATTATTAACAATGTCATTTTGATATTCATATTAAGTTATGTCTAACCGGATTTGGTTTTAAAAATTTCAAGACATGAGAGATTAAACTTCTAACCCTCATTTATGATTTCATATTTAATTAACACTTGACCTAAAACCTTCGGCTATCAAGTAAATTTGTACGATCTTACTATATTATTTTCAAAGTATAGATATATTTCTTCTTTTACAATTCATAGTTAAATATTACAAGTTCGTAGATTGATTCAAATAAATGAGTGTGCTAGATCGGTATCATGGAGGCATATGTGCACAATGTGTTGGCAGTTTATAAACATGGAAACTTATCACATGGAAACCTGGATCTTTTTGTTGAAAATCGGAGGAGTAAAAAAACATTAAAAATAAAGAACAGCACATAATCCACATACAAAGGCACACGATATTGTACGTGGTTTGGCATAACTGGCCTACATCAACAAATGAGAGGGTTTTCAATATAATAAAATGAATATGATACAAGTGTTTCAACACACCATTAACCTTTATCCTGAGTGATCGTTGGATCCTCTAATTCTTTAGTCGAACATCTTGTTCGTATGGTGTTTAATACCCCTTGGTATTTACCTTGATACCTAGAGCCCTCTACCCTATGGTACCCTTACATTAGAACCCCTTGTATTCTCACATTCTCTCTTTTTTTACTTCCCTCTCTTGTAACCTTGAATTGGTTCTAACTCCCCCATTTATAGGTAAAATAGGACATTCTTATTCTACTAGGACTCATATTCCTATTTCTAATAGAACTCCTCTAATTTAAATCATTCTCCTATTTTAACTTAAACAAACTCCTAAACCAATTCTTCTTTCCTAATACATCTCACAATGGAAAAGGAAAACAATTATTCTCAATTACAAATTCCTAAACTAGAAATTTGCCTAAAACTTAAATTCATTTTTTTTCTTGTTTGCCTTTTCTTCTTGCTTACCTTTTCTTCTTGATTGCCTTTCCTTCATCAATTACCAAAAAGTGTTCACAGTCCAACACTTTTGACCCTAACTTACCTTGTTTGAGCAAAAATCTTATTCTTTTTATCAGCATTCAAGTCACTTTAATTTTAAATTTTTCATATATTTATTATGTTTTTTGTTGGGGCAAAAGTTAACCTAACCCAAATATAACTTCAATAAGACTACTCTCACGATAGCTTCTTACAATCTTCTTATTGATGCGAAAATCTACACTGACCAAGATATCGATACAAGAATCCACACCAATTGAAGATACGTGGTTGACCGTGGGAGAATCTAGCAAGATGGGTGCGCGACTTCGGGAAGCTAGCCTGTGATACTCAATCGACCTCAGTTGAATTGAGAAAGATAGGAGCGTGATTAGTAACAATCAGCAAGAGATTAATGAAAGCCAAAATAATTAGGATTAGTAGCAAAAAATATATAAAAATGAAAGCGAAAAAGGGATAGATCTGGATGGGATCAAGCCAGATGGCCGCGCGATTACATATAATCTTAAGGAGAAAGATTAGAAAAATAATGCAAGAGAGGATTTTTGAAGTGGTTCGGTGATGTGAAATTGAGCCTACGTCCACTGTTATGTTATTTCTTTGGGTGTTTTTCTCTTTGATTATGGATTACAAAGAGGTGTTCTCCTCTCTTAATGAGATATCTGTGTAGAAGAAAAGAGACTTTTACTATCCTGATGGCTTACATGAATGAGAAAAGAGAGACTAAGCCATAAGCCCTTTGGGTAAACAAAAATCAGTTTATATACTATTTTTGCATGTGTGTGTGGTTTGCATGGTTGACATGTGGAGAGAAAAATCCAAAAAATATGCTAGTTTGCATGTGAAGGGCTTACCATGTGGAGAGAGATCTACCAAATATGCTGAAAAGTCAGTCTGCATGTGAAGGGCTTGCTAGGGAAGATAACCCCACTTTACAAGTTATCCCAGAAAGCTGTGACATGTGGCAGTCTGAAGACCCTTGAGAATTTATTGCACAACAGTTCTCTCACAATCCTATGTGGTAGCTAACATGGCTGTTGCTAGCTCAATTGCCATTTCAAACAAATGCCACATCGGATTCCCTCCAAAATTCAAATAAAAAAAAAAAAAAAAAACAAATTGGAAACCCTAAAATCTGAATTTTGATTGCTCCCTTACATTCATTTTGGGGGTTTCCCCAATTCATTTGAACTCTAATTCATATCATCTTTTTGCTCTAATCCCTTTGAACCCTAAAAATTTAAATCTGTCAATTTCAATTTGTGAAAACCGTAGAAACCACCACCCCGAAGTATTAACCACAACAATTGAGGCAGAGGGCTTCGTTGATGGCCACCACTCGAGGAGTTGACCACCAATTTTTCGGCAACCTTCCAACCTCAACCTATTAGGATGTAATCAAAGAAATAGGCAGTGGAAAACAAAAATTTACCGATTAAAACCCTAGAAGCCCCAAAAATCCATATATGAGAGTTATGTTGTTTACATGTTATAGATGATCAGAAACCCATACAAGGTTTTAAATTCTTACCCGCGTTGATGGCTTCCCCGCTTGATCATTGAAAAACGCTCACACTCCAAGGATAGGAGTGAATCCATGATATCCACTCAAAGGCAAGAATCAACGCACAATCATTGTACTAGTTTGATTTGTGAGGTTTAAAGAAGAAGTGTGTGAGGAAAGAAAGGGAGAAATTTTTCTCTTTTGTTTTTCTCTTGGGCGGCCAAATGAGCTCTTTAGGAAAATTTGGGGAAAAGTGCTCTTTAATAGGCACACCCTAATTTCCCTTATTTGGTATATAACCAATATACCCTGCCACTAAAAGAATAATTAGTTTCCATGATTTCCAAACAAAATCACAATCTGTGTATTAGGTTATTATTTTTTATTCATCTAATATTGATCTTTCTGTATTTAAAACATATATACACCAATTACATTTAAATAATGACATTTTGTTTATTTACAATATATATATGACAATATACATATTTAAATAAATAACCAATCTTACATATTAAATCCAATGCAGGATTGGATCCATGCAAAAACCTTTCTAGCAAATTTAATTACTTCATAAAATTTACCAAAATACCCCTTCGTCAATAAATGACTAAGATGCCCCTCACTCGTTATCTTCTTTAAATTGCCTTTTAAGTGTGTGATCCGTAGGCTCCTCATCATGTCGTAGTGAGTAATATCGTGATCAAACCCTATTAATTGTCTCATTGCACACATACCAAAATTTGCCTCTAGCAAGGCATCATGGCCACCCGATAGCTTCAGATTTAGCATATTCGCTACTTGTCAATAGTATGGTTATTGTGCAATCAAATCATTTCATCATCTATTATCTTATCAAGGTTTAAAGCATAGAAATAATTTCAGCTTCAAGTACAAACCATCTTAACATATTCAGATTTATTTATCGGACCAATCGACCAATCAAGCACCAACTCAATTTCGCTATGGCCACAAATTCAAGGTTGTTGTATCTTACTGAAAATCTCACCGAGATAATTTCTCTTGCACCCAGGAGTGACGAATCCTTTGTCAATCCACCATAGTCACGATGTACTTTTCAATGCAGCCAATCACCAGCATACTGATAACCCTAACTAAGATTACATTTGGCTAGTGTCAAACTACACCAATAGTTACACATAACGCTCCAGTGATCTCAAGTCTAAGGACCACATACACCATCATCTGTTAGAGGATGTATCCCATGGACATTGGCGTTACCATCTATATGGAATCCTCTGATGGGCCAATCCGGTGAACTCGTGAATAACAATCACCCATGCGTCACACCAAGTTGTTACCAAACAACCTTGACATGTGAGATCTATCACTTTCGTCCAATAGGGTCGTTCAATGCTGTGATAGTCTTACTGTATTATCTGTGCCCTAGGTCAGGATAATACTGGGGCTACAGATGTTTCTAGAATGACCACCATAAGTGATTATAGGGATCTCATAATCAAGACTTATCGCTGCTTGATTCCCTCATCATGCCTCAACCACTTTAAGGGCATATATTAATACATACATATGGAATATGCTTTATATAATATAAACAATGCCTTTTATATATTGAATAATCATGATCCATAGAGTCAATATACAACAATATGATTGGATCTAGGGCATCTACTCTAACAATCTCCCACTTGCACCTATAGCAAATCATTTAAGTAGTTAATACCAAATGAAGGCAATTGCCCATCATGCTTCCACAGCACAGAGCTTTTGTAAGCGGATCTGAGATGTTATCATCGATAGGTACTTTGCTTATTTGCACATCTCCCTTCTAAACAATTTCCCTGATCAGGTGGAAACGTCTAAGTTGTTAGAGTGGGTGCCCTAGAGCCAATCAATTATTATAGAATTGACTCTTTGTAATAATGTTCATTGATCAATAAAAAGATATTTTTATTCTATATCGCGTAAATCATTATTGTATGTATTGATATATGTCCTTAAAATGGTAGAACCGTGACAAGGGTATCAAGTGTTTCAAATCTTGATAGTGAGAACCCTATGAGCTTATATGGTGGTCATTCTAGAAACATCCGTAGCCCTAGTATTATTCTAAAATAAGGGCACAGATAATACGGTAAAGCTATCATAGTGTTGAACGACTCTATTGAAAGGCAGTGACTGATCTCACTTGTCAAGGTTGTTTATTGACAACCTGGTGCAAAACATAAGTGCTTGTTGTAGGCAAGTTCAGTGGACTGACCCACCAGAGGATTCCATATGGATGGTAACCCCAGTGTCTATAGAACAAATCCTCTAACGAATGGTGGTGCATGTGATCCTTAGACTTGAGATCACCGGAGTGCCTTGTGCATCGATTGGTGCAGTTTGACTCTAGCCCAATGCAGTTCTATTTAGAGCTATCAATACTGTAGTGATTGGCTGCATCAAAGAGTGTATCAAGACTATGGTGGATCGACAGAGGATTCATCACTCCCGGGTACGGGAGAAGTTATCTCACGGCGCAATTCAGTCAATAGCAATGGCACTAAAACTATGGCTACAGTGGGATTGAGTTATTGCTCTATCTAGATTATTATTCCAGTCGTTGGTCCAGTTATTGCATACATACATATCGAGAGTAACTGAGGTTGACACTATTTTTATGCCTCGGTCTCGTTGAGATAACAGATGATGAAAGGATTGGATTGTACGGTAACCATATTGTTGACAGGTAGCTACTTCGCTGAATCCGAATCTATCGAGTGGCCATGATGCCTTGCTAGGGGCCAATCTTGGTTTGTGTATAGTGAGATGATTAATTGGTGTTAATCGCGATACTACACACTACCGGTACGATAAGGAGCCTACGGGTCACACACATAGAAGATAATTTAAGAACCAGTTTATAAGAAGTGTGTTTTCGTCTTTTTAGGCAAAATGGTATTTTGGTAATCTCACAGTGCAATTAAATTTGCTGAGGTCGTAGCCTTTATTTAATTTGATATTAAAAATTAAATAAGTGAGATTATATTTAAATATGTGTTCTCATATATTTAAATGAATTATTGTTATTATTAAATGTTAATATATGATATATATATATTAATTTAATTTAATTGAAATAATAATAATAATAATTAAAATATCTAAATGGGGCTGTATGGACATAGGGGTTGTTTGGGTTGGTTCCCAAGCCTATTCCATGAGGGAATAGGGCATTGTGTGCACTATATAAGTGCCAATTTTTTGTGAAATTTAATAATATTTTATTCAATCATTAAGATTAAAAATTCCAGCCCCCTTTTCTCTCTTCCCACGCCAGATTGGTTTCGTGTTGAATCAAAATATTATTGATTTTGTTCTTGGTTCTTAAGGCTAAAGAGGCTCTAGCAAATCTCTCTTTAGTTTCTTGGGGTTATCCTCATGTGGACTACCGCTAGTTCGATCCTATCATTGGATCGGTAGTGAAACCCATTCAGAGACAAGTTGGAGGAGCCTTCAAACGTGCGTATGATTTCTTAACTCTGAACTGATTTTTTCTGCAGATTCTAATATAATGTATAAACTGTAAATTTGTGCTCTGATCTTGGTTTTAAGGAACAATCCATGTTGTAAATAATTTTTGTTTTCCGCTGCCATGACTTGATTGTTTAACATAAGTATGTGTTTGGATTTTTGATGAGACCTTGGTTCCTTGGCCTAAGCAATGACCCTATTGTTATCACTAAATATCTGTATAGGATCAACAATGCTTGGAACCACACCAAGTTTAGTAATGAACTTCCTGATCCAAACTGCCTCTTTGGCTACATCTAACAATGTAATGTACTCAGCCTCCATTGTAGATCAGCTACAGTACTCCGCTTTAAGCTTTTCCAGCTCACTGTAGCTCCATTGAGACAAAAGACAAAACTTTATTGCTATCAAAAATCATCTTTGTCAATTTGAAAACTGGCATCAATGTATCCTTTTATAGTGAGTTCATCATCTCCTCCATAAACCAAGAACATATCCTTAGTTCTCTTCAAGTACCTAAGAATGTTCTTGACCGTTATGCAGTGATGCTCACCTGAATCCAATTGATATCTGCTACAAATGCTTAAAGTATATGAGACATCAATTTGAGTACATAACATGGCATACATGATTGATCCAATAACGGAGGCATATGTTCATCTTATCTCTCTCCTTGGATGATTTTGGACACATGTCCTCTGGGAGATAAACACCATGTGACATAGGACGGACAGCCTCACGAATGATAGAATTTACTTTCAGCCACAATTCGCCATGGGAAAACGTTATTTTCCGGGGCTCTTCCGTCAAACACGGTGGACAGGACAAAGGGATCGAAGGTACCTGAGGACCAGTCTTGTTGTGATGGGGAGTTTAGATCAGGTCCTGAGGAGGTGAGAATGACGTCGGAAATGAGCAGGATCCTGTGGAAGATGAAGAGGGCGACGGCAATAGTTCGGGATTCCGGCGATTTTTCGCTGGGGGGGAAGCAAGGGATGGTAGAGACGGCCGTGGGGAAGTGAGACAAGTCCGGGGAGCTCAATCGTCGTCGAAAAATGGCCAAAACTGGCTGGAATGCGAAGCGTCGCGGTGGGAGCATGAAGCATCACGTTCGATGGAAGGGGTGTTTCCTGGTGGTAAGAATGCAGGAGTATGTGAAGGACGACAAGGGAAGCCGGAAATGTCACCGGTAAACATGAGATGGAGGGTCGACGGGCTTGATCTGGGAGAAGGTGAAGGTTGTGGCGTGGGCTTGCCCCGAAAGACGCACTGCGATTATAGCAGTACGGTGCATTGGGACGTTTTATTACAAAATTGATTGGGCAAATTTCCTTGGTCCCGCATGATTGAAACAGTGAAGAATCAGCCCTATGAACCATGATCAGTTTTAACCCTCCTAACGACGCATAGAATGGACCAAATTCACCTTAATCCAAATCCAACAACCCTAATATCAATACTCATATACTTTCAAATTCATTCCAAACACGTAATTCATAAGACAAAACCCCCATTAAGTATATTAGTCCGAGTTGCCTTCCATCACCATGGTTTAATTAACCCACCTATCGTTGGAACCCTTGTTCGCCAAAGCGAATGGTACACTTTTACCAGTAGGAGGTTAAATATTGGGGTTTCCTTAATGGTGAGGGTCGACTTAAAATGACGGCTTTACTTGTTCGGCAAAGTAGAGTATAATCACGCATAGGCATAGTAAAGAAGTACACATGTTGTGTGTACATGGTGACATGTAGTGTCCACTCTACCGTAACTGAGAAACATGAGGACGGATGGTTGGGGCCATTGGATGTGGTGTGATTGGCTGTGGCTCTCCCATTTTGAGGTTGATAGTAGAAAAAACTGGCATCGTGGCAGTGAATTAAGTGTTGGCACCTAACCCTCCACACCCATTGGCTTGTTCACACAAAGCGAAGGTTTGAAACTGGGCTAGATGGGATCTCAGTCCACTAGGAAATCAACGGGTTCCAGCGTTAATAGTGGGGCTATTCTGAACTTGCAGGAACTACTGTGTGGACCCCGGCAACGTGTCCCCCTGAATATATCATTAGATAGAACGACTAAGTTTGCGGCACATTCATAGAAATGACCTACTATACTGAAACTGCCCTCTATAGCGTAACTGTAAATCTGACTTTGGACTGGCGTAACATCGTGAGCTTCACCAAATATAGAACATTGTATGTATGACACTGCGGACGATAATCGTCGCGAAGACCCAACGCCGCTTGCTGCTGGGCGTCCCCTATATAGTTCCCCTCACGCATCTCTCCTCTTCGCATCTCTCCTCCCCGCTCGCCAATAACGCATTGTAGCTCACCCTGAACTAGCACATACATGGCTCACGCTCTCACACACCTGTCGTCTCCCATGATGCCACTCCAGCGTCTTACATTTAGTCGCCTTCGACACAGTATGTGCTTGCATGATGTTGTGGCGTTGCCTATACGCATGCCGTCAGCCCACTTCCTTTCCTTGTTAGTTCACACAGTAGACTGATATTAGTCTCGACACATAGAAGCCTAGACATGAGTCACTATGGTTCCGCTCGATGCCCCTTACTGTTACACGTTCACCACCCCGAGTTTACTACCTTAGTGGCTTACCCGCCACGGAAAATGCCTCGACTGAGAGGTCATTCGGTATCCAATAAGCCCTGTGTATCCTGTATTGTTTCTCCGCGTTTCCCTGAAGGTGAGTGCCCTACGCTGGGTCGCTATACTGGCCTCATAGCACTGACCCCTCGAGCAAATAGACGGCTTCAGGATCTATTGGGCAGACCCCCGTTACGATTGCATTGAGATTTACTATACATTCCGGAGATTTCGCTTCTCCTATATTTCCTGCTGAGCTCTTATGCATTTTAAATGACCTCCATTGATATGAACACATGGTGAAAACTTGTCAAAAGTTTTTTGAACATGCGGAGGACTACATGTTTATTGTCTTTATGAGTCATTCTTGAAGAAGTCCACGCTGTGTGATGTGTTGTGCCAGTATAGAAGGGTAATGTCAAGGGTAAGGCCAGCCAACTCATAGCCCCTGCCCAGCAAAGGCCGAGTGCTCTCGGCCTGAGTTCGTGGCATAGGCCGGGCAGGAATAAGTAGTCTACGTGTATTATTGTGTGTGCCAGCTGGCATATGTGCGGACACTAGTATGTACGTTGTTTTCCGCTATAGCAATGTCAGAAGCGCGAACGCTGACTCTTGCCATCCGCGCTCTATTCAGTGGCTCGCTGTGAGATTACACCCGTCTGCCGTTCTCCTCCCTCCTTCTGCCGTCCGCCAGCACATGACCCATT
This sequence comes from Pistacia vera, assembly GCF_008641045.1. Taxonomy (NCBI): domain Eukaryota; kingdom Viridiplantae; phylum Streptophyta; class Magnoliopsida; order Sapindales; family Anacardiaceae; genus Pistacia; species Pistacia vera. Next base: position 549,389 of record NW_022196431.1, read on the forward strand.
AGTCAGCGTACGACTCTTCTCCTACCTGCTTGTGTCCTCATTGGGTCAAGGCCGGCATAGACTACAGCATGCTGCCTCGATCAGCAGAGCGACGGGGCCCTACGAGTGCCCTGTGCCCCCAGCCCCATCGGCTGAGCTAGCATTTTGGGCCTCGTATGATGTCTTCCCTGTATGGTTTTTATCCTTGACCTAAGGGTGAGGTTGTGAACTAATCGTCGCACCCACCCTACAGTAGTGATTGTCCCTTCGGATCCTCCGAGAATATGTGCACTTTGTCGCACCTGAGCTGTACCGCTTAGTAGACAACTAAATTACTGAGGGTATGTGATATAGACCAGACTATACTGTAAGCTGGCGACTTGGCCCTTTATAGTAGTTAAATGAGTTCTATTTGTGCACTTCTGTTTATTGTATATTCCACACGGTTCTATTAACCCCTGTGCCCGTAATATGATCCGATCTTAGTCTCTGATCTGCACTAACCACTATAGGACAGTCTATCAATATTATGGCAACAAGCACTACAGGACGCAACCCATAGCACAAGACACAACTAAACCAGATATCTGCCACCTATGACTTGCCTAGCATTGGGTCATGTTAATAAAACCCACATTGAAAACATTCAAAGGGATGGAGTTTTGGACCCTTTTGACTTTCAGTCATAGAGGTATGCGAGTCATGCTGCTAGGCAGATGCCAAGTCTCATTTCACAGGACAGTGAAAGGGCTACTAAGTTGTTAGGCATCATCCATAGTGATTATGTGGTCCACTAACGTTAAGGCTAGAGGGGGATATTCATACTTCATCACATTTACTGATGATTTCAAGATATGGTTATGTTACTTATGAGACATAAATCTGAAACCTTTGATAAATTCCAGGAATTCAGAGGATGAAGTACAATATGTTGGGCAAAATATTAAAGCTTCGGTCGGATCGAGGAAGGTGAATACTTAGCTCAGGGTTTTCTGAATACCTGAAGGATGTGGGATAGTATCACAACTCACCCCTCGTTACACCCAGCACATGGGTGTCTGAAAGGAGGAATATGACCTTACTTGGCATGGTTAGGTCTGTGAGAGTTTTAGTGATCTACCTATATCATTCTGGGGTTATGCCCTAGACTACGAATCATGTTTAAAACCATGTGTCGTCAAAGTCTATAGATAAGACTCTATGAACTATGGAATGGGCGAAAGCCCAACTTGTCTTATCTAAGAATTTGGGGTTGTGAAGCTTATGTTAAGAAATTGACTTCGAACAAGCTGGGCCCAAAATCCTGTAAAGTATATTTGTGGGGTATCCAAAGGAGACCAAAGGATACTATTTCTACCGCCCAGAAGAGCACAAATCTTTGTTGCTCGTTTTTGGTGTTTCCTAGAAAAAGAATTTTTTCTAAGAAGTACTGGGGAGAAAAGTAGAACTCGATGAAGTTCTAGAACACAAATATACTAGACGAAGGACGGGAGAGTGCCACAGGAAGTGGTTGAACATTAAGAAGAGGTTACTCCACAAGTTGTGGATCAAAGTGAACCACCTCAGGTAGCACAAGAGCTATGTAGATCTGGGAGAGTATGCCATGAGCCTGAGAGATACGGTTATCTCGTGACTCAACATGGTGATGTACTAGTACCAAGACGATGAACTAGAACCTACGAAGATGCTATATCAGATCCAGATTCCGTTAAATGGCTTGAAGCCATGAAATCTGAGATGGACTCTATGTACTAGAACCAAGTATGGTCTCTGGTGGAATAACCTGAAGGGGTAAAACCCATAAGGTATAAATGGGTCTTCAGAAGAAGACGACGTGGATGGCAAGGTGCATAATTATAAGGCATGATGGTTGCCAGAGGTTTCAAACAAATTCATGGTATTGACTATGAAGAAACCTTTTCGTCGTTGCATGATAAATCCACCCGGATTATGCTGATTGCTGTCATGACAGATATGAGATGGCAATGATGTCAAAACAACTTTCCTAAACTGAAACCTGAAGAGAATAGTATGATATGACACAACCGACGTTTCGTCTTGATGGCAAGCTAGGGGTGATGCAAGTTGCAGAGATCCATTTATGGACTCAAGCAAGTTCAAGGAGTTGGAACATTTGTTTGATGAAGCCATAAAAGAATTCAGTTTTATAAGAACGAAGTAAAGCCTGTGTTTACAAGAAAGTGAGGTGGGAGCGCAGTGGCATTCCTAGTTGTATGTCGATGAGACACTTTGATCGAGAATGATATACTGAACTTGCAGTCGGTAAAGACTTGGTTATCAAGTGCTTCCCATGAAGAACTTAGGGGAAACAGCCACTAATTGGAATAAGATCTATCGTGATAGATCGCATAGGTTGCTTGGCCTAAGTCAGAGTAACATAAATTGACAAAGTACTGAAAGGATTCACTATGGAAGAATCCAAGAAAGGATTTCTTCCATGTCACATGGTGTTTATCTCTCTAAGGAAATGTGTCATAAGACACAAGATGAGAGAGATAGGATGAAGAGGATCCCAATATGCATCAGTAATTGGATCCATCATGTATTCCATGCTATGTACTCGGATTGATGTCTCAGTGCTTTGAGCACTGTGTAGTATCAATCAGATCCAGGTGAGTGTCACTGGATGGCTGTCATGAACATTCTAAGTACCTGAAGAGGACTAGGATATGTTCTTGGTTATGGGGGGATGAGCTCACTGTAGAGATACCATAATGCTAGTTTCAAATGAAAACAAGACGATTATCGATCACAATCTGGGTTTGTATTTTGTCTCAAAGGGGGTGCAGTGACTGGAAGAGCTCCAAGCAAAGTATTGTAGCGGACTCTACATGGAGGCTGAGTATATTGCATTTTCAGATGCGGCCAAGGAGGTAGTCTAGATTAAGAAGTTCGTCACTGAACTTGGTGTGGTTCCCGAGATTATTGATCTAACATATATCTATTGTGACAACATGGAGCAATCGCTCAAGCCAAGGAACCACGATCTCATTAGAAGTCCAGACACTACTTAGACGATTTCATCTCATCAGAGAATAGTTGAGAGGAAAGATGTGCATATCAGTAAAGTGCATACTGACGACAATCTCGCAGATCCATTGACAAAGCCTCTGTCGTAGCAGAAGCATGAAAGGCATTGAGATCATTTGGTAATAAATACATGAACGACCTGTCGAAAGACAGAACTGATTTTTTCTGCAGATTCTAATATAATGTATAAACTGTAAATTTGTGCCCTGATCTTGGTTTTAAGGAACGATCTATGTTGTAAATAATTTCTGTTTTCTGCTACCATGACTTGATCGTTTCCTAACAGTGGTATCATAGCCTAGGGTACCAGATTTTACAGTTTTATGTATGGTTGATTACATGTATTTGATTGATAACATGTTGCCTTGATGAATCTGCACAAAATCTGCCTTGAAAGCATGTTTTAAGAAATCAATTTTATTGATTAATTTAGTTTGTTGATGATCTGCAAGTTTGGTATATTGGGTTATGGATTTTTGTTGAAATCAACAGTTTAGATTGATTGCAAAATCCATTTGGCGTATTTTTAGTGGCTAGTTGAACTGATCAAATGCTACAGATCAGTGTACGCTCACCGCAGAGATCTAACTCATCGCCGCGGCGATCGTTGTTTAGCGTACTCGTTGATTGAAAAATCAGCGCTTGCCGCGGTGATGTAACCCATCGCCATAGAGATCGTGCTTAGCGCGATCATTGATTGAATATCAGCCCTCACAGCGGTGATATAACTCATCGCCGCTGCAATGGCAATCTAAGTTGCACGTTGACGAAAATTAGCACTCGCCGCGATGATATAACCCATCGCCGTGGCGATCGCATGTGGTGCATGTGCATGACGCAAATCAGTGCACGCTGCTGTGATCTAATCCATCGTCGCAGTGAGCGCACTTTCGAGTGCATAGGGGCCAAAGTGAAAAGTTTCAAAACTTTTGGACCAAATGTAGATTTGCAAATTGTCAAGGGTAATTAATAATTCACCCACCCAATTCAAAAATTGATTGTTTTTGAAATGTATGCCATGTACTTGTTTGTATATTGCATGATGCCCGGTACATGAGCCTTAGACCTATGGTGAATGTTTTAAAAATTTTGGGTACGTATGGTTGTAATTTATTAAATAGGCCCTGCGTGTCCTGCCTTTCTCCCCTTCTCGATGTACATTCTTTTCTCATCTTATTCCCCTAGAATGTAAATCGAGGTTTCTAAATTCATTGATGTAAAGAAGTTTGTATAATTATACTTATTGTAAATTTAGAATGATGTTTTTTGTAATGTACTTGAAGACGGATCAAGGAAGAGACAATCATACTTGAAGACTCAAGATTTTATTGCAGGACCCCTAGGTGACCTAAACATGCAAACATCACACAAACGATTAACAAGAACTAAAAAGAACTAAAGCTAAAAAGATTAGAAAATATCACAATCGGGTCACGCTTAAACTTTGATGCACATGACACACTGCAACGTTTCCCCAATTGCGATCTTCCTGCAAAATAAAAACAAACACAAATGAAACTATCCTAATGAAAATTAAAGAACGTAGAAAAATTAGACTTAAAGTATTTACAAACCCAAATACACACAAAGTCAAAAGCACATTGCTCCCCGGCAACGGCGCCAAAATTTTGTTGAACTGGTTGTCACGATCACAAAATTAAACCTAAATACCGTAGTTAGCGGTAAGCATGGTCGAATCCATAGAGAGCAAGACTAACAACCTAATGTATATTTGAGTTAACGAAAGAGAAATTGGCAAAATAATTGATTAAAACTAAGGAAACTAATTACTTGCAGGAAATTGAAAGCATTAAATAAATTGCTAACCAAAACACAATATTAAAAGCGTTGTCGCTACGGGTTCGATTTGACTCAAGATCAACTCTCACAATTCCTCTCCTCGCTCTTCAATTTCCTAATCCTACAAGGCTAGGCAAATCAATAGAAATATCTCTCGGCAATCTAGGCATAATCTATCCTGTCTCCCCGTCGTCTTAGTTACAGATCGATTGGTTAAAGACTATCATTGACTAACCGAAAAATGCTAAACCCTTAAACACCACTAGTTGGTACAACGTTAACAAGTACAACCTATCAACCTGTATCATCCAATCAACTAATTACACAATAAATGCATTCCTAGTAGAAATGTTATTAAACGCTACTACAACTTGATTGCAATTAGTACCGAAGCAATTTAAAGTCATAATCAACATTCAATAATCTCAAACCGACATTCAATTATGCGAAAAGTTATATATCAATAAACGTTCTCAATGGACATTATCAATTCAACAAGTCGAGCATCAGAATAATATTAAAGCATCGCAAACAATCTGAAACGAAAACAAATATAATCTGAATACAAGAAACTTAACCAAATATCCAACATTCGGGCTCATCCAACTAGTCGAGAGCTGATGAGGAGATCAATGGAGTAAATCTCGATCTCGCCTACACCGTAACAGATAACCGAGAACTCAGCCGCTCATGATGGTGATGATGGAGGCTGAAACAGTGGAAACGGAGCTGATCATGGTGGAGAGGAGGTAACCGACAGTAATATGATGCGAAGAAGGGGCGAAAACGACCAACGGACAGCTCGAAATATGAACAGCCACACTTCGCCAGAAAACGTTAATTTTCCGGCGGCTCTTCCCGAAAACGGTGGCAGAAATGGGATCCGAAGGTACCGATGGAAAGCTCTGGTGATGGGGAGTTTAGATCAGGTCCTGGGGAGGTGAGAAGTCGTCGGAAATGAGCAGGATCTGGCCTGGAAGATGAAGAGGCGCGACGGCAAAGTTGCGGATTCCGGCGATTTTCGCGGTGGCTGAAGCAAGGGATGTGTAGATCCGGCCGTGGGGAAGTGAGATCAAGTCCTGGGGAGTCCAATCGTCGTCGAAAAATGGCCAAAACTGGCTGAGAATGCGAAGCGTCGCGGTGGGAGATGAAGCATCACGGTGGAAGGTGTGTTTCACGGTGGTGATGACGGAGTAATGGTGACCGGAGCAAGGGGAAGCCGAAACGTCACCGGAAATGAAGATGGAGGGTCGTCGGAGCTTGATCGGAGAAGGTGAAGAGTTTTGGTGGGCGGCAACCACCGTTTATGCGAACTTGCATTGGAGTTTTATACAAAATTTGGCAAATTTCCATTTGGTCCCTGCATGATTGAAACATGACAGAATCAGCCCCTTGAAACATGACATTTTACCCCCTAAACAGCATAGATGAGACAAAATCACCCTTAATCCATAAACCACAACCTAATATCAACTCATATACTTTCCAAATTCATTCCAAACACGTTAAATTCATAAGAAAAACCCCTCAATTAAAGTATATTAAGTCACGTATGCCTTCCATCACCATGGTTTTAATTAAACCACTATTCGTTGGAACCTTGTTCGCCAAAGCGAATGGTACACTTTTACCAGTAGGAGGTTAAAATTCATTGGGGTTTTCCTTAATGGTGATGGGTCGACTTAAAATGACGGCTTTACTTGTTCGCCAAAGTGAATGTTAATAAACGCGTCATAGGCATAGTAAAGAAGTACACATGTTGTGTGTACATGGTGACATGTAGTGTCCACTCTACTGAAACTGAGAATCACACTTGAGGACGATGGTTGGGGCCATTGGATTGTGTGATTGGCTTGTTGGCTTCTTCCCATTTGAGGTTGATAGTAGAAACTATCAACTGGTGTGAATTAAGTTTGTTGGCCAACCTAATCAACCCATTTTGGCTTGTTCACCAAAGCGAAGGTTTGAAATGGGCTAGATGGGATCTCAGTCCACTAGGAAAGTCAACGGGCTTTCCAGAGTTAATAGTGAGGGCTATTGACTTGAGGAAAATAGTGGGAGCGTCGTTTAATAAAAGACCATATTAAATAATAATGAACTTTATAATGGCTTTATTTTTTCTACAATTGTAGATTCACCAAAATGAACATTATGAACCTGCGACCGATAATCGAGAAAGAAAACAGGTTGGATGGATCCAATTTCTCACACTAGTATCATAATCTTCGAATTATACTCAAGTCGAAAAAGAAATTGTATATCCTTGAAAAGCCATACATGGCTAAGCCTTATCCTGATGCCACTTAAGAAGTAAAGGACACTTATCAAAAGTTTCTTGATGATGTTGATGGCGTTCAATGCTTGATGTTAGCATCGATGACACTAGTGCTGCAAAAGCAGCATGAGAATATGGACGCTGTTGCCATTATTCTACACCTCAAGGAGCTTTTCGAAGGAAATGCTCGACATGAGAGGTACAAGGTATCAAAAGCACTGTTTGGAAGTCGTCTGACTGAGGGAGCCCAAGTTGGTCCTCATGTGCTCAAGATGATCGAGCACATAAAAAGGCTTAGGACTTTGGGATTTGAGTTAGATGCAGAATTACAAATGGATTTGATTCTACAATCCTTGCCTGACTCTTATGCACTGTTCATAATGAACTTCAATATGAACACAATGGTGAAAACCTTGTCAAAGTTTTTGAACATGCTGAGGACTACAGAGCAGTACTTGAAGAAGTCCAAGCCTGTTTTATTGGTTGCTGCCAGTAAAGGAAAGGGTAATGGCAAGGGTAAGGCCAATGCCAAACCCAAGCCCAAGCCCAAGCCCAAAGGGCCGAGTGCTCTTGGGCCTGAGAGTGGCATAGGGAAGGGCAGGAAAGTAGTCTACTTCTATTGTGGCAAGCCTGGCCACTGGAGGAAACACTGTAAGGTTTTCCTCGCAAGCAAGAAGAAGTCAAATGCTTTGACTTCAGGTATATTTACGATTGAGATTAACTTCTCTCCCTCAACATCTTGGGTCATTGACACATGATGTGGTACTCACATTTATACTGATGTGCAGGGGCTAAGGCAGAGTAGAGTGCTCGTCAAGAGAGAGGTGGACCTACGAGTTGAAAATGGAGCACCTGTGGCTGCATTGGCTGTAGGGACTTACTGTTTATCTTTGCCTACGGGCTTGTTGTTGAAACTACATAATTGTTATTATGTACCTTCTATTTCTAGAAATATTATTTCAGTATCCGCTTTGGATAATATAGGGTATCATTTTGAGATATCTAATGGATTGTTGTCCTTTAGTTTAAATGATATTATATTTGGAATTGCAAGGTTATATAACGGGTTATGTGTTCTTGATTTAAACAATAAGGATATTCTCAATTTTGAAACCAAGAAAGCTAAACATAGCAATCAAAACTAGACATACCTTTGGCACTATAGATTGGGTCATGTTAATAAAACCCACATTGAAAAACTTCAAAGGGATGGAGTTTTGGACCCTTTTGACTTTCAGTCATTAGAGGTATGCGAGTCATGCCTGCTAGGCAAGATGACCAAGTCTCATTTCACAGGACAAGGTGAAAGGGCTACTAAGTTGTTAGGCATCATCCATAGTGATGTATGTGGTCCACTAACAGTTAAGGCTAGAGGTGGATATTCATACTTCATCACATTTACTGATGATTTCAATAGATATGGTTATGTCTACCTTATGAGACATAAATCTGAAACCTTTGATAAATTCCAGGAATTCAGGAATGAAGTACAGAATATGTTGGGCAAAATTATTAAAGCTCTTCGGTCGGATCGGGAAGGTGAATACTTAAGCTCAGGGTTTTCTGAATACCTGAAGGAATGTGGGATAGTATCACAACTCACCCCTCCGTATACACCCCAGCACAATGGAGTGTCTGAAAGGAGGAATATGACCTTACTTGGCATGGTTAGGTCTGTGATGAGTTTTAGTGATCTACCTATATCATTCTGGGGTTATGCCCTAGAAACTACGAATCATGTTATAAACCATGTGTCGTCAAAGTCTATAGATAAGACTCTATATGAACTATGGAATGGGCGAAAGCCCAACTTGTCTTATCTAAGAATTTGGGGTTGTGAAGCTTATGTTAAGAAATTGACTTCGAACAAGCTGGGCCCAAAATCCTGTAAATGTATATTTGTGGGGTATCCAAAGGAGACCAAAGGATACTATTTCTACCGCCCAGAAGAGCACAAAATCTTTGTTGCTCGTTTTGGTGTCTTCCTAGAAAAAGAATTTTTTCTAAGAAGTACTAGTGGGAGAAAAGTAGAACTCGATGAAGTTCTAGAACCACAAATAATACTAGACGAAGGACGGGATGATGTGCCACAGGAAGTGGTTGAACATTAAGAAGAGGTTACTCCACAAGTTGTGGATCAAAGTGAACCACCTCAGGTAGCACAAGAGCTATGTAGATCTGGGAGAGTATGCCATGAGCCTGAGAGATACGGTTATCTCGTGACTCAACATGGTGATGTACTAGTCTACCAAGACGATGAACCTAGAACCTACGAAGATGCTATATCAGATCCAGATTCCGTTAAATGGCTTGAAGCCATGAAATCTGAGATGGACTCTATGTACTAGAACCAAGTATGGTCTCTGGTGGAATAACCTGAAGGGGTAAAACCCATAAGGTATAAATGGGTCTTCAAGAAGAAGACTGACGTGGATGGCAAGGTGCATAATTATAAGGCATGACTGGTTGCCAGAGGTTTCAAACAAATTCATGGTATTGACTATGAAGAAACCTTTTCGTCGGTTGCCATGATTAAATCCACCCGGATTATGCTTGCGATTGCTGCATATCATGACTATGAGATTTGGCAAATAGATGTCAAAACAACTTTCCTAAACTGAAACCTTGAAGAGGATATGTATATGACACAACCCGATCGTTTCGTTCTTGATGGGCAAGCTAGGAGGGTATGCAAGTTGCAGAGATCCATTTATGGACTCAAGCAAGCTTCAAGGAGTTGGAACATTTGTTTTGATGAAGCCATAAAAGAATTCAGTTTTATTAAGAACGAAGATAAAGCCTGTGTTTACAAGAAAGTGAGTGGGAGCGCAGTGGCATTCCTAGTGTTGTATGTCGATGAGACACTTCTGATCGAGAATGATATACTGAACTTGCAGTCGGTAAAGACTTGGTTATCCAAGTGCTTCTCCATGAAGAACTTAGGGGAAACAGCCTACATCCTTGGAATAAAGATCTATCGTGATAGATCGCATAGGTTGCTTGGCCTAAGTCAGAGTACATAAATTGACAAAGTACTGAAAGGATTCACTATGGAAGAATCCAAGAAAGGATTTCTTCCAATGTCACATGGTGTTTATCTCTCTAAGGAAATGTGTCATAAGACACAAGATGAGAGAGATAGGATGAAGAGGATCCCATATGCATCAGTAATTGGATCCATCATGTATTCCATGCTATGTACTCGGATTGATGTCTCATGTGCTTTGAGCACTTGTAGTAGATATCAATCAGATCCAGGTGAGTGTCACTGGATGGCTGTCATGAACATTCTTAAGTACCTGAAGAGGACTAAGGATATGTTCTTGGTTTATGGAGGGGAAGATGAGCTCACTGTAAGAGGATACAATAATGCTAGTTTTCAAATGAACAAAGACGATTATCGATCACAATCTGGGTTTGTATTTTGTCTCAAAGGGGGTGCAGTGAGCTGGAAGAGCTCCAAGCAAAGTATTGTAGCGGACTCTACAATGGAGGCTGAGTATATTGCATTATCAGATGCGGCCAAGGAGGTAGTCTAGATTAAGAAGTTCGTCACTGAACTTGGTGTGGTTCCCGAGATTATTGATCTAACATATATCTATTGTGACAACAATGGAGCAATCGCTCAAGCCAAGGAACCACGATCTCATTAGAAGTCCAGACACATACTTAGACGATTTCATCTCATCAGAGAAATAGTTGAGAGGAAAGATGTGCATATCAGTAAAGTGCATACTGACGACAATCTCGCAGATCCATTGACAAAGCCTCTGTCGTAGCAGAAGCATGAAAGGCATTGAGATCATTTGGTAATAAATACATGAACGACCCTGTCGAAAGACAGTGACTGATCTCACTTGTCAAGGTTTTTAGTTGACAACCTGCAACACATGGGTGCTTGCTGTAGGCAAGTTCAGTGGATTAACCCACCAGAAGATTCCATATGGATGGTAACCCCAGTGTCTATGGAACAAATCCTCTACGAATGGTGGTGCATGTGATCCTTAGACTTGAGATCACCGAAGCACCTTGTGCACCGATTGGTGCAGTTTGACTCTAGCCCAACGCAGTTATATTTAGAGCTGTCAATACGGTAGTGATTGGCTGCATCAAAGAGTGTATGAAGACTATGGTGGATCAACAGAGGATTCATCACTCCCGAGTATGAGAGAAGTTATCTCACGGCGCAATATAGTAAATGGCAATGGCACTAAAACTGTGGCCACAGTGGGATTGAGTTGTTGCTCTATCCAGATTATTATTTCGGTCATTGGTCCAGTAACTGAATACATACATATCAAGAGTAACTAAGGTGGATACTGTTTTTGTGCCTCGGTCTCGTTGAGATAACAGATGATGAAAGGATTGGATTGTACGGTAACCATATTGTTGACAGGTAGCTGCTTTGTTGAATCTGAATCTATCGGGTGGCCATGATGCCTTACTAGGGGCTAATCTTGGTCTGTGTATAGTGAGACGATTAATTGGTGTTAATCGTGATACTACACACTACCGGGATGATAAGGAGCCTACGGGTCACACACATAGAAGATAATTTAAGAACCAATTTATAAGAAGGGCGTTTTCGTCTTTTTAGGCAAAAGGGTATTTTGGTAATCTCACAGTGCTATTAAATTTGCTAAGGTCGTAGCCTTTATTTAATTTGATATTAAAAATTAAATAAGTGAGATTATATTTAAATATGTGTTCTCATATATTTAAATGAATTATTGTTATTATTAAATGTTAATATATGATATATATATATTAATTTAATTTAATTGAAATAATAATAATAATAATTAAAATATCTAAATGGGGCTGTATGGACATAGGGGTTGTTTGGGTTGGTTCCCAAGCCTATTCCATGAGGGAATAGGGCATTGTGTGCACTATATAAGTGCCAATTTTTTGTGAAATTTAATAATATTTTATTCAATCATTAAGATTAAAAATTCCAGCCCCCTTTTCTCTCTTCCCACGCCAGATTGGTTTCGTGTTGAATCAAAATATTATTGATTTTGTTCTTGGTTCTTAAGGCTAAAGAGGCTCTAGCAAATCTCTCTTTAGTTTCTTGGGGTTATCCTCATGTGGACTACCGCTAGTTCGATCCTATCATTGGATCGGTAGTGAAACCCATTCAGAGACAAGTTGGAGGAGCCTTCAAACGTGCGTATGATTTCTTAACTCTGAACTGATTTTTTCTGCAGATTCTAATATAATGTATAAACTGTAAATTTGTGCTCTGATCTTGGTTTTAAGGAACAATCCATGTTGTAAATAATTTTTGTTTTCCGCTGCCATGACTTGATTGTTTAACATAAGTATGTGTTTGGATTTTTGATGAGACCTTGGTTCCTTGGCCTAAGCAATGACCCTATTGTTATCACTAAATATCTGTATAGGATCAACAATGCTTGGAACCACACCAAGTTTAGTAATGAACTTCCTGATCCAAACTGCCTCTTTGGCTACATCTAACAATGTAATGTACTCAGCCTCCATTGTAGATCAGCTACAGTACTCCGCTTTAAGCTTTTCCAGCTCACTGTAGCTCCATTGAGACAAAAGACAAAACTTTATTGCTATCAAAAATCATCTTTGTCAATTTGAAAACTGGCATCAATGTATCCTTTTATAGTGAGTTCATCATCTCCTCCATAAACCAAGAACATATCCTTAGTTCTCTTCAAGTACCTAAGAATGTTCTTGACCGTTATGCAGTGATGCTCACCTGAATCCAATTGATATCTGCTACAAATGCTTAAAGTATATGAGACATCAATTTGAGTACATAACATGGCATACATGATTGATCCAATAGCGGATGCATATGTTCATCTTATCTCTCTCCTTGGATGATTTTGGACACATGTCCTCTGGGAGATAAACACCATGTGACATAGGATGAAATCCCTTCTTGGATTCTTCTATATTGAATCTCTTTAGTACCTTGTTAATGTATGCACTCTAACTTAGGCCAAGCAACCAACGTGATCTATCTCGATGGATCTTGATACCAAGGATATAGGCTGGTTCCCTTAAGTCCTTCATGGAGAAGCACTTGGATAACTGAGTCTTTACCATTTGCAACTTCGGTATATCATTCCCAATTAGTAATATGTCATCGACACATAATACTAGGAATGCCATTGCGCTCCCACTGAACTTCTTATACACACAGGGCTCATCTTTATTTTTGATGAAACCGAATTACTTAATGGCTTCAACAAAACGAATATTCCAACTCCTTGATGCTTGCTTAAGTCCATATATGGGTCTTTGTAAATTGCATACCTACTTTGCTTGTCCTTCAAGAACGAAACCATCGGGTTGTGTCATATAGACATCTTCTTCAAGGTTTCCATTCAGAAAAAAAATTTTGACATCCATTTGCCAGATCTCATAATCATGGTATTCAGCTATTGCAAGCATCATCTAAATAGACTTCAGCATTGCTACTGGTGAGATGGTTTCATCATAGTTTATGACATGCTTTTGCTTGAAACCTTGGGCAACCAGTCATGCCTTATAGGCATGCACGTTACCTTCCATGTTTGTCTTCTTCTTGAAGACCCATTTACATCCTATGGGTTTTATCCCTTCGGGCAGATCTACCAGTGTCCATACTTGGTTATGGTGTAAGGAGTCCATTTCAGATTTCATGGCCTCAAGCCATTTAGTAAAGTCTGGATTCGATACGGCGTCACCATCGGTTTGAGGTTCATAGTCCTGATAAACCTGTACATTGTCGTGCTGAGTCACGAGAAAACCATACCTCACGGGCTCACAACGTACTCTACTAGACCTACATAGCTTCTGTGTAATCTAAGGTGGTTCACTTTCTTCCACAATCTATGGAGTGACCTCCTCCTAATGTTCCTCCATTTCTAGTAGTACATCTGCCTATTCCTCATCAGCCGTATCTTGTGGAGTCAAAACTTCATTGAGTTTGACCTTTCTACCTTCTATACTATTTGGATAAATTCCTTTCAAAGAATACCCTAGATCGAGCTGCAAAAACCTTTCACTCTTTTAGCTAGTAGAAGTAGCATCCCATGGTTTCCCCAAGATAGCCCACAAATATACATTTATCAGATTTTGGGGCAAGCTTATTTGACGTCAATTTCTTGACATAAGCACTATAACCCCAAATTCTCAAATAAGGCAACTTGGGCTTTCTCCCATTCCATAGTTCATATGGAGTCTTATCCACTGATTTGGATGGCACACGGTTCAGTGTGTGAATCACAGTCTCTAGGGCATAACCCTAGAATGCTGCGAGTAGATAAGAAAAACTCATCATCAAACGAACCGTGTCAAGTAAAGTTTGATTCCTCCTTTCTGATACACCATTGTGCTGAGGTGTATACGGGGGTGTGAGTTGTGATACTATTCCACATTTCTTAAGGCATCCACCAAACACCAAGCTTAAGTATTCACCTCCTTGGTCCAACTGAAGGGCTTTAATACTCTACCAAGCGTGTTCTGTAAATCATTCTTGAACTCTTTGAACTTGTCGAATGATTCAAACTTATGTCTCATCAAATAGACATATCCATATCTACTGTAATCATTAGTAAATGTGATGAAGTAAGAATATCCTCCTCTTGGCCGAACTATCATTGGACCACATCTATCAATATGGATGATCCTAACTGGTGTGCTGTCGTAGGCAACCAAGATTAAAAACCTTCCTAACCTAACTACTGAACTATAAATAGGGTAAGCAAGGGTCGATCCCACGAAGAGTGTCTAGCCGAATTTTCGATGATGTGAATAAGGCTGGGGGGTTTTGAGTAAAACAGAAAAAAATCTTAGCCAAAAACATAAACAAAAACAATTCAATTCGAAATCAATTAATATAACGAAACTTGGTCTCAGTCAACATCCACCATTGGAATCTTACAACTGATCATTGATGCAAAATTGAATCAATTCATACTTGAATATTCACCGTTGGAACTATTTTCCTATCCCTCCTTAGTTGTAATTAATTAGGAAATAAGCGATCTTAATTAACCTTACTACTAAACAACCCTAGACAAGCGCTAAAGATTTAATCTAGTGGCAGCCTTAAGAACTAGAGAGATCGATGAAGCTAAACAACACAAACTCAAGCGGTTGCATTTAATTTAGTCGAGTGTTCCTCTTAAGATTACTAATTCCTGACGTAGCAAATTAATAAACCCTAATTGCTTCACAAGTTAGAGGGATCAAACAATTACGGATTTGATATCTAACTTAGCAGTAGATTGTAACAAATAATAACCTAGTAGGCCTCCTAGAAATTAAATGAAAGAATCATTAAAATAAGCATAGGAGAACTCCAATACTCAAAGCATAAATTGAGCACTAAAAACAGATAGATCTCATAGATTTATTGATTCCGAGGCCTCCGTTTCCTTCGACCAAGTTATGAAAATTAGCCTCTCTGGTCATAAACAAAAATTCCAAAGGAAGTTACAGAAGACCAAAGAGAGGCGTGTGTCCCCCCAAACCTAATCTGATCTCCTAAAAAAATATCTAGTTCAAGTATTTGAATTCCATACATCTCCTAAAAGAAATATTCTAATATCCTAAAATAACATTAATCCTAATTTGATTCTATTAATTGAAAATAAGATAAAGTCCTAAAATAAATAAATAGGAAAGTGTGATTCTGAGCTGTAACTTACGTGCCACATGTCTTCAAATTTCCAATATAAACTGCCCAATTGATTTGCAGACAGGCGAATGTTCCAGAACGTCGGCAGTGCAGGTGCGTCAACTTCAAGCTCGATTACAAACTTTATTCAGCGAGTATATCTCCAAACTCAAAACATTAAAGTTGTAGATCTCTTTCTTAGCGTTCCCAGCATTTTGAATCATCTCATCGGAGCTCGGACGAGAGAGTTATCCCAGATTACGAAACAATGTCGAACAATCCGAATTCATTAATTAGTTCCGTTTTGCAATTAACGCCTCCATTTGCATCCTAAATCAAATAGAATAATAATGAGTACATTTAGGCAGCAAATAAGTTAAAAGACTAGACATTAAAGGAAGGGGGGGGGGGGGGGGGTAAATATGACATTTTACATTCTCGTCACTAACAGTTCTATAGATCTGTCACTGTTGCTGGTGAAAGGCGACTAGGTCATCTTGCCTAAAAGGCATGTCTCGCATACCTTATAAGATTGAAAATCAAATGGGTCCAAGACTCCGTCCTTATGAAGTTTTGCTATGCGAGTTTGATTAACATGACTTAGCCTACAATGCCAAAGGAATGTTTGGTTAAGATCGCCATGCTTGTATTTCTTATTTTCAAGCTTCAATATTCCTTTATCCATATCTAGAACATATAAACCATTATGTAACCTAGAATTTCAACTAAAAGACAACAATCCGTTAGATAAATCAAAATGATATCCAAAACTGTCCAAAACAAAAATAGAAATAATATTCTTTGAAATGGAAGGTACATAATAACAATCCATAAGTTCCAAGATATGGCCTGAAGGAAAAGATAACTGATAAACACCTATAGCTAGAGTAGCAACTCTAGCTTCGTCCCCAACGCGTAGGTCTACTTTCCGTCGGTTCAGTGATCTACTCTGACGTAGTCTCTACACATTAGTACAGATGTGAGATGCACATCCAGTGTCAATAACCCAAGATGTTTTAGGAGATAAGTTTATATCAATCATAAACATACCTTTAGAAGAAGACACACCACTCTTCTTCTTACTAACTAGGAAGGCCTTGTAGTGTTTCTTCTAGTGGTCAGGCTTGCCATAGAAAACGCAAACTACCTTTCCATCTTTGCTCACGCCACCAGCAGGCTTCAAGACATCCTGAGACTTGTACTTGGACTTTGGCTTGGACTTAGCCTTACCCTTGCCCTTTCTCTTGCCTCTCCTAGGGGCAACATCAACAAGCATCACTTGTTAGTAACTGATCTATAATGCGTAGTGGAAAATACCTACATTTGGAGGCTCCTTCAAAACTTTGATTTTGCTATTGATTCAAGAATAGAATCATACAAACGTTGATTCACATGAAGAAAATCCGAAGAACCGCAATTTAATTTGCTAGAATAACTTAATGGCTTCAAGAATCAAAAAGGCAAAATTTTGTTCACCGAAAATTGATGAACACGTGAAAGGGAATATATGGGTGGCTAGGGTTTTTAATTACTTGTTATTATATTATTTGTTTTAATTTAAGTTGCACTTATATAGTGCAACTAATTAAAACCCTATTCCATTTGGGAATAGCCATGGATTCTATTATTAATCCATCCTTGTAGCTAAATAAGCCATATTGGTATTTTAATTAATTAATTAATTATTATTAAAATCCACAAATATTAATATATTAAAATATATTAATAATAATCCATTTAAATATTTGCACACATATATTTAAATATAATCTCACCTATTTTAATTTCAATATTAAAATTGAATACAGGCAACAACCTCAGCAAATTTAACTGCACTGTGAGATTACCAAAATACCATTTTGTCTTAAAAGACGAAAATACCCCTTTCACATATTGATTCTTAAATTATCTTCTAAGTGTGTGACTCTTAGGCTCCTTATCATATCGGCAGTGAGTAGTATCACAATTAACCTTCAATTAATTTTCTCACAACACACAGTCTAAGATCGGCCTCTAGCAAGGCGTCATGGTCACTTGATAGATTCGAATTCAGCGAAATAGCTACCTATCAACGATATAGTTATCATGCAATCAAATCCCTTCATCATACATTATCTCATCAAGGTTGAGATACATAAATAGTGTCAACCTCAGATGTCCTTGATATCTTTGTAATCGGTTACTGGACCAATGACCAGAATAGATTGGATTAAGCAACAACTCAATCCCACCGTGGTCACAAATTTAGTGTCGGTGCTACTTTACCGAATTGCTCAATGAGATAATTTCTCTCATACTCAGGAGTGATATATCCTTTATCAATCCACCATAGTCTTGATACACTTCTCGATGTGCCAACCATTACCGTTCTAATAGCCCTGAATAGAATTACGTTAGGCTAGTGTCAAACTACACCAATTGGTGCACAAGGGGCTCCGATGATATCAAGTCTAAGGATCACATGAACCACCATCTGTTAGAGGATTTATTCCACTGACACTAGGGTTACCTCTATGTGGAATCTTTTGGTGGGTCTGTCTGGTGAACTCACCTATGGCAAGCATCCATATGTTACACCAGGTTGTCGGCAAACAACTTTGAAAGTGAGATCAGTCACTGCCTTTTGACAGGGTCGTTCAATACTATGATAGCCTTACCGTATTATCTATGTCCTTAGCCAAAATAATACTAGGGCTACGGAAATTTCTAGAAAGGCTACCATATGTGATCATAAGGTCCTTACTATAGAGATTTGAAACACTCAATATCTTTGTCACGATTCTACCATTCTAAAGACATATATCACAGCATACAATGAATATGAATTACAAAATGTAGAAAAAGCCTTTTATTGATTATAAACATTATTACAAAGTGTCAATATTATAATAATGGATTGGCTCTAGAGTACCTACTCTAACAATCTCCCACTTGCACTACAGCCAATCATTCATGTATTTAATACCAAATGGCCTTAAGTGCTTTTCATGCTTCTGCTACGACAGAGCCTTCATCAGTGGATTGGCGAGATTGTCATCAGTATGTACTTCATAAATCTGTACATCTTTTCTCTCAACCATTTCTTTAATAAAATGAAATCGTATGAGTATGTGTTTGGATCGCTAGTGAGACCATGGTTCCTTTGCTTGAGCTATTGCTCCATTGTTGTTGCAATAGACATCTATTGGATCAATAATAGTGGAAACCACATCAAGTTTGGTGACGAACTTCTTAATCCAAGCCGCCTCTTTAGTCGCATCAGATAATGCAATATACTCATCTTTTGTTGTAGAGTCCACTACAGTCTTTGCTTGGAGCTTTGTCAGCTCATTGTATCTCCATTGAGAAAAAATACAAAACTAGACTACGAGCGATAGTCGTCTTTGTCCATTCGGAGACTAGCATCACTGTATCCTCTAACAGCAAGCTCATCATCTCCTCCACAAACCAAGAACATATCCTTAGTACTCTTCAGTACTTAAGAATGTTTTTGACAACAATCCAGTGATACTCGCTTGGATTCAATTGATATTTACTACAAGTGCTTAATGCATATGAAACATCAACTCGAGTACATAGCATGACGTGCGTGATAGATCCAATTGCAGATGCATATGGGATCCTTTTCATCCTATCTCTCTCCTCTTGTGTTTTAGGACAAATATCTTTAGAGAGATAGACACCATGTGACATCGGAAGAAATCCTTTCTTGGATTCTTCCATACTAAATCTCTTCAGTACCTTGTCTATGTATGTACTCTAACTTAGGGCAAGCAACCTATGTGATCTATCACAATAAATCTTTATTTTGAGGATGTAGGTTGCTTCTCCTAATTCCTTCATGGAGAAGCACTTAGATAACCAAGTGTTTACCGATTGCAAGTTTGGTATATCATTCTCGATCAAAAGTATGTCGTTGACATACAACACTAAGAATACAACTGTGCACCCACTTACTTACTTGTAAACATAGGGCTCATCTTTGTTCTTGATGAAACCGAAGTCTTTTATAGCTTCATCAAAACGAATGTTCCAACTCTTTGAAGCTTGCTTGAGTCCATAAATGGACCTCTACAACTTGCATATCTTATCAGCTTGTCCATCAAGAACAAACCATCAGGTTGTGTCATATACACATCCTCTTCTAGATTTCCATTTAAGAAAGCTATTTTGACATCCATATGCCAAATTTCATAATCGTGATATGTAGCAATCGCAAGTATAATTCAGATAGACTTAATCATGGCAACCGACAAAAATGTTTCTTCATAGTTGATGCCATGAACTTGTTTGAAACCTTTGGTAACCAACCGTGCCTTATAGGTATGCACATTACATCCATGTCAGTGTTTTTCTTGAAGACCCATTTACACCCTATGGGTTTTACCCCTTCAGGTGGATCCATTAGAGACCATACTTGGTTTTGATACATGGAGTCCATCTCAAATTTCATGGCTTCAAGCCATTAAATGGAATATGGATTCGATATAGCGTCATCGTAGCTTCTGGGTTCATTGTCTTGGTAAACTAGTACGTCGCCATGCTAAGTCACGAGAAAACCATATCTCTTGGGCATACAATGTACTCTTCCAGATCTTCCCAACTTCTATGCTACTTGAGGTTATTCACTTTGATTCACAGATTGTGGAGTAACCTCCTCATGATATGTGACAAAGTTCAACCACTTCTTGTCGCAAATCATCTCGTCCTTCGTCTAATGTATCTTGTTGTACTAGAACTTCATCGAGTTCTACATTTCTCCCACTAGTACCTCTTAGAAGAAATTCATTCTCTAAAAGACACTAGTACGAGCAACAAAATTTTTTCTCTCTTCTGGGTGGTAGAAATAGTATCCTTTGGTCTCTTTAGGATACCCTACAAATATACATTTATTAAATTTCGGGCCCAGCTTATTCGAAGTCAATTTCTTAACATAAGCTTCACAACCCCAAATCTTCAGATAAGACAAGTTAGGCTTTCCCCCACTCCATAGTTCATATGGAGTCTTATCTATAGACTTTGATAGCACACGGTTTAGTATGTGGGTTGGAGGCATAACCCTAGAATTAGGTATGTTTAACTCAATTTGCCATACTTGGCATAGTTGTTATTTGAGAATATCCATATTGTCTATTTTAAGAGCATATAAAATATTATGAAACAGTTCCATAAAGAATATTATTTATACTAAAAGACAACAATCCATTAATAATAAAAGCAATATTCTCATTTGTCCAAAGTGGACACATAAATATTATTTCTAGAAACTGAGGGTAAATCATAATAATCCATAAGTTCCAGTAACAACCCTATAGGCAAAGTCAAACAATAACATCCTACAACTAATGTAGCATTACGTGCTCCATTTCTAACTAGTAGTCCGTATCTCCTCGACCGAGTGATCTACTATGTCGTTTCCCTTCACATTATTATAAATGTGAGAACCACATATAGTGTCAATGACCCAGGATGTAATAGGATATAAATAAATCTCAATACACACCTTTAGAAGAAGAGGCATTCTTCTTCTTATTCTCCAAAAAGGTCTTGTAGTGTTTCCTCCAATGGCCAGGCTTGCCATAGTAGAAGCAAACTGCCTTCCTACATTTGTTGATGTCACCCCAGACTTAAGAGCATTTTGAGGTTTGGACTTAGCCTTACCTTTACCTTTGACCGCCCCTTTACTAGTATTAGCAACAACTAACATCATTGGTTTATACTTTTAATGTCTCGCTTTACAGTCTTTAAAAAGGTTAGGAGCTTAAGAAGAGTCTTCTCATTTGTGCTTATATTGTCTATGAACTGAGAATAAGAATCAGGTAAGGACTGCAAGACTAAGTTGATTGCGAAGTCATTGTCCAAACCACAACCCAAAGTCTCAAGCCTTTCAATGTACCTAATCATCTTGAGTACACAAGGGCCAACTTCAGTACCCTCATCCATTTCGTGCCTGAATAGTTGTTTTGACACCTCATACCTCTCATTATGTTGAAGGTATAAAATCATGGTAAAAGGATCCATCTTTTTATATGGCTTTTGTAGTTCAGGTGTCATTGATGTTAACATAATGTACTTAATAAGTTTTATGTCAATATCATCCAGACATTTTGGTGAACATCTAGCTATTCTCAGGTGATGTCATCACCAGGCTCTTGAGGTAGAGCCTGATCGATGGTATATAATTTACTTTCAGACTCAAGTAAAATCCGAAGATTTCTATACCAATTTGAAAAATTATTACCATCTAGCCTGTGATGATTATCGTACGCATTGTAAAGTTGTTGTTGCTCATTTTATGATTCTACATGTGTAGAAAAGCAAATTTTACTATAATGTTTATTATTATTTAACAATGTCTTTTATTAAATAAGTGCTCCCACTATTTTCCTCAAACTAGTAGCCCTTACCATTAACCCCGAAAGCCTATTGGCTTTCCTGGTGGACCGAGATCCCATCTAGCCCATTTCAAAACAAGCTAAAATAGGTTGATTAGGTAGGTCAACAAACTTTATTCACACCAGTGATAGCTCCAACTACCAATCTGAAATGCAAAATAAGTGAACAAACCAATTACACAATTCAATGGCACAAACCATTGTCCTTAAGTGTAATTCTCAGTATCAATAGAGTGGACACTACATGTCACCACGTACACATAACAAGTATAGTTCTCTACTATGCCTATGACTTGTTTATCAACCTTTGCTTTGGTGAACAAGCAAAACACATCATTTAAGTCAACCCGTCACCATTAAGGAAAACTCCAATGATGTTTGACCTCCCACTGGTAGAAGTTTACCCTTTGCTCAAGCGAACAAGGTTCCAATGTACAGTGGTTTGATCAAACCCGTGGTGATTGAAGGCCTTTTAATTAAATGACTTAATATACTTTTGTTAAGGGGTTTTTATTTTGTATCTCACCAATTATATATTTATTAGCATGTTATAGTTATAACATACACCCTTAGCATTGATACTAAGCACTAACAAAATTTTTTGTTTTTTTTCTTTATTTAAATTTATTTTCTTTTTTCTTTTTGTATTTTTTAATTTATTTTTGGTAAAATGTATTAATTTATTTTTCAAGTAATTCACCTTCTTTTTTCCATCGCTGCTTCTTCTCTAACATTACACAACTTTCAAAATAAAATTACATTTTACATAATTGAAAAGAATCCTTGAGTTACATTCGAGGGGAATGAGATGAGAGAGAGAAGTTACATTGGAGAGTATTGAGAAAGGCAGGGCACGCTTGCCCTATTTTAAAATTACATAATCCAAATAATTCTTAAACTAGGTTCATAGGCTTATGCACCAAACACCATCCATATTCGCAATCAAGAAGATGCATAAAAAAAAAAAAATCAAAATTAAATTTTGATTTGGTTGGTAAAATTTATTACCCCTTGATATTTAGTAGTGTCGCATTTAAGTCCAACAAGTTTAAAATTTTTCATTTTAGTCCCTTATCATTGGGTCTCCAGAGTACCTTTAACATACATAAACATATAATATAAAATTACAGATTAAAATTATCACATAATAACGCGAAAATAGCCCAAAATTTAGCTCATTGCATCAATACGTGGGCTGCCCAAAAACATTCCATATTTGGTGTGCATTTTAAAACACACCAGATTAGGCCTTCGATTGAAAAATCAAATTCTTTCAAGGCCAAGTGTGGGGAGCATTAGGCCACCATGGGACAGCCACGCACGACAACTCTCGTGGAGGACAACAGCAGCGCGCTCGCATTATTGTGCATGGGTAATAGCCTTTGTGTCGTCACACAAGGTTGCTATTGTGCCGTTTGTGGCAGCACCAGCCAAGGCCTGCGGCCACCCTCCTTTGTGCGCTATAAAGCATGCACATGCTACCCAACAGTAGTGTGCGTTTTTGTTTACAACTGTTGCTATGCATGGCAGCGCACAACAACAATGCACTACCCTTTAGGGCAGTGCACACTCCACCCGAAATCAAGTTTTATTTGATTTTATTCAATCCCAAACAAAAATAGTTAGATGCAATTCTATAAAACGCTACACATCAACCAAAACAGATTTTTTAACAATTTTCCAAATTTTTAATTAACATGTTTAAAAAACCCTAATTCACAATTATTGAATCCGTAACATCCAAATGATAATTAAACAATGTAATTGGGTATAAGAAGCTCTAATACCATTGTAGGTTTATGGATCGAATGAACGTAACAGAAATGAAAAATTTTACTGATCCACAAACCAAAAACCCTAAGGTCCTTTTATCGTTTTACATTGTTTACATATGAAATAAATATTAAACAATTAATAATAGTTTCATACCAGTGTTTAAAGGCTCCTTCTTTTGATTTGGATTCGCTTCCACTCCAAGATAGGAATGCACAATTGGTATCCACACGAAGACAGGATGAAGATCACTAAAGGGTTTAATGTGCTAGCCAAACTGATTGGTTCAAGGATAATAGTGCAAAAATTTTCACTTGAAAAATTCTCTTCTCCGACGTATGATGCTCACAATTTTGAGAGAAAAAGAGGGAGAGGGCAGCTAGGGTTTAATTGAGTGAATAATATATATATATTTTTTTTATTTCTAAGTTGCACTTAAATAGTGCAACAATTAAAACCCTTATCTAATATGGAATAGTCATATACTAATTCCATATTTAGATTAGATTTATTCCATTACCAAAACAAGGTAATTCCAATCTTGGTATTTTAATTTTGAATGAATTTGAATTTATATTGTATTTATTAATATTGATATTAATTAATAATATAACATTTAAATACACACACACACACACACACACACACATATGCACAATCTCACTTATTTTAATTTCCATATGAAATCAAATATAGACAATGACCTCAGCAAATCTAATTGCACTATAAGATTACTAAAATACCCTTTCATCTTAAAAGATGAAAATGCCCTTCTCACTTATTTATCATTTATCTATCTTCTATGTGTGTGACCCGAATGCTTCTCATCATATCGGTAGTAAGTAATATCACGAATGACACTCAATCAATCATCTCACTAAACACAGAATAAGATTGGCCTTTTGCAAGGCATCATAGCCACTTGATGGATTCAGATTCAGCGAAACAATTAATATCAACGATATGGTTATCGTGTAATCAAATCTTTTCATAAGCTATTATCTCATCAAGGCTAAGGTATAGAAGTAGTGTGAACCTCAGATATCCTTGATCTCTTTGTATTTGGTTATTGAACCAACAACCAAAATAGATTGGATTGAGCTACAACTCAATCCTTCCATGGCCACAGATTTAGTGTCAATGCCATTTACCGAATTGCTTAGTGAGATATTTTTTCCTGTACCTGGGAGTGATGAATCATCTGTTAATCCACCATAGTCTTGATACACGTCTCAATGTAGCTGATCACTACCATTCTGATAGTCCTGAATAGAACTACATTAGGCTAGTGTCAAACTATATCAATTGGTGCACAAGGCATTTCGGTGATCTCAAATCTAAGGATCACATGCATCACCATCTGTTAGAGGATTTATTCTACAGACACTGGGATTACCATCTATGTGGAATCCTCTGGTGGGTCTGTCTGGTGAACACGCCTATAGTAAGCACCCATGTGTTGCACCAGGTTGTCAACAAATAACCTTAACGAGTGAGATTAGTCACTGCTTTTTGACACGGTCGTGATAACCTTACCATATTATTTGTGTCCTTAGTCAGAATAATATTGGGGATATAGACATTTCTAGAATGGCCACCATATGTGAACATAAGATCCTCACTATCGAGATTTGAAACACTCGATACCCTTATCATGGTTCTACCATTCTAAGGACCTACATCACAACATACAATAAATACAAATTACACGATGTAGAAAAAGCATTTTATTGATTATAAACATTCTTACAAAGAGTCAATATTACAATAATGGTTTGGCTCTAAGGCACCTACTTTAACAAAAACAAAGCTTTATAGCAGATTCAACAATGGAAGTTGAGTAGATAGCATTATCCTATGTGGCTAAAAAGGTGGTTTGGATCAAGATGTTCGTTTCAAAACTTGAAGTGGTTTCTAGCATTGTTGATCTAATTGAGCTTTGCTGTGACAACAATGGTGCCATAACTTAGGCTAAGAAACCACAGTCTCACTAACGATCAAAACATATACTCAAATGATACCATTTGACCAGAGAGATTATTCAGAGAGGTGATGTGCAAATTTGTAGAGTACCTACCGATGACAATATAACAGACCCATTGATGAAAGCTCTGTCACAGCAAAAGCATGAAAAGCACTTAGCATCATTTGGTATTAAATACATGAATGGTTGGCTATAGTGTAAGTGAGAGATTGTTAGGATAGGTGCACTAGAGCCAATAATATTAGACTTTTGTAATATTATATTGAATATCAATAAAGGCATAAATTCTATATCATAGCATTTGTTTATATATTTGTGTGTGTGTGTATATATATATATATATATATATATATATAATATATATATATATACATATTGATATATGTCCTTAGAAGGGTTGAATCGAGACGAGGCAATTAAGTGTTTTGAATCTTAATTGCTACAACCCTTTGATCACATATGGTGGCCATTCTAGAACTTTCTGTAGCCCTAGTACATCTGACCAAAGACAAAAATTATACAGTAAGGCTATCATAACAGTGAACAACCTTACCAAAAAGTAGTGAAAGTTCTCACATGTCAATGTTGTTAGGTGACAGCCTAGTGCGACTCATGGGTGTTTGTTAATGACAAGTTCACTAGACTAACCCACCAAAAGATTCCATATAGATGGTAACCTTGTAAGTAAATCGATGGGTAGAAGTAGCAGAAAATAAAAAATTATTTCCCATCGATTACTTTGATTAACCCAGGATCAGGGTCTAATATGTATATATTTTACATGCTTAAATTGAAAAACAACAAAGATAACATCAATCCAGACAAGGATCAGAGATCTTACGTACATTTGGAGGCTCCTTCAAATGTCTCTAGATTTACTTTGCTACCGATTCAATGTAGAACCGAATAAATGGTGATCCACATGAAGACAATCTGAAGAACCAAAGAGGGATTTGCTAGATCCACTAATTGACTTCAAGAATCAAGCTTGAATCAAAGAAAAACTTTGATTCAAAACCAAGGGAGAACGTGAGAGAAGGGAGAGAGGGTTGCCTCTTTTTCAATAAAATGAATTCAATGAATTTCTTTAACACACATGCACTTATATAGTGCATGTGCTAAAAACCTTATTCCTATAAGGAATAGGCATGAGCTCCACCCTAATCCACCCTTGTATCCAAGCACCCTTCTTATGGTATTTTATTTTTAATTAATTATTATTGTAATTAAAATCAATTAATGTATTTATAAAATATATTAACATTTAATTGATAATAATAATTCATTTAAATATATGAGTACATATATTTAAATATAATCTTACTAATTTAATTTTAACATTAAATTAAATATAGATAACAACCTCAGCAAATTTAATTGCATTGTGAGATTATCAAAATACCCTTTCGTCCAAAAAAACGAAAATACCCCTTGCACAAAATGATTCTTAAATTATCTTCTAAGTGTGTGATTCGTAGGCTCCTCATCATACCGGCAGTGAGTAGTATCGCGATTAACAACAATTAATCATCTCACTACACAGACCAAAATTGGCCCTTAGCAAGGCATCATGGCCAGCCGATAGATCAGATTCAGCGAAATAGCTACCTATCAATGATATGGTTACTGTGCAATCAAATCCTTTCAT
Source organism: Pistacia vera (assembly GCF_008641045.1). Taxonomy (NCBI): domain Eukaryota; kingdom Viridiplantae; phylum Streptophyta; class Magnoliopsida; order Sapindales; family Anacardiaceae; genus Pistacia; species Pistacia vera. Next base: position 576,941 of record NW_022196431.1, read on the forward strand.
CATCTGTTATCTCATCGAGACTAAGATAAAGAAATAGTGTTAACCTCAATTATCCTCAATATCTTTGTATTCAATAGGGCTGTAAAAAAAAGTCCGAAAATTGAACCAAACTGGGAAACCGGACCGAAACCAGTTTGAAAAATCAGTTTTTTGAAATAATTGGTTCGGTTTTGGTTTGCAAAATTAAGAAAACCGAAAAATCGGTTTGGTTAACTGTTCAAGTCTTATTTTGAACTGGTTAATCGAAACCAGTTTTCCCAAAATATTTAAAACCCTATCTTCAATAAATCTACTTTTGGTTTTCCCCAAAAATTTTAAAAACCATATCCTTAATAAATATATTTTGGAAATCAAACCCTTCATCTTGGCTTCTCATCTTCTAAACGGCTCAACCTAATCTGCTCATCTTCTCAAACATGCCTTTTCTCCTCTACTCATCTTCTCAAAGTCAAACACACCTCTTCTCAAATCTCGCCCAAATCTTAAAGCCGTGACATAGGGCATTGGTGATTCAAGGTCGGCTACACAACACTACAACATGCAGCATTGGCATCCATGCCCTTGTGCTTGCAGTTTTGCTAAGCTTCACTAGGCCACTATAACCAGATCGTGACTTGTGGCCTTGGATAGCGACGGCGATGCCATTGATGATTATTTTGGTTTGTGGGATTGTTTGATTTTGGGTTATGGTTCGATTTTGATTTTTAAGGCTTATTTGGATAGGGTAATTAGATTTGATTTGGGATTTTGAGAGCCCAACTTAACAAAATAAAATACATGATTTTGTTGAAATTTTCAAAGCCAATGATAGAATGTTTGATTTTTGATAAGTAAGAGTGATGTAGGTGTGAGGCTAAGGGTGATAGTGGGGGAGGAAGAAGACAAGAGGAAGGTGGGGGCAATGTTGATGGGGCAGCTTGAGGGTTGGGTCTGTGGTTCAAATTTCATTTTTTTAACAAAAAAATATTAAATAATAATCCAGTTAACCGATAACCGAACCAATAATTCGGTTCGATTAGTAACTGGTTCAAGAGATATTCTGGTTCGGTTTCGGTTTGGATTATTCCTTAGACCAAAAAACCAGTTCAGTTCGAAAAATAGGTAATTTGGTTTGGTTAACTAGATGTCCACACCACTAGTATTTAGTTACTGGACCAATGACCAGAATAATAAATTAGATTCGGTAACAACTCAATCCCACTGTGGCCACAACTTTAGTGTCATTGCCTTTTACTGAATTGCATCTTGAGATAACTTCTCTCGTACCAGAGAGTGATGAATCATTTGTCAATCCATCATAGTCTTGATACACTCCTTGATGCAACCAATCACTACCGTATTGATAGCTCTAAATAGAACTATGTTTGGCTAGTGTCAAACTACACCAATCAGTGCATAAGGCACTCCGGTGATCTCAAGTCTAAGGATCACATGCATTACCATTCGTTAGAGGATTTGTTCTATAGACCCTAGGGTTACCATCTATATGGAATCCTCTGGTGGGTCAGTCTAGTGAACTTGCTTACAACAAGCACCCATTTGTTGCACCAGGTTATCAGCAAACAACCTTGACAAGTGAGATTAGTCACTATCTTTCGACAAGGTCATTCAACACTATGATAGCCTTACCATATTATCTGTGTCCTTGGTCAGAATAATACTAGGGCTATGGACATTTCTATAATGGCTACCATATGTGATCATATGGTTCTCACTATCAAAATTTGAAACACTTGATACCCTCGTTACGGTTCTACCATCCTAAGGACATATATCAATACATAGAATTATGATTTACATGATATAGTAGAAAATGCCTTTTATTGATTAATAAACATTATTGCAAAGAGTCAATTCCATAATAATTGATTGGCTTTAGGGCACCTGCTCCGACAATCTCCTACTTGCACTATAGCCAATCATTCATGTATTTAACATTGAATGACCCAAGTGCCCATCATGCTTCTACTGTAACAGAAACTTCAACAGTAGGTTAGTAGGTACTCTGCAAATTTGCACATTCCCTTTTTGATCGATCTCTTAGATTAGATTGAATCAACTAAGGAAGTGGTTAGATTACTGGTGAGACTGTGATTCCTCAGCCACAACAATGGCTCCATTGTTATTGTAGTGGAACTTTACTGGATCAACGATACTTGGAACCACATCAAGTTCAGTAATGAACTTCTTCATCCAAACTGCCCACATGGCTAGATTAAATAATGAAATATACTTAGCATCAGTTGTAGAATCCGCTGTAGTACTTTGCTTCAAGCTTTTCCAGCTCACTGCAGCTCTATTGAGATAAAAATACAAACCCAAATTGCAAACGATAATCATCTTTATCCATTTGGAAAATAACATCACTATGTCCTCTTATAGTGAGCTCATCTTCCCCTCCATAATCCAAGAACATATCTTTAGTCCTTTTCAAGTATTTAAGGATGTCCATTGACACTCATCCAGTGTCGCTCACTTGGAACTGATTGATATCTTCTACAAGTGCTAAATGCACATAAGACATCAATCTAAGTACATAACATCACATTGCTCACTTGGATTTGATTGATATCTTCTGCAAATGTTTAATGCACATGAGATATCAGTCTGAGCATACAGAATGGTATCGCTCATTTGGATCCGATTGATATCCACTATTAGTACTTAAAGTACATGAGACATCAATCTGAGCATACAACATGGCATTGGTCACTTGAATTCTATTGATATCCACTATAAGTGCTTAATGCACATGAGACATCAATCTGAGCATGCAAGATAGATCCAATTGCTGACCCATATGGGATCCTCTTCATTCTATCTCTCTCATTGTGTGGTTTAGGACACATATCCTTAGAGAGATAGACATCATGTGCCACCGGAAGAAATCATTTCTTGGATTCTGCCATACTGAATCTCTTTAATACATTTTCTAAGTATATACCCTAACTTAGCCTAAGTAACCTACTTGATCTATCACGATAGATCTTTATTTTGAGAATGTGGGCTACTTTTTCTAAGTCCTTCCTAGACAAGCACTTGGATAACCAAGTCTTTACTAACTGCAAGTTTGGTGCATCATTCCCGATCAGAAGTATGTCATCAACATACAATAGTAGGAATGCCATTGTGTTCCCACTTACATTCTTGTAAACACAAGCCTCATCTTCGTTCTTGATAAAACCGAATTCTTTTACAACTTCATCGAAACGAATGTTCCAGCTTCTTGAAGCTTGCTTAAGTCCATAAATGGACCTCTGCAACTTGCATATCTTATTAGCTTGTCCATCGAGAACAAAAACATTGGGTTCTGCCATATACGCATCCTCTTTAAAGTTTCCATTCAGCAAAGCAGGTTTGACATTCATTTGCCAAATCTCATAGTCATTAGCTTATCCATCGAGAATGAAACCACCGGGTTGTGCCATACACACATCCTCTTAATGGTTTCCATTCAGGAAAGTCGTTTTGATGTCCATTTACCAAATTTCACAGTCATGATATGCAACAATTGCAAGCATAATCTGGATGGATTTAATCATGGCAATTGGCAAAAAGGTTTCTTCATAGTCAATACCATAAATTTGTTTGAAACCTTTGGCAACCAGTCGTGTCTCATAGGTATGCACCTTGCCATCCATGTTAGTCTTCTTCTTGAAGACCCATTTACAGCCTATAGGTTTTACCCCTTCAGGTGAATCCACCAGAAACCATTCTTGGTTCTATTACATGGAGTCCATCTCAAATTTCCTGGCTTCAAGCCATTTAACAGCATTTGGATATGATACAACATCATCGTAGGTCCTGAATTCGTTGTCGCTGTAAACTAGTATGTCACCATGCTGAGTCACAAGAAAACTATATCTCTCGGGCTCACGACATACTCTTCCAGACCTATGTCTCTCCTGTGCTACTTGAGGTGGTTCACTTTGATCCACAAATTGTGGAGCAACCTCTTCATGATGTTCAATCACCTCCTATGGCACATCTTCTCGTCCTTCGTCTAATGTATCTTGTGGTACTAGAACTTTATCGAGTTCTGCATTTCTCCCATTAGTACTTCTTAAAAAAATTTCTTTTCTAAGAAGACACTAGTACGAGCAACAAAAAATTTTGCATTCTTATGGGTGGTAGAAATAGTATCCTTTGGTCTCCTTAGGATACACCACAAATATATATTTGCAGGATTTCGGGCCCAACTTGTTCAAAGTTGATTTCTTGACATAAGCCTCTCAACCCCAAATCCTCAGATAATACAAGTTGGGCTTTCGCCCACTCCATTGTTCATATGGAGTCTTATCTACAGACCTTAATGGCACACGGTTCAGTGCATAGTCGCAATCTCTAGGGCATAACCCCATAATTATGTGGGAAAACCATTAAAAAACTCATCATGGATCTAACCATTTCAAGTAAGGTCGTATTCCTCCTTTCAAACACACCATTATACTCGGGTGTATACGGAGAGGTGAGTTTTAATACTATCCCACATTCCTTCAGGTATGTTTAACTCAACTTGCCACAGTTGGCATAGCTGTTATTTTAAGAATATTCTTATTGTCTATCTTAAGAACATATTATTATGAAACATTTCCATAAAGAATATTATTTATACTCAAGGACAACAATCCATTAGTAAAGTAATATTCTCACTTGTCCTAAGTGGACACAGAAATATAATTTCTAGAAACTGAAGAAAGATCATAATAATCCAGAAGCTCCAAGAAACAAGCCCATAGGCAAAATCAGACAATAAGATCCTACAGCTAATGTAGCATCATGTGTTGCATTTCCAACTTATAGGTCCACCTCTCCCTCAGCAAGTAATCTACTCTGCCGTAATTCCTACACATCAAAATAAATGTGAGTACCACATCTTGTGTCAATGACTGAAGATGGTGATTTGGTAATTCTACATAGGTTGGCGCCTATGTGTATTTATTGTGTAATAAATAAATTACCTAATTAATATTTAGTATATTTATTAAATATATTAATATTAATTGTATTAATTAAATTACGCTAATTAATACTAAATGTTTATATTTAATATTAATTGCAAAATAAAATTCCTAATTAGTTGACTAATATATTTAATATATTAATGTTATTAGAAAACCTAATTGATTCTATTCTTATTTGGTTTGGGATTGAATCCTGTTGTGCAGTAAAAATCCCTAGCTCGGAATAAGACGAGAAGCCTATGGCATGCCCTAGCATGAAGCGAGAATCAAGCCCGAGAATAAGAGAAGCTCAGTAAAGAGTGCAAGCATCCAACCCAAGCACGAGCACTACATGTGATAAAGGGGGACCTACCAGACGAAAATATCTTCCCCAAGCGAACAGATCATCTCACAACGTATACTCTGTATGTAGTGACCAACAACACGCGGCAGGACAAAATCTACACATATTCTCCATGCACCTCAGCCAATAGGAGACTAGCATAGACACTTATTGGCATAGGGGACACCATCATGAGCTACAACGTTGGATCATGTGAGCCTCCGATCATCACACGATACCAACATCGTGGCTAACATACTAGTCATCATAGCATACACATACACTCTCTGTATAAAAGCCTTCATGGCCAAAAGAGAGGAGGGAAGGAGGAAAACATAAAGTAAAAAAGAAAACAAAGAAGAGATTAGACTTCAATACAGTAAAAGGGGAACAAGAGAGAAGAATTCTAAAGCCTTTCTCTTTGATCCTAAGGTAGACGGCTAAGATACGTTTTCCAATCACCGAAAAATCCATCTTATTGTATCCCCAAACATGTACTAACAAATAACATAATCGTAGACGTAGGCCTTATTCTCTTTCTGGCCGAACCACTTTAAAAATGTCCAAACTTCTCTCCAGCTCCCCTATCATCGATCAAGAGGCATACCATCGCCTTTGCCACTCATCACTTGTGAAACGGGTCCCATACGCTGGTTCCCAGGAACCACACACCTATCTTGCTCGATTCTCCTAAGAGTCAATCGAGTGTCTCAGGTTGGTGAGTTTCTTCGTTTTGGCACTCTAGCTGGTGCATAAAACCGCATCAACAAAACCAAACAAGGAAAATAATAGTATCCTATTCTAAGTTGGAATAGGGTTTTAAGTTTCCTATATAAGACAACTTAAAAATTAGGTTTGAGAGAGATTTTCATTTAATCAAAATTAAGAGAAATTTTGAGAGAGAGAAAAACCCTAGCTGCCACTTTCATACCTCTCTAGCAATTGAGTTTTCTTTGATCCTTCTGCATTCTTTCTGTGTGAATACTGAAGCATGATTCTACCCTTGAATCAATTTGCAAAGATTAAAGAGAATGATCCTCCAAACAAAAGTAAGTAATTCACAACTTTGTTTATGAATTTAACATGAAAATAATTAAATGAATACACAAATCATGGGATTAAGGTTTAATAAATTTTAAATTACTATTCTGCTACATATTTTTGCTTATCTTAAACCTTACGTCTCCGTGGTTGAATGATCATTAGCGATGGTGGAATGATCATTCCAAAAACCCTAAAGCTATATGAAAGTAACCTTTATGAAAGGAATGACCGTTCGCGATGGTGGAACGCCTATTCCTCTAGGTTTTGCAGCTTTTCAGAGTTGTATTAAATGCAACAATGACTCTTTACTTCAAATGGAAGAGACAAGCAATAAATAAAGCATTTTATTGCAAAGAAAGATAGAGAGAATATTAGAGAAACCAAAGTCTTATAGAAACCATTCTCACATAATCCCTTAAGCTAAATATCCAAATCAAAACAGTACTCTCTTGTACTCATTTGAAAACCTTTGAGAGTATTGTTCTTGTGTTATTTAAGCCTGGTTTAAGAGACCATCATTCACAAAATTTTATTCAAACATCTTGTGGACGAAATCCTATAAATTTGGAGGCGAAATCATGTCAAACTAGTGTAAAGGGCGAAATCCGATTATAGTAGAACTTCAAGGATGTTGCCTTGAAGAAGTGGATGTAAGAGGCTTGTGGATATAACTTTGAACCACTATAAATCTCTGAGCATTTCTTCTCTCTCAACTCATTTATTATTCCTTGTACAGTTACTTGAACACCATTATCATTTGTGCTCATTCATTGCTCATATTTATAACTCTCTCTAATTTATTGCTCAACATTGTTTATCCTTATTGTTTAGCATTATTCTCATTTATTTCCTATCTTTGTTGTTGTTTTAAGTTTTTAACTTTTTTGGTTGGTGAAAATTTTATTCCGCAATTATTTTTATAGATTCCTATTCACCCCCTTTAAGAATAGTTTGCCATATAGAGTTTTACAAATTCCCCTTTCCCATTAGACACTTGTGCTGCCACACCCTTACCACTAGAATCAGTCACTTTAGCTTGTCTCGATTCATCCTTGTACTAATGTCCATTCCTTCTTGAGTTGGAGTCCGAATAAATGAGTCATTCCCCTTGCGTTTCACTTGTCGTAGGCCTTGGTTCGAAGAACCCCCTTTGCTAGCAACACTCTTGAGGGGTTCTATGATTGGTTACCACCCTCAAAATAATGCGCTGCCCTTGTCTTCACCCTCATGCACATACAAATGACACCACAAGTGGTAGCGCTAACGGCAAGTAATGAGTAGAGAGGATTCTCTTTCTATCTCTTGCTATGTTTCCAATGGTCATTTCATTCTCATCTTTCTATCTCTTGCTATGTTTCCAATGGCCATTTCATTTTGCATCTTTCTATCTCTCTCTCACAAATCTCAATCTGAAACTGATTTTTCCTTGCTTTGCTTTTCCTTTCCGTTAGTTGCTCAACATAATTTTTGTGATGACAAATTGTAAAAAACAAACATTTAAAAACACTCTTGGATTAGGCCTTAATCATTCATGTAAGCATACTCATGAGAGATTTCTTAATCTTTTAATATAAACTCTAAAAATCAATAAACATAAGTTCTTCATGTTCTAAAATCTCAAACCTTTGGCATTTGAATCATATAATGTTTTATTAAAAGGAGATGTTATATTAACAGAAAGATAGATCACCTTGAAGATTACTAGGAATGTTTGGAAAATGTGTTTGGTTTATTCGAATAAATTGGTGAATAATATGTTTGGTTGGGAGGATAAATGGGTGGGTATGTTATATAGATTACTAAATTGCCCTCTTTTTAAATATTAATATAATAGTATTTTTTATTATTATTTTTAGAATCATTTCTTTTAACCCTCTACATTTGAAATTTTGCTAAAACACCTCAGCCATATAACTTTAATTTGTAGCAAAATCACTCCTACCTACCCAAAGCCACTACTAGCAACCAGCCACCACTGCAAACCGCCACGACAGTCAACAAAATGATGCATGACTGGCCATATATGGTTGACTGTGCACCGGTAAAGCCATTTCCGGCCATGGATCATAAATCCATGATTGTTTCACAACCAGATCTATGACATTTCACGACCAAAGATGTGGCCATGAAACTATTAGAGTAGGTGCCCTAGAGCCAATCAATTATTGTAGAATTGACTCTTTGTAATAATGTTCATTGATTAATAAAAGGCATCTTATTCTATATCGTGTAAATCATCATTGTATGTATTGATATATGTCTTTAGAATGGTAGAACCGTGACGAGGGTATCAAGTATTTCAAATCTTGATAGTGAGAACCCTATGAGCACATATGGTGGCCAGTCTAGAAACGTCCATAGCCCCAGTATTATTCTGAAGTAAGGGCACAGATAATATGGTAAGACTATCATAGTGTTGAACGACCCTATCAAAAGGCAGTGACTAATCTCACTTGTCAAGGTTCTTTGGTGACAACCTAGTGCAACACATGGGTGCTTGCTATAGGCAAGTTCACTGGACTGACCCACCAGAGGATTCCATATGGATGGTAACCTCAGTGTCTATGGAACAAATCCTCTAACGAATGGTGGTGCATGTGATCCTTAGACTTGAGATCACCGGAGCGCCTTGTGCACCGATTGGTGTAGTTTGACACTAGCCCAATGCAGTTCTATTCAGAGCTATAATATGGTAGTGATTGGCTGCATCAAGGAGTCTATCAAGACTATGGTGGATTGACAGAGGATTCATTTCTCCCGGATATGGGGGAAGTTATCTCACAGCGCAATTCAGTAAATGACAATGACACTAAAACTGTGACCACAGTGGGATTGAGTTGTTGCTCTATCCAAATTATTATTCAAGTCATTGATCCAGTAACTAAATACATACATATCGAGAGTAACTGAGGTTGACACTATTTCTATGCCTTGGTCTCGTTGAGATAATGGATGATGAAAGGATTGGATTGTACGGTAATCATATCATTGACAGGTAGCTGCTTCTCTAAATCCAAATCTATCGGGTGGCCATGATGCTTGCTAGGGGTCAATCTTAGTCTGTGTGTAGTGAGAGATTAGTTGGTGTTAATCGCGATACTACACACTACCGATATGATAAGGAGCTTATGGGTGACACATATAGAAGATAATTTAAGAACCAGTTTATAAGAAGGGCGTTTTTGTCTTTTTAGGCAAAAGGGTATTTTGGTAATCTCACAGTGCAATTAAATTTGCTGAGGTCGTAGCCTTTATTTAATTTGATATTAAAATTATCTAAGTGAGATTACGTTTAAATATGTGTTCGCATATATTTAAATAAATTATCATTATTGTTAAATGTTTATATATATATTGAGATAATGATAATTAAAATTAAAATATCTAAATGGGGCTGTTTGGATACAAGGGGTGTTTGGGTTGGTGCCCAAGCCCATTCCATGATGGAATAGGGCAAAGTGTGCACTATATAAGTGCAACACATTGTGAATTAAAAAAAGATTTTTTCATTTCAATCATTTAGACTAAAAATTCCAGGCTCTTTCTCCCATGCCAATTTGCCTCTTTTGCTTGAATCAAATATCTTTTGATTTTTTCTTGGTTCTTAAGGCTAAAAAGGGTCTAGCAAATGCCTATTTAGTTCTTAGGGGTTATCTTTGTGTGGACTTCATTGGTTCGATCCCACTCTTGGGTCGGCAGCGAAATCCATTCAGAGACAAGTTGGAGGAGCCTCCAAACGTGCGTATGATTTCTTAAACTCTAAATTGATTTTTCTACAGATTCTAATATAATGTATAAACTGTAAATTTGTGCCCTGATCTTGGTTCTAAGGAACGATCTATGATGTAAATAATTTTTGTTTTTCGCTACCATGTATGATCGTTTCCTAATAGAAACAACCACAGATCTAGCCATGAAAAGGCCAGATCTGGCCATTTCTGGTGATGGATCTGTGATCCATGGTCGGAAAAGACCTTAAAGGAGCATGACTCGCCAAATCCCACCATTTGTGCACCATTACGGTGACTCACACCAAAGGTTGATGGTGCTGAGTAACGGTCGACGGTGGTCTTGGGTGGTTGGGGGTATTTTGTTAACTTTTAAACTTTTTTGTGACTGGGGTGTTTTAGCTAATTTCTCAAATGTAGGAGGGTTGGGTAATTGTTATTTGGTAGACATTTGAAGGTAATTGTGTCTAAAATGGTATTTAATTAAGGGCAAAATGGGTAAAAAAAAAAAAATAATAAGATTACTAAGATAACTCTAGTAATTTATCTTTAATTCCGGACATTCTCTTATTTGGGTGTCAAGTAATAAAAGATTTCGGTTATCTTTCAATGGGGATAATTAGATTACGTCCTCAAGGGGTGGTATTTAAAGATTACCGGGGTAAACTTAATTTTATACCCATTTTGCCTTTAATTAAATACCATTATAGACACAATTGCCCTCAAATGTCTACCAAATAACAATAACCCAAACCCCATACATTTTATAATTTAGCTAAAACACCCCAACCAAAAAAGTTTAAAAGTTAACAAAATACCCCCAGCCACCAAAGACCATCGTCAGTTGCTAGCCACCACTATCGGCCACCGGAAATAGTCGTCAAATTGACACATGATCGGTGGGATCTGGCCGACCGTGCGTCAATTTGACTGTTTCTGGCTAGATCGAAGGCTGAAAACAGCCAGATTAGATCAACCATTTGGGCCATTTTCGACCAGATCGCCGTGGATCTAGCCGTTCCACAAAGCCAAAAAGACGCACGACTAGCCTGATCTCGCCAATCATGCGCTGTTTTGCTGACTGATGCCGATGGCCGACAGTTGGCGATAGTCTTGGGTGGCTAGGGATATTTTGTTAAAATTTAAAATTTGTTGTTAGGGGTGTTTTAGCTAAATTCTCAAATATAAGGGGTTAAAGGAATTTATTTAAATAATAATAATAATATATTATTATTATTGTTGTTGTTGTTGTTGTTGTTGTTGTTATTATTATTATAAAAAGGAAGGGCAATTCAGTAAAAGTCTTTGTCGATAATATTTTATTTTTCCCAACCAAACATTTTAACTACTTATACCCACTAATCTAACAAAACATATTGGTATAGCATTCCCTCGTAATCTTCAAGGTAATCTATCTCGGAGATAGTCCTACCTTTTGAGCAATAAAACATTTCCCGAACTAAACACACCATATTTGCAATAAAAGATTTTCGTAATATTTTATTACTTGCAAACCAAACATCGAAATCTTACAAAATAAATGAAGATTGCCCCCATTATCTTATATGCCCCTGATCCAAATGCACCATAACAAATAAAATATTATACACTCAAAGAAACGAAATACAAAATGAAGGTTTACCTCGTCATCAATATTGATCATTCTTCCCTTCATCAATTTTTTTTCCTTTCCTTTCATCTCTCTCTCTCTCTAAATCTCTAGGTTTTTTCTTCAAATTACAACATCGGTTTTATAAAAAAAAAAAACTATCACCTTGCTAAAACTTATGTACTCGGGTTTTTCATTGTCTTATAAAACTTTACTAAAATACATCTCCTAATCCTATAAGGAAATATATAAATTCTTCAAAATTAATAACCCATTTAAATAGGAAAACATAATCTACTAAAATAATACTATTTTTTAGGGCGTTACAATCAAACTATCCAAATTAATTAAAGAAATTAATTTGGAAGTGAGGTTAAAAAAATTAGAGAAATTATATTAACCCTTCTTTTAGGTGTAAATTGAAAAATTGTCCATTTGTAAAAGTCTCAAAAAATAACCCTATTCTAAAATTTTAGCACCCATTAGATCAAATTACCCTTTCAAAACTAAAAACTCAAAGTGATAGATAACCAGCCAACTGAAATCTAATAGTTTCAATAAGATAGGATTTGAGACAAAACAAACTCTATCCAATATAAACCAATAGGCTCCGTTTGGTTCACATATTGGGAAAAGTATTCTAGTTTTCCCAAAAAAGTTAACACAAAATTTGTGTTTGGTTCACCTATTTTCAAAATACCATTCTAAATTATTTAATTTCCTTTAAACCCCCTAAATTTGTTAATTTAACTAAACAACCCCCAATTTTTTTTAAAAAATTGACAAAAACACCCCAATAACCCAAATTTACCAGATTCCGGCCACCACTGCCAGAAGCTGGCAAAAATCTAGTGTAATGGCACACTACATGCTAAATCTTGCCGATAGTGCGCCGATCGAGCCTTTTCCGACCAGATCCACGTTGGATCTAGCCGAAAAAGGCCAGATCTTGGCCATAAACAGTCATCAACGACGGCCAAGATATGGTCGTCGTTGACCATCAACAACGGCCGTATCTTTGGTCGTCAAAATGCGGCCAGATCTGGCCGTCAATGGCCAGATCTAGCTGTAGATCTAATCTTTTCCGGCCAAATCCACGGTGGATCTAGCCGGAAAAGGCCATATCGAGGTACGACCGGCAAGATCCAGCCAGTCATACGTCGAAATGATGACTCCGACGACCCTCCAGCGGTGGTGGTCAACTGTCCGTACTTAATGAGTGGATTGGGGGTGTTTTTATTAACTTTGAATATTTTATTATAGGGGTTTTTAGTAAATAAATAAACATGGGGGGTATTTATATTAATTTTTAAAATTCTACATCGTAATACCCACCCAATTTAACTTTTTTTCAAAAGATTATTCTAAAAACTACCCAATAATAAACCAAACGGAGCCATAGTTTTTATTTGTCGATGACAGCTACAAATGGATGTTTATCGGTTGGTTATTTGTCACTTTGGGTTTTTAGTTAAAGAAAGGGTAATTTGGTTTAATCGATGTTGAAATTTTAGAATAGGGTTCAAAAACAGACTATATTTCAACTGAGACCTCAAAATAGGTTATTTAATATAATTTCCCAAAAAATTAAAGTGTGTTCGTCCCATCGAAAGCTTTGAAACATTTACCTGAATTGCCATTCTTATTCTCTGAAAATTTGTTATTCGATTCCTTCAAGATTTTGCTTGGGAACACTTAAGGAAATTGACAAAAAAAAAATTAATTAATTAATTAATTTAATATTCTTTGGGCAAATATTTACGAGTTACTTGTCTAGTGGTAGACTTATAAATAATTGTGTGTGTCTTAATAATTATCTTCTTCTCTTTGTGAATTATAGGTATATAATTACTATTCGGCATCTATTTGGAACTTTTGGGTTCCTTTCTATTAGTGCTCTTTTATGTGAATTTAAATATGCTTACATTTATATTGATTTAGAATGTTATGTTTTGATTTAATATTTTTTGTTTGTGCAAACGAATGTTTAATATTCTACTCATTAAGTGCTCTTTTATGTGAGTTTAAATATGCTTACATTTATATTGACTTAGGATGTTATGTTTTTATTTTGTTAGAGTTGGTGAACTCTAGTTGGCATTTAGGTACCCATTTAAAATGCAACAGAAGTCTTTACTGAGTTGATTAATGGTTATCAATTTAAGCATGAATCGACATCCATAACAATAAAGGTAAAGCACACCACCATATACATGGTTTGACTAAAACCACTCTTAGCCAATATTTATGGGACCTTGTCTAGATCGAAGCAAATCCACTAAACAACAAACACTATAAGATATAGTTCAAAGTTGATTTTAGCTACAACAAAGAGAACTTGATGTTCTAGTTACACTAAATACCACCCTTTGAATTTCTAATAACTTGTTGCTCCAAGGATCTCTTCATGCCAGGAACACACCTGAAGAACACTTGAGCTCCACCCAAGCTTCACACGCCAAAGCCACGCTCTAGCATTAACAATGGAACCAAGTTCCAGCCGCCATTCAATAAGGATATAAGATGATGAAGGTTTGGCACAATAACATAAGGTGAACCTTCGAGGAATAAAAACTCTCTGAAATTTTTTTTTTTTATTTAAAACAAATATCAAAAGGTTAGTTCATAAAGACACAAGAAAGAGGAATATAAAGATGAGTTTTCTTGCTCAACAATTTGTGCCAAGTTAGCAAACAGGGGTTGACTCATGTTCGTCCAAATGAGGAAAAGATTCCAACTTTAATTTTGGACCACAACCAAATCGGGAAAAAGCATGGTTTTTCCCTTGGACCATAAATGGATATTGTGACACTTGTATGTGGTCTTTAAGACACCTCAAAAGATAAAAATAAATATCTTTGCTACTTTAAACGAAAACGCAACTTGTGCCAAGTTGAGAATATCTTACGCGAGTGTGTGAGCACAGAACTGTTGTGCACACACTCAACACGAAACAAGCCAAAAACGTAAGTTTGGCAATTTTTGCACACATACAACATAAGTTTGACAAAAAATATTCTACATTCTCCCCCTTTGTCAAACTTATGAACAAAGAACCAAATTGATCATAACATCAATATAAACTTGTCTCAATCAACCAAACAATCTTGTAAACAATAATTAGACACAAGCACAAAATTAATCAATCAAAGGCAACATTAAAAACAATTTTATCAAACTGAATAACCAAAGCAATAATGAAACTTTAAAACCAAAATAAAACAACCAAAAAAATAACTCCCCCTAAGAGAGTTAACTGCACATCTAAGTTTTAACAGTTCATATAAGCCAAAAAGAAACATAAACATAATAAAAGTTAAAGACAAAGTTCATAAAAAAAATCACCACCAAACTGCATAAACTCTCCCTCAACTCAACTCCCCCTCTTAGTTCATATGTTTGAACTAAGCCTTGCTGATTTTCGAGAGGGCACCGACGATCTATCAAATTTTCTCTTTGATTTCTTCTTTGGAGGAGCAGTGAGAGTGACATGAGAATCTTCAACTTGGACATCGAAGGTTGGAATATCATCAACAGGGGCAGAAGAGGTCGCAACGGCAGGAGCATGAATGTTCTCATCTGCAACAAGGGAGGTAGCATTGACATCAGAGTGCACAGGAGAGGCAGCATCATTATCTTCTGGATTAGGATCTACAGGAATTGGAGAGGCAAATGCATTCTTTGACTTCTTCACTTCTTTCTCCAAGTTCTCAAGATGACCATTGAAAGAGAAGTGCATGTCCTTGAAGTACATTCTCCATGAACATCTCCAAATCCTGCATAGCATCGAACAACTTGGATTCCCAAGTATTAGCTCTGACATGATCAGTAGTGGATGAGGATGGAACACTCTTGGAGGGCTGTCTGAAGGAGTTCTTATTCACAATCTTAACCTTCAAAGATGGTTCCACTTCATGGCATTTTGGTTTGTAGTGAGCAATAATTCTCTAGATGAGAGATGGAAAGGGTAAAACTTGAATGGCATGGGTGGTTTCTACGACAACTCTAATGTTTGTGTAAATGAGGGTTCCCAAATCAATTTTCTTGCCTACCCCAATCCCGTAGAGGAGATGTGCTCTATCTACCCTAACCATGGAATTATGCACTGATGGGGACCAATTGGTTAGAGAGATTTTAAACAGTAAATGATAAAAGGGTGTAGCACCTTAGGCTGAAGAAATCCACTCCTAGGCCACTTCGCAATTGACCCACCAGTCAACATTTTGCAACATCATCCAATTTCAATTCAGACAACTTAAAAAGGATTTTCAACAATAGGCAAACCTAGAACATCTCTAATCACATCCACACTAAAATGAACCCATTTAACCCTAACATACACTTTGTTATCATGCTTATGAGAATCGGGTTCAGCATTATCAATGCCAAAATTGGCATAAAACTCTTGAATAAGAGTTTGAAGGGGTACATCCACTTTAGTCACAAACTTAATCCATTTTGTTTCTTAATCATTTTAGAAAACTCAGGGAAATCATCAATTTCAACATTGGCCTTATATACAATTGTCCTCTTGACAATGTGGTCTTTAAATCAATTTTTGGCCTCAAGGGAAATAAAGGAAGAGATTTTACCAGATGAGAAGGCTGGCATGACTAATTTGCCCTTTTTCTTGGCTTTCTCTGTCAGAGCTGGAGTCTTTGAAGGAGCAGTTTTTTCCAGAGGCTTCTTTTGAGTTCTCAGAGACGCAATTGGAACTCTATCAAAGGGGCTGAGGGACGCTGAGGAAGAGGAACCTTCAGGAGAGGAATGACTTGAACCAAAGGTTTTGTGCACAAGTTCTTCACTTTACGGTTGAGGCTCACTTGAAACAGGGGATGTGTGCATGGCCTCCTCCTTTTGAGATTGAGACTCACTAGCTATCAGTTCCTTTGTTGGTGATTGCTTATGCAAGGAACTTCTTCTTGAGAGTGTCTTCCATAGCTTTTCTTCTTGAATCCATGAGAAAAACAAAGAGGAAAAAAAAAGATTATATGAGTTAGAGAACAAAACCGAGAGAAAAGGAAAATAGAGGGCGGCGCAAAAAGAATTCTAACGCAAAAAGAAGTTAGGTTAGACTTTAATAGCAAAAACCCTTCCAAAGCCTTGAAGAGTTGTTTTCCTAAATTAGGGCTCTATACTTAAACTGATGTGTGCAGTGTGCAATCGTGTGAGCACACGTGAATCAGATATGAGGAAAACAAGGAATTTTTCATGCAAACATGAGTTCACACAGCCTCCCAATATGTTAGCAATTTTTAAAAGCAGTTGACTTTATTTACAAAAATAAAGACAATTAAATAAAACTGAAATAATGAAATGTTTCACTTGATTTTTAAAGATCAAGGCATATCAATCTGTGCCAATCAACCGAAGTGTCCAATTCTCAATCTTGAAATGCACACAAATCATATGGGAGATACCAACATGAAGAACAATCTAGACAACACTTCCTTACTCACATACAAGAGAAGAATAGTCATAAGAGCTCATCTAAGTGTGTGATAGTGTCCTCAAAGGGGGTTAAATGACACATTGGTCAAAAAATTTGCTAAGGAAACTCCCCTTTCCCTCATGCCCTATAAGATTTGCATTTTTCGTTTTCATCAGTTCAAGACATATAGTTTGTCTTTTTCATTTTCCATAATTTTTTGAAACAAAGGGAACACATAACCAAGTGTGGCTTTCACACTTGCAAGGAGGTAGTCTTCTTAATGGTAGATTTTCCAAAGCATAGAAGTCTCTACATTTAAGAAAATTACTCAAAAATGATTGTCACACTTCAAGCAAGGTAGCTCTTTCACAAGGTGACAAGCATAAAGACAACCAACTCAAGATGAGACAAGGTCATGCTATAAAGAGAGTCAACAGTGGACACATCCTACCAGAGTTAACACATAATCAAGAGAGAACCTTATATCAATGTGCTAGGGCAGGTAAATAGTCTTGACAAACAAAAACAAATGAAACATGTTCATGCTTTATTCAACAAAATCAAAGACAACTATTCAAGTTGAAGTAGTCCACTGGACTTCCTCAAGAAAACAAATGAATCATAGTTAAGTGCTTTTGTAAAAAGATTAGCCAATTGGGATTTTGTGTTCACATGAGCAAGACCAATGATGTTCTCTTTGACTAACTGTCTAATGAAGTGATGTCTTATGTCAATGTGCTTAGAGATGTTAATGGCACTTGTGTTATCACAAAAAATTGTCACACAATCTTGGTCAATACCATAATCACACAACATTTGCTTTAACCATAAAATTTGAATACAACAACTCTCTGTGGCAATATGCTTAGCCTCGGAAGTGGATAGGGAGATGACATTTTGCTTCTTGATATACCATGTGACAAGATTGTTTCCAAGATAGAAATATCCACTTGAGGTGCTCTTTCGATCATCTAGACTCTTTGCCCAACCAGCATCACTATACCTAACCAAACAACTGTTAGAATCAAATGAATACCATAGGCCAAACTCACACGTAACTGAAACATATTTTATAATTCTTTTCACTGCATTTAGGTGCAACTCAGATGGGTTAGCTTGAAACCTAGGACAAATGCCAACACTAAAACAAAGATCAGGCCGACTAGCCAACAAGTAGAGATGGCTTCCTATCATGCTTCAATACATTTCTGTGTCTACCTTCTTACCATGTACCTCTCTGGACAGCTTAAGTGGAGCACTCATAGAGGTTCTAGCATGCTTTGCACTCTCTAAACTAAACCTTTTCAACATGTTTCTAGAATATTTAGATTGGGAAACAAACATGCCATTTTCCAATTGTTTGATTTGAAGTCCAAGAAACATACTTAACTCTCCAACCATACTCATTTCAAATTCATTTTTCATCAAACAAATGAATTCATGTGCATGTGAATAAGAAGTTGAGCCAAACATAATATCATCAACGTAAATATGTACACACAGGATTTCATCGTTAACACGCTTGATAAATAAAGTTTTATCGGCATTACCTCTCTCATAATTGTGCTTAAGGAGAAAAGTAGTCAATCACTCATACCAGGCCCGAAGGGCTTGCTTTAACCGATAAAGGGTCTTCTTCAATCTGAACACATTGTTAGGCTTGTGTGGATCTCGAAAACAAACTAGTTGTTCCACGTACACTTCTTTGGAGAGCATCCCATTCAAAAAAGCATTTTTTATGTCCATTTGAAACAATTTGATCTTGAGGCAGTAAGCAACAGCAATCAGCAACTGGATTGACTTAAGTCGGGCAATAGGGGCAAAAGTTTTATCAAAGTTGATTCCCTCCACTTGAGTATATCCTTAAGCTACTAGCCTAGCTTTGCTCCTTACAACATTACCAAATTAATCAGTTTTGTTCTTAAAAATCCATTTGTTACTATTATGTTGATTCCTTCAGGTCTCGGCATAAGAGTCCATACACCATTCCTTTCAAATTGCTCTAGCTCTTCATGCATGGCTTCTATCCAACTCTCATCTTCTAAGGCTTGTTTGGCATTCTTCGGCTCTACAAGAGACAGATAATAAAGATGGTTAAACTCATTTTCTCTTCTTCTTCTAGTAACCATTACCTCATTTGGATCTCCAATTACGGTTGATAGAGGGCAAACTTTCTAAATCCAGGTATTAGGATTTTTCTTCTTGGGTTCCTTCACTAAGCAATCCCATCGGATATATCAACAACTATCTCAATCCCATCATTTCACAAAGAAAAATCTGAAGTTGATTCTTTACAAGGTTCAGATCCAGTTGTTGTAGCACCAAAAGGGGGTGAAGGCCCATTCATGGAAGACTTTGGTTCTAATGGTTCAGTTGTGTTCACAACATCTTCTATAGGCACACGAGGAGCAGACATGTCTCCAATTTTGCATTCTTGAGAGAATTCTGAAAAGTCTTCTACATCACTAAACACCACATTAATAAATTCTTAAACCTTTTCAGAATGCATGTTATATATCCTAAAAGCATGACTATTGGAAGAATACCCAAGAAAAACCCCTTCATCACTTCTTGAATCAAACTTACCCAAATTCTTTCTATCATTTAAAATAAAGCATTTGCATCCAAACACATGAAAGTAAGAGAGATCAAGTTTCTTACCTTTCCACAGCTCATAAGGAGTTTGATGAGTACCTTTTTCTAAGATACTCTCTATTGGAAATGTGACAAACTGTGTTTATGACTTCAGCCAAGAGTCTTGTGGGAAGCTTCTCAGCCACAAAATTCTTCTCAACAAGCAACCTTTTAGCCAATTTTTGAAAAGCATTGAAAGAATCAGATTTCTCATGCAAGTCAACCCATGAATATCTACAGAAGTCATCAACACAAACAAACACATATCTCTTACCTCCCAAACTCTCAATTTGCATAAGACCCATTAGATCCATATGGAGCAATTCTAACACTCATGAGGTATTGAGATTAGATAAAGCTTTATGAGAGATCTTGGTTTGTTTGCCTTGTTGACATGGACCACACACATTACTTTTGGAGGTTCAAGTTTCGGTAGCCCTTTAACAACTCCCTTTTTTTTTGGAAAGTCTTACCAAGTTTTTGAAATTCATGTAACCAAGTTTCTCATGCCACAAGTTAGTGCAATCAATCTTAGAGCTGAAACATTACACATGGCTAGAAAGAAAATAACAATCGTCATTAGATCTTTTTCCTTCTAGCAAGGGGATACCTTCATCATTCAAGATTTGACACTTGCTCTTGGAAAATCGAACCACCAAGTTCTTATCACAAATCTGACTAATACTAATCAAATTAGCTTTCAAACCCTCAACAAGTAAAACATCATTCAAAACAAGAAAATCAGGTAGAACAATTGATCCCTTACCAGGAATTTTACATTTCTTACCATCACCATAAGTAACATGTCCACTATCAACCAATTCAAGTTTAGACAGAAGTGATTTATTTCATGTGTCCAGAACAACCATTGTCTAAATACCAAAGATCATTTTGAAATGTAAGCAAGGAGGTATAAGACACAGGGCAGTTCACATCAGACTTAGGTTTCCAAATTCTTTTGGAAGAAAAACCATGGTTAGCATGAGTACTCACATTAGAAAACAAGTAATGGTTTTCAAGAATTCTTTTCAAATATGCAATGAACTTGAAGCGTTTAGGTCTAATGTGACCTTTTTCTAGTACAAAAGTGACAAATGGGAATGAATTTTGTTACCTTCATTGCTACTCTCATGGTAGTAACCTCAATAGGAGTTTCAGTGGCTCTAACAAACGTACATGCACCAGAAGTTGATGTGCTAGCACCAGGATTGAAACCCAAGCCATACCGATCTTCGAAAGACTTTCCTTGCCTAAAGACTTCATCAAGCTTGAGAAAACCTACATTCAATCTGTCAATTATGGCCTTTGCCTCGATTAGTTCAGTAGTTAAAACAATAATCTTTTCGAACAAGGTTTTCTTTTGCTTCAACAAGATTGCATTTTCAATTCCAAGAGATTGCGACTTTTTCACAGCCTTTAACTATTGATCGTACATCTTATCATATGCTTCTTGTTGTTTAGCATAGATATCAATTGTGTCATTTGAAGACTCACTCTTATCATCATCTTGATTCACGATAAAAGCAAGAACATTTTCATCATCACTACACTCATCTTCCTCACTCTCATCTTGGTCACTCTCACTCAAAGTGGTAGTCATAGCCTTACCTTTCTTCTTTTTCAGTGTGTTAGCATACTCAGATTGTATATACCCAAACCCCTCACACTCAAAGCACTTGATACCCCTATTTTTCTTTTCTTTATCTTCCGAAAATCTTTTTGTAAAGGTACCAGGGGTTTGCTGGTCATAAAACTTTTTCACAAAAGGTTTTCTACCATTTCCACTCTCAAAAGGCTTTTTCATGTTTTTCTTTAAAACCTCTGCAAAATTTGTTGCAAGTAAAGCACAGTTTTCATCATCCAAGCCACTTGAATCTACTTTTTCAAAAAGTTCAGAATCTACCTCATGTTTGAAAGCCAAGCCTTTTCTCAGTTTCTAATTGTCCCATTGTTTTAGATTTAGCTCAAATGTTTGAAGAGAGCCAATGAGTTCATCAATGTCCATAGAGTCCACATCATGACATTCTTTTATGGTGGTCACTTTTGAAATGAATCTCTTGGGAAGAGAGCAAAAAACTTTCTTGACAAGTTTAGCGTTAGAAATTTTTTTTCCCAAAGCAAAATATTCATTAGACACACCACAAGCTCTACCATAAAAATCAGTGATAGTCTCATCTTCATGCATATTCAAATTTTCAAAATCCGTCACAATTCTAAGTCTATTTCATTTAACAGAACTAGTGCCTTTATTTTTTACTTGTAGCCTATCCCAAGCATCCTTGGAAAGCTCATAGTTAGCTATTACTTTCATTTGATTCACATTAAAAAAACTGAATAGGGCATGAATGGCTTTAGAGTTATAATTTGCAAGATTTAACTTAGAAGTAGTCTAATCAGTAATCGGTTTTGATCTAGACACTTCATTTTCAATAATAACCAGGGTTGTCCAATCATTCACAATCGTGGACCAAACTCTTTCATCAATGGACTTAAGGAAAAAATGCATTCTAGGTCTCCATGTATAGTAATTAGGACCTTCTAACAGAGGAGGTTTTTGAGCTAACCCTTCTTTAGTAAAGAAGCTCATGACGGTAAACACTCAGACGGACGTGAGCACAGCAAACTGAAGTGCACACACAAATAAGCAGCAGATCAAAAATAGAACACGTTAACAGACCAGATTTCAACCAAACATAAAACCAATCAGGTGCACACAAAAGCAAGCAAAAGGGCTGAGGATCAATTGAAAGATCATATCAAAATAAACTCTGATACCACTTATTAGAGTTGATGAACTCTTTTTAGCATTTAGGTACATATTTAAAGTGCAGTAGAACTCTTTATCGAGTTAATTAATGGTTATCAATTTAAGCATGAATCAACATCCATAACAATAAATCTAAAGCACACCATCATATACATGGTTCGGGTAAAACCACTCTTAGCCTACATCCATGGGACCTCGTCCAGATCAAAGCAAATCCACTAAACAACAAACATTACAAGATATAGTTCAAAGTTGATTTTAGCTACAACAAGGAGAACTCCCTGTTCTAGTTACACTTAACATCACCTTTTGAATCTCTAAGTCTATTGCTCCAAAGGATCTCTTTATGTCGGGAACACACCCAAACAACACTTGAGCTCCACCTAAGCTTTACATGCCAAAGCCACGCTCCAGCATCAACAATGGAACCAAGTTCCAAACGTCATCCAGTAAGGATATAAGATGATGAAGGTTTGACACAATAACATAAGGTGAACCTTTGAGGAATAAAAACTCTCTAAAAATTTCAAAGCACAAGCAAAACAAATATCAAAAGGTTAG